>NC_063448.1:27656553-28256553 GCF_020379485.1 Brassica napus | reverse complement strand
ACAATTTTTTAATTTATTAAACTATTTTTTAATTTATTAAACTATTTCCTTTTTTTTTTATTAAAAGGTCCCAAAGTCGATGAACGATACGGTCTGGAAGGAGTTGTGTGCGCATTGGGATAAGGAAGAGACGAAAGAAACTTCTTCCACCAACTCCACCAACCGCAGGAGCGACCGTAAAGGGAAGGGCATCTACAAGCATAACTTGGGTGCTCAATCTATTGCCACTCTAGGAGATCGCATGGTAAGGTCAACCGCTTTTTCTTCAATTATTTGAGTTTCAGAATTTTAATTTATTGTGCATTTCTTCTAATTTCTAATGTTTCTTTAATTTATGTTTTTTTCAAGGCGGAAGAAAATGATGGCGAGCCGGTTGATGATCTCGCCCTAATGAGGAGGGCGTATACCAACAAGAAGACCGGCCAGATTGATGACGGTCTTGTGAGGGACGTGGTCGACCTGGTCCAAACTCAGGTGGTAGACGAAGTGTCTCAGCTTCAAACCGAGGATGACGCTTCGACGGCTTCGACCAACTTGTCCCGGTTTTGAATCAACGAAATCGTTGAAGCGGTAAGTTCTTTTTTTTAAAGTTCAATTTATTTATTTCTTGATTTTTATTTTATCATCAGTTTTTTTGTTTTTTTTTTTTTTTTTTTTTTTGTAACAATTTTATCATCAGTTTATATTATTTAAATTTGGCTATTTATATTTCAGTCGGTTCCAAAGAAGAAGGGACGTTTGGTCGGTTTGGGTCGTCGCTCCCGGTCGGCTGCTCCTTCTTCTGCACCACCGCCATATGTTGATCCAGAAGTTCTTACGGCTCAGCTGAAGGACAAGGATGATCGGATATCTGCGTTGGAGACCCAGATGGCAGCTCAACAGGCGGGCTATGAGACACATAAGAGGCTGAACGAGCATATGATGGAGATGATGAAGAGGATGTACCCGAACGAGGTGTTCCCAAACATTCAAGACCCGTAGTTTTTTTTTTTTTTTTTACCAAAAACTCGGAATGTTTTATTTTTATTTGTAGAACTTTGAATTATCTAATATGTTTTCAGTTTTAATTTTAATTTTATATTTTCAAATTTAAATTTCACAAATTTTAATTTTTTTTTAAAAAATAATTTTTTTTAAAAAATTAATTTTTTTTGAAATTCCGAAGAAAAGCACCTTCGGAAATTTTCGACGACCTTTTCCTCGGAATAAGTCGTCGGAATTTTTAAAAAAAATCCGAGGGGCTACGTTCCTCGGAAATATCCGAGGGCCACGTTCCGAGGAAGTCCTCCCTCGGTATATTCCGAGGAACTTTCCGACGATCTAGTGGTCCTCGGAGTTTCCTCGGAAATTCTGTTACTCGGAATTCCGTCGGAAATTTCCGAGGGATTTCCGAGGAAAAATGAATTTCCGAAGAGTTATTTCCGAGAACTTTTTTCGTCGGTATGTCGTCGGAATAGCGTTATTCCGACGACATACCGACGATTTTTTCTCTCAGTATGCCGCTGTTTTTTTGTAGTGTGAAGTACTGACCATCACATCACATGACTAACCATGCAAAATAAACTTATGCACATATAGCTATACGAAATATATGTTATGCATGGTAACATCCTTCAAATTTATGATGTCATATAATTAACATCACAAGCCTAATTACATTAATCAGAAGTCGTCACGTGGACGCCTGAGACATTAACACTGTCAGTTTTTTGGTCTGCTAAGTGATTTCTCTGATCCATCCGACCCAATTAAATAAAAATATGAGCCAACACGATTGCTTCAACTCTATATTGTCTCTTTCGAAGAACAGAGAGTCGAAGAACCTAGACACCAAAATCGAAGTCGAGGAACGCATTTTCACATACCGAAACAGGTAATAATCGTTAAACACTGTACAGAGATATTTCGTTTTTGTTCGATTGTAAGATAGGGTGTTATTGATTTGTTCGATAGATAGATCTAAGATCGGGGTCATCAAGCAACATTAGTTACATAGGTTGTGGTGGTCGCAAAAATGTGTGCTTGTCGTATGCCAGCAAAGGTGTTCACGTCTTGGACATATAAGAATCCTGGCCGATGTTTTTTTGGGTGTGAATTTTACATTACCACCTTCTGCTTCTTCATGATTCTCTTTCTCTTCTTCATGTAAGCTCGTCTCTTTATCCTCTTCAGAAACAGATTTTTCAATGTATATGTCAACTTCTTTATACCATCGAGCTGCTGTTTCCAAATTCTTCTTGTTAAGCTCCAGTTTTCCCCACAAAGGCTTACACGTCAAGACTTTCAAAAGGGAGCTTGAACCACATTTTCCCAGTAACGATCCTTCTCTCAAACAGCTTTAACATCAAAGCTGTGAAGACAAAAGCTAAATCCATCTTGAACAAAACGAGTTCTCCATCAACGAAAGTCAAGACCCCTTCTTCCTTTTTAAATTGTCCACCATGATGACAATTGACTTTCACTGAATTCTCGTCAATGTAGAATATAAAAAAAAAATAACCTCACATAAAATCAAGGCGTAAAATCAATTAATAATCCCGACAATAACCCCACATGAGACCCACCACTTGATAATAAATAATCCTCACACAAGCCTGATAATAGTGAGACCTCCACAACAACCCAAAAAATAAACAATAAACTACAACAATTTCATTAACTCTAATTAGAGTTAGGCAACATCTATCAAGACTTCTTCAGCAAGTAAAATCTACTTGCTATACAATCGGTATCTCAGTTTCTCTCAAACAAGATCCACACAAAAGAAACAAACTCAAAACAACAAAGAGATTTTATCAGCTACAAAATTGTACATTTTCATGATTGACTTAACATTTTTTATCGTTTTTGTGAGGTCTGGCTCATGCATAGCCCATCAGCACTTCTGGCCTACTGTCGATGATATTATATGGGCAAGATGGAGTTGGGTTTAGTCGGCTAAGCCCACCACCGGATCATCCATATGATACAAGCATTAGGTCAAGTACTCTCTACGGTTCATTATCATCAAGCTGGGTCAGAGTTAAGGTTGAGCTGCAGCACACGAGGAAGGAGACACATTATTATAAGATTAAGCATGAGAACATAGTTGCGTTCATCTTTCTTCTAGCCTAAGAAATCTTTGAGCTAAGTGTATTCTCTTGATACCTAAACCATCACAATTCTGTAAGTGATTGGTTCTTGTAACTCTTATTGATCTAGTGGAGTTCAAGATCTAGGGTTCTCTCACAAGGCATACTGGTTAGAGGTCGGGAACTCGTTAAAGTTGATTGTGTTCATTAGCTTAATATAAAAGTAGCTAGCTGATTGCTTAGGTTTGAAATCAAACGAGGCAGAAACGTTACAAAGTGGTCCCAGAGCGCTCCTGGTTAAAGCGTGTGATTATCTAAGCTAAGAGGAAGGTTAGAATGTCTAACTCTCTGACTGAAATGGACAGGTTCGATTTCTCACTCTGGAAGGTCAGAATGCTGGTTCACTTAGGGGAAATGGATCTAAAGAGTATCATGGATGATGAGAAGCTTCCAAAGGATCCGTTAACTGCAAAAGAAGAACTTAAGTCAGTCATGAAATATCCGAAAATGGGTTTAGCAAGACTTGCAGAAACAGTTCCAAGCATAGATTTAGTAAAGTTTGAAAAATCTGAGAAGGCAAAAGATTTGATAGTGTTGAAAATTGGTAATAAGGTCCTCTGTAAGATCACACACTGAGAGACAGAAAAATCAATGTGCTCTACGTTGAATAAGATGTACATGGAGACATTATTGCCAAATATAATCTATCTTTAGCTAAGGTTCTATACATTCAATATGTATAATTCCAAGAGCATTGACGAAAATGTCGATGACTTTATGAAATTGGTGGCATGCCTTATTAATCTACAAGCAGATGCGTCTGAAGAGGTACAATACATCTTGTTACTGAGCTCACTATCTCATAGGTATGATCATCTCAAAGAGACTCTAAAATATGATAGAGATACCCTGAGTCTCAGTGAAGTCACTGGAGCTGCAAGGTCAAAGGAATGAGAGCTTATTAAAAACAGAAGGGGTTCTAGGTCCGCATGAGAAATACTGTTTGACGGGGGCAGATCATATAATTGGTCAAACTGAGGCAGTGAAAGAAACAAAAAGGGACGATCTAAAAGCTGATTTGGAAGGCAAAAATCTCACCCTCAATACAATAAGAATAACAAGGGCAGCTTTGTTTGTGGAAAAGAGGGGCATTGGAAAAGATAATTTACAGATCGAAAGTTCAACAAAACTGAAAACTCGGTGTTAAACCAAAGCAACCTCTGGTGTTAAAAATGAGCCTCAAGACACACATGAAGAGTGGGTAATGGACTCGGATTGCTCTTTTCACATTACACCAAACAAGGATATCTTATTCAACTTGGAAGAGTTCAATGGTGGAAAGGTTTTGATGGCAAACAATACACACAACAATATCGAGGGAATTGGAAAATCAGGATTAGGAATCTTGATGGATGACATGTAATTCTCACAAGTGTGAGATACATGCCAAGGATGAGCCCAAGTCTGATATCTTATGGATTGGTCGAGAATTATGGCTGAATATATGAGGGAAAGGATCTTATGGTTCACTTCTCAAAGATAAGAAGAAGGTGATTTCAGATAAGTATCATCACAGACTTTATTGTTTCCAAGAAAGCGTGTTAAAAGGAGAAAAAAATGCATCAAGTGAACAATATGATCAAACAAGTCTCTGGCATTCCAGGCTTGGACACGTGAACTTGAAAAGCATGAAGATTCTTGCAAATGGAGGATACATGCCTGAGAAAGAGGTTGATGAGCTGAAGTTTTTGTACTGGGGAAGTTCCATAAACAGAGTTTTCCAGTCGCAAAAAATGTTACAAAAGAAAATCATAGACTATGTGCATTCAAACATATGAGGTTCACCATCGACCCCATATAGCTTGAGAGGCTGCAAGTAATTTGTAACCTTCATTGATGACTATTCAAAAAAAAACTATGGCTATTTTTACTAAAGAATAAGAGTGATATATTCTCGACATTCAAAGAATGGAAGGTTGCTGTGGAAACTCAGACAAAAAGGAAGATCAAACTCTTGAGAATAGGCAATGGTCTTGAATTTTTCAATAGAGAATTTGATAGATATTTCAGGGAAGCAGGTATTAAGAGACATAGAACCTGCACCTCCACAAAAAAAATTGAGTGTCTCAGAGGATGAACAAAAGGATAATGGATAAGGTAAGGTGTATACTTGCTGAGAAAGGGCTTGACCAAAGCTTCTGGGCCCAAGCTGCATCTACAGCTTTCTATCTTATAAACATGTCCCCAAATTCTACACTGAATTTCAAGCTACCAGAACAAAGTCAGGTCAGGTTTAAAACCTGATATGGAAGACCTAAGGCGTTTTGGATGTTCAGTGTTTGTTCACGTCATCGAGGGAGCTAAGTGTATTCTTTTGATACCTAAACCTTCACAATTCTATAAGTGATTGCTTTTTGTAACTCTTATTGATCTAGTGGATTTTAGGAGCAAGATTTCTTCCACGAAGCGTACCGGTTAGAGACCGGAAACTTCTTAAAGTTGCTTGTGTTCATTAGCATAATATACAAGTAACTAGTTAGATTGCTAACGTTTGAAATAATATGAGGCTGAAACATTATAGTTTTGATAAGCTGTTAAGCGTCAGATTCACACCTCACTTTTTTATCCTAGTAGTCTGCAATTATCAAGAGCTTCCTAAGGGATAAATCTTCAACAGCTAAGGGAGAACTCACAGCAGACCCATAAGAGTTTTGAGTCGTTTGACTATGTGTTTGGATCGTCCAACCTAGACCAATAGTGCTGATGTATCATCTCACAATTCACACCGACATAGTCTAAGTAAGTTTTTCTTGCAATCCCATACTAAAACCAAATCCGATGGCGTACTGTCAAAGAGGTTAGAGCGGTTTTTTGGTCTAGTGTCAATATGTATGGTTAGTTTCTTAAGCTAACAAAAACTCTCCATGGTTATGCATTATTTAATTTTTACTGTGATGGTTCTTTTCTCAATATGCCTTTAAACAAATATAGTATTTAATTCAGTTAATGAAACAAATAAATTAATATCGTCATCGAGTAATTTAGAGATGCTAGCATGGAAAGAATATTATTCAGTGGACTCATAGAATATAATCAGGCACCGGAGATAACGCTATCTGAACCAGACGTAATAAGATGAGAGAAGGTGGTTTTCCCATTTATTCTCTGATGCTCGAGTCAACATTAACACGACTTAACAGTGATTAAAAGTAATGTGAGGATGACACTTTCTTAATTGTTGCAGGATTTTATTTAATCCAAAGAAGGTATCAAATGAGTAAAATTTTCACGTCGCTATTACAAAAGAAGTTTAGATCAGATCGAAATTGGTCTCTAGAAAATTTTATCTCCTTAAATTGCTTAAGACTTTACAATGGGTTTGTTGAAAATAAAATTCAACAGTTAAATATGTATAATGAGTTTATTGAAAAAGATGTTGAATACTATGTGGATTACATTGTATTAAGGGGGGTGTATTGAACTAATGATTTTAGAATGCTTTGGTGGGTTTTACAATTATTGGAATTTAAAGTGATTTTAGGTGATAACTCTGTAATTTTGTTTGGATTTTAGAAAGATCGGTGTTTTGGTAAAAAAACTGTATTTTAAGTTTCAGAGTGTTTTGGGTGACTTGGGAGAAAACCACTATATTTTTCTAAAGGTGAAATTTTGGGAGAGCTTCGACCAAAAAAAAAAAAAATTATGGGAAAGCTATTGGAGTTATGCTTCAATGGAAGCTCAATTATACATGAGCTTTAAATTCACGCCTTTCAAATTTTACACAGATGGTAAAACAAACAAAAAAAAAAAGAAAAAGAAAATCGTCAACTAAAAAAATTAGAAACATAGAAAAAGTTCTGGAAATTTGTTCTTCTGGAAAAATAAAAGTGAAATCTTGCATAATATCCAATACAAATATACATATTACTCTTACCAACAAAACAAGCATAAGTTATCTCTTATAATATAATATACACTTCCTCTACAGATTTATAAACTTAAAACGATAAAAAATCAGATGCAAATGAGAATCATTGGATCCTACCATCGGACGTAAACACGAAATAGACACAAGCATTAATTACAGAACCCCATAGAATATCTGCCAAATTATATCGTAAATTTAAGAAACAATTCGACTGAAGCTCATAGTTTGACCACTTACAAAAGGATTGAGGAAGAATCTGGGAATGAAAACTGTTGATAACGTTAGTCAAAAAAAAAGAAACTATTGATAACAAGAAAAAAGAGAACAATGAAATTTGAATCAAATTTAATCATAAAAAGATCGGGAATATTTTTGTCAACTTTCTGCAACTTTTCTAAACGTACGAGTTTTTATAAAATCTCTTCAAATAACATATGTGTAGGTGAGATTTCACTATGCATATTTTAAAGCAAAAGAACGGTGCAAAATC
This sequence comes from Brassica napus, assembly GCF_020379485.1. Taxonomy (NCBI): domain Eukaryota; kingdom Viridiplantae; phylum Streptophyta; class Magnoliopsida; order Brassicales; family Brassicaceae; genus Brassica; species Brassica napus. Next base: position 28,249,064 of record NC_063448.1, on the reverse strand, counting down.
TTCTGAAATCCTTTCTTTTAACAAACTCTTGAAAAGATCATTTGTTTTCAATAACAGTAGATTTGTATAGGTTTTTCGAAGTGTTGATTGAATAACAGAAGATTTCAAGTGACTTTAAATAATTTTACATAAATTCTATATTCAATAACAGATGATTTGAACTAATATTATGAAATCATTAGTTGAATAACAGGAGATTTTAAAGAAAAACCAAAATCACTTGAACTTCTTAGTCCAATACATCCCCCTAAATAAATTCAACTGTTGAATCAAATAGAAAGTGATAGAGACAATGTCACATAACATGTTATCATTGGTGGTTGGGATTTTTGGTATATTTATTTTCATCCAAACTTTTTGAAATCAATTTTATCTTATTTTCATCCAAACTTTTTGAAATCAATTTTATCATATTATTTCAATTTATTCTTTATTTTTTGAGCACCAAAATTCATTATTTTTTATATTTTCCAAATAGAAATTTGTTTCATTTTATTTGGATACAAAAAAATATTTTATATTTACTAATATATAAAAGAAATTAATAATATGAAATAAAAATGGGGGGGGGGGGGGGGGGGGGGGGGGGGGGTAGGATTTTCAGTTTTGTTTAACAAAACTAATGTGTAGTTTAAAGTTTGAAATGTATGTTAAGTAATTATGTTGAAAAGAAAAAGATGATGTGTACTATTAAAAGGAAAAAAATTGGTGTTGAACAAATTACACCAATGTACAGGGTCTAAGGAAGATTTATGTGATGTGTATATTAGAGTTTGGCTTCTCCACAAACTTACTCGCATTGTTTTGACTTGTTTAATTTGCGAACCATCCATAGCATGTTGTCATCAAAGTTGGCAGATCAGCTTCATTCTGACAGCTTTTACCATCATTAATGGATTAAATGTATCAATGTTTCCCAAATCATACTTGTTTTAGTTAATTTTGGTACGGATTGGCTTCTAGCAAACATTAGCCTAAAAAATGTCTTCTATACTCCCGTTTGTTTCTCAAGAAAAGGGTGTTGAGTCATATCTTTCTGGGGAGTTCATCATAGCCTATAAAACCATAGTGTAAGTAGCTTTGGTTTTACATAGATACTTAAAGAACAAAGAGAAGAAAGCGTTAGGCCATGGATAAAAGAAAGAAAAAAATTTATAAAAGAAACTATCAGAAGAAGAGTTGAGCATATTTTCTGTTTAAGAAAAGCTACGAAGGAAATACTTAATAAAAATCATTTTTATAAATTTTTGATGGCAAAAAGCCCAAATATCTAAAAAAACAATTTTTTTCGAAAACGCTGATAGACGCCACCAAAACAGATCCACCACATCCACCTAGTGGGTGAAGATGTAAGATGTCTGTCCTGAAGTAGTCGCTGACGTAGTTTCTGAAGCAGACGTCTTGTTGAGTGGTGAAGACCATGTGAAGTCAAGATGATAAGCTGGAGTTGTGTAGACTTGGAGAGCAAGAGAGTATCTTGAAGATAAGGAAAGAGGAATAAACTTGAGGAACAAGTTTATGACTAAAATAAAGAGGAATAAGTGCATTCTAAGAAAAGGAAAGTTGCACTTATTGTTATGGAAGATGTCCATACATGTTGCCTTAGAGACTAGGGTTTCGGAAACGTGGAGAATAACTATAAGATAACTATGGGGTCGTCTGTATAGACACAGAGACACAGAGGCTGATCTTAGAGAGAGAGAGAAGCTCTTGGAAGTGTTTTGGGGTCGTGCTGAAGCTGTGGCTGAAGTGCTTGACGGTAGAGAGACATAAGTGGGTAGCTTAGGAATCCTTCAGTGTCGTGTGTTAGGGTGTTAACACTAGACGAGTAAAGCTGAATAAACAAAGTCTTGTATAAATTGTTTAAAGGAGATTCTAATAAAAGCTTTGGTGTTTGCTTGTGTATTTGTCTCTTGATTTATCTTCTGCATTACTATATTGTGGTGTCATCTTGCACTAACAAGTGGTATCAGAGTGGGGCACCAAAGTTATCGGTGTTTTCCTGAAGGTGAAGATGGACAAGATTGTTTCTATGCAGAAGGCGATCATGTTGAATGCAGACCAGTATGGTCATTGGAAGGGTTGCATGAAGCAGATGATTCGAGGAATCAATGAAGATGCGTGGACAGTTGTGGAGATTGGTTTAATGCAAAGGCGTTGGGAAGAAGCCTAAGCCAAAAGAGGATTGGTCAGAGGCAGAACGCAATGCATCTAAGTTTAATGCAAAGGCGTTGTCAGTGATTTTTGGAGCGGTTGAAGCAGAACAGTTCCAGCTGATTCAGGGGAGTACTTCGGTTAAAGAGGCGTGGGAGATCCTGCTGAATTCTTTTGAGGGAGATGAGAGTGTCAAGAGGACACGCCTAGATCATCTTGGATCGCAGTTTGAGAACCTCAAGTGGTCTGATACTGATTCTGTGGTGAGCTTCAGTGCCAAACTCTGTTCTATAGCACATGAAGCAGTTGTGCTTGGGAAGTTGTACAAGGAGAAGAAGCTGGTAAAGAAGTTGCTACTCTGTCTTCCGACGAAGTTTGGACCTCACAAAGCGGTCTTGAAGATGACTGCAAACACGGATGAGCTCAAGTTTGACAAGCTTGTGGGGATGCTGAAGGTAGAAGAGATGGAGACAGACAGTAGTTCAGTCTCTACATCAAGCAGTGCGCCAAAGAATATAGCGCTTGTAGCTGACAGAGATGGTGATAGATCTCTGACTATTGAAGATGCCATGGGTATGTTGGCGAGGAATATGGGTAAGTATATGAATCCCTCGGATGGGAGAAATCAGTATGGTCACCAGGGAGGTGATCGTGGCAATGGCAGAAGGAGAGAAAGTCTCAGGTGCTATAAGTGTGAAGGCGTTGGTCATATAAGGGCTGACTATCCTGTAGCACAACGAAGAGAACTTTAGTGTTCTGAATGCAGAGGTGTTGGACACACACGGCGTGAATGTCCAAACTCAAAGAAGGGAAAAGGAGTTCCATTGCAGTCGTCTGATGATTCAGAGTCTGAAGAAGATGGAAAGGTGATGGAGAACCTTGTTGCATTTGGTGCACGCAAGGAGGAATCTAGTGAATCCTCGGATTCATACATTAATACAGACTCTGAGGATTATCACCTGATACTCAACAAGTGGTTGAATCTCAAGAATGAGAATCTGAGGTTGCAACACGATATGGTGCAGAGCCGTGAGCAGTATGATGATCTTGCTGAATAACTTGCTGCTGTACATGAGAAGAATGAGTCTCTGGAGAATGAGGTTAGCAAGCTGAGAGAAATTGCTACTGGTGAGCAAGAGAGAGCAAGGATGCTTGAATGTGAACTGGTGAACAAGAGAGAGCAAGGATGCTTGAACGTGATTTGGCTGAGAATCACAAGCGGGTCAGGATGCTCAATAGTGGGACCAAGGACTTGGATAAGATACTCTCAATGGGACAACCAACCAAGGTCAATTGGGGACTGGGATACCGAGGAGCTGAGAGTACTGGCGTACAACAGAAGGGGCTATCACATTTCGTGTAGGGGAGCAAATCAAAAAGTGGAGCCAATCAAGCTTGTCAGGAAGTACGTCGGGACGTACAACGGGGAGTAAGGCAAAAAGTTCTACAACATGCAGCTATGAGTAACAAGCCGAAAGTAGTACATCAGAGCAACAACATGAAGGTCAGACAGGAGGTTCTGAAGCATGGTTTTGCAGCTGGTACAAGGAAGGAGACTGATCGGTGCATCAGCAACTGTGTCAGGCCAAGCAAGAAGCAACATCGGATGTGCTGTTGGTTCTGTGGGAAGGTTGGACACAAGAAGGTGGGGTGTTTTGCTCGTGAGAAGAGCAGAAACATGGCCAAGAAGGTGAACAAGACGTTCACTAAACCCAAGAGGGTTGAAGAGGTGTCCTTAGCCAAGAGTGGGTTAATTGATGAGATCAAAGATGAGACATCAGAAGATGGATGCAGCTCTGGTAGGAGTGATCTTGAGGTTGATCAAGAAGCATCAAGTCTGAAGCCAGGACACGAGGTTGTTTGTGGCACAAAGGAGAAGGAGATCGAAGTGCGTCAGGAAGTGATGCGAAATGATCTTCAGGAGGGTGATAGTGAAATCACTCCAAGAAAATAGCAACGAGTGCAGAGAGCACTCGGTGTGGATGGGGAAGGGCTCATGGTCAAGAAGACAACACATGACGGAAGCCAGGTCCTCAACAGAAGCTAGTCGAAGGGTAGTTCGGCAGGTGCGTCAGGTCATGATGTAGTACTTGTTATTCCGCTGCAGCAGAGGCTGTATCATGATTAAACATGAAGAAACAGACAGATGGGTCTGTAAGGCTTGACATCTAAGCATCTATTTTAGCTTAGTATGCAATCAAGCAGGGGGAGAATGATGATGTTCTGGTACAAAGAATGCATAACTCATGGGGGAGAAAAGCATGGTGTGGTGCACATCTCGTGGGGGAGAAAAGCACATTTGGTGTGGAAGTTTCCAGATGGGGAACGTGGTTGCAACGTGGTTGCTGAACCAGAAGATTGTTGTGCTTGATTGGCACACAAAGCTAAAAGGGGGAGATTGAAGATGTAAGATGTCTGCCCTGAAGTAGTCGCTGACGTAGTTTCTGAAGCAGACGTCGTGTTGAGTGGTGAAGACCATGTGGAGTCAAGATGCTGAGCTGGAGTCGTGTAGACTTGGAGAGCAAGAGAGTATCTTGGAGATAAGGAAAGAGGAATAAACTTGAGGAGCAAATTTATGACTAAAAGAAAGAGGAATAAGTGCATTCCAAGAAAATGAAAGTTGCACTTATTGTTATGGAAGATGTCCATACATGTTGCCTTGGAGACTAGGGTTTTTGGAACGTGGAGAACAACTATAAGATAACTATGGGGTCGTCTGTATAGACACAGAGACACAAAGGCTGGTCTTATAGAGAGAGAGAAGCTCTTGGAAGTGTTCTGGGGTCGTGCTGAAGTAGTGGTTGAAGTACTTGACAGTAGAGAGACATAAGCGGGTAGCTTAGGAATCTTTCAGTGTCGTGTGTTAGGGTGTTAACACTGCACGAGTAAAGCTAAATAAACAAGGTCTTGTAAAGATTGTTTAAAGGAGATTCTAATAAAAACTTTAGTGTTTGCTTGTGTATTTGTCTCTTGATTTATCTTCTGCATTACTATATTGTGGTGTCATCTTGCAGTAACAAGTGGGAACAGAAGGTGGTATGACCCATTTTACAAGTTAAGTGAAAAATTCAATAAGATCATATTGATATGAAACCTTGTAGGATTGTTTTTGACTCTCATGACTAGGTATAGCTGAAAGCAGATCTCCATTTGAAATTGCGGTTTAAATTTTACAATTATTTTCATAAGATATATATATATATATATATATATATATCTATTTATATAAAGTAGAGTTTATTCAGTCCAGAATACACCACCTCAGCAGACAGGTCAGAAAGTCGTGCTCTAAAAAAGTGACACGTGTCTCAGGAAGACAAAACACATTCTCTCCCCTTCATTCGACGGCCTCGACGCCTGAGTTTCTTCATATTATCTGAAACGGTCCGATTTAAGGCTTTCATGTTAAATCTCATTGATCCAGTCCCTCACGATGAGTTCTGCGAGACGGTGTGTGTTAGGTATAAGTATGTGAACATAAGGGCGATCAAGCTTCCATGCGTTCATGATATTTTGAGATGCAATCAACTCAAGCTTTAAACCAGGTCTTCGTGGCTTCATCAAAACATGAGTAACTCTTTCATCCTCATCTCTCATCTGCAATTTTTTATTGATTTGATATACAATGAAAATTTTCTTGCTGCAGATCTAAGAAGGCTCCGTACAATTATTTTGAGGGTCCCAGTTTCAATCCCTAATACCGTTTAAGAATCAGTTGACTGGAAGCGGCAGTACCTAAAGTCTAGGTAGATCGAGTTTCCAAGTTTTGCTTTCATACTACTCTGACTACTTTATGAAATCTGATGAAGTTCTTCAAAAGGAAACTAACGTTAATTCTTTGAACAAATTGTTTTTTGAGGTTTTGTTTTAAGCCTTCTTCTCTGACCATTTTATGAAAATCTGATGTTATCACTTACAAGGTTTTGAGAAATTAACAGAGTCTTGGGATGGAATTGAATTAAAAGAGGGTGAACAACTTCAAACATGCAAGGCAGAACAAACCACTTTGGCCTCGAAATTACCTTTTTCCCAACTTATTATCCACTGCAAAAAAACCACTGGAAATGTAAAGCGTCAATTATAGAGAAAGTTAGCCTTATTTTCAATTGAATTGCTTATAGATTCAGAACTAACCTGTAGGAAATGTCGGTGATGGATTGTTTATAGATTCTATATCAGATTGATTAATGGGCTAACAGGGTTTAATGATGGCAAGAATTTTCATATAATATTGTAGGAAATGTTTTCTCACAGATTAATTGTTTTCTGGTCTGGTCAGGTCAACAAGATTTAGTTTCCTAAAGTTTCTGGTGTTGTTCCTGTCATCCTGATGTGATAACTTCTAATTGTTCTGGTAAGTGGCTACTGGTAATCCGAGGAGACCAATAAACCTATGTTTATTCTTGATATAATGATTGTTTTGCCTGATGTTGCCACTTACAATACGATCATATGTGATTATTAACACGATATTAATCGATGGTACTTGCAAACAGAGCAGTGTTGGCAAGGGGATAAAGCTTTAAGATTAAATGAGTGCATTGTTAAGGTATCAAGATTTTTTTTTAAAGTTAACTTTCCAGAACGTTTACAATTTTCAGGTTTATTAATGTTGTTGTTTTTATTGTAGGCTCCCTTATCTCAGTAAATTCATCGCTCAAAAGATTGCGTTGCAGGTTAGATCATTCCGAGAATTTCAAGAGCTTCACTTGGAAGAACGTCTTCAACTCCTCCGGGGGTTGCTGGTTTGTCGGAGAGCAATGTTGTAGACATCGAGAAGGTGTATAAAAATCATACCTTCTTTGAAAGTAGGAGTCACGTGCAAAACAGAAGGTGATAGTTCAAGCTTGGATCACTCTAAAACTTTTCAATTGACTCTTAGGCGCTATTCCTCCCTCTCCTTACCACAAAGAGAAAGGCTTATGGGCTCTTCTTGCGGATTCAAACAATGTATGGCTCTTTCAAAAGGTTAGTTTCATGGATGGAGCTGAAGCTATACTCGTCTTCAACTGATGTTTGTTAGACATTGAAAAGTTTAGGAGCAAACGTCGAGGCAAAGAACAATGAAGTTAGAGAAGGTTAAAAGCCGATCAAGATTGGAAACGGGGAAACGCTAAAAAACTTGCAGAAGATACTAATAATTTGACTTGCTTATGAGTTTGGCGTAAGAGATGGTTGGATCAGTTGTGATCAAAAGACATTACTTAAAGTTGAGGTTTTGAAAAGAACCAGTGATTTGGAGGGTGAGGTTACAGAAGAAGGCATGGAGGAGGAAGAAGAAAATGAGAATGAAGAGAATTATGAAAGCAAATATAGTGAGGAAGAGGAAGATAAGAAGAAAGGATCAAAGAGAGTAAAAAAGATGGGATCAGATGAAGATTGAAAAACAAAAAGGCGTCAAACCTGCACTGTGTAGGTTTTTGCCTCCAAAATTTACAGTGATACTCAATGACTTTAGCCTGTTATTTGTTCTTCCGCTGATTTCGTAGACGTTTTGGATTTTGATGGTTTTGGACTTTTGTTAACTCTTTAATTTATGTCTTGATCCAACTCTTCTAAGCTTTACTGTAAAATTATGCTTCCTGTTTCGGTTATTTACCTGGCTTTGGATGTGTTTTAAAGGTTTTACTGGGTACAGAGGCTGTTATGAGAACTTATGGTTTTGTCGCTGTTTATCAAATACACAAGATCTAGAAATAATATAATTTGGTAAGGTGAACATAACCCTTATACAAGCAACTATACAATAGAGAAAAAAATATAACAAAAATGAAACAGATCCACATTTGCGCGGTTGAAATATGTGAAGAAAAAAACACCTACTTTCACATATTATTGAACATCAAAAACGAAAAATATGTTGGTGACGAGTCACGAGCAAAAAAAAAAATTGATAACAAACATAAATTCCAATATATTTAAAGATTTAATAACCTATGTTAGTTAACCATCTAATCTAATACTCTTTCCATTTCAAAAATATATATGGTTTAGAACTTTTACCAGTATTAAGAAAACAGACGAAATTTTGATTATCAATAGATTAATTTCTAAACTAACTATTCTTCGTAACTTTTAATCAATAAAATTTTAATAAAAACATTTATATTTTTTGAAATTTACAATTAACCATTTAGTAATGAATTGAAAATGTAAAAAAAAAAAAATTTAAACCATTTTTTTTCTATAATGTGGATTTTCGATACAGAAGGAAGTATAATATATGTTAGCTAAATATCATAATATTTGTACTATTAAGTTAAATTAAAAACAATTTGTAGAAATTAAATAATTTTCATCTTTTGTAAGTAATTTTATAATATAATCAAATATTAATTATAAAATGAAGGCGTCACGTTAGCAAGAGCATTCTGGATGCGAATGTAAATTGTGAATGATGTACTTGTGATGATATAACTGTATTATTATTATTTTTTAAACAAAAACTTAGGTCGAAATGGAATCTTCATAGTAAAGTAGCCAAATGTGCATGTTAAATATTTAAAGAGGTAACTGTAGAAGTTTTATGTTATAAAGTATACAGAGATGATAGTATATAAAAGTTCACAAAGAACTTAATAATTTACTTTGGCGCTGCACACGTAGAAGTTTCAAGATGGACCGCTGTCCAGGATACTCTTTAAACATACGATTAAATTTTAACCAATGCGTTTTTCTTTACTTTTTTTAATTGTAACATAGAGAATTTAAAATATCCTAAAACCGTTCAATTCATTTCAGATCGATGACTGTAAAAGTCAGTGTATGAGAGATTAAATAAGAAAATCTTTACTTATTCTATACAAGAATTAATATTAGGAAAACAAACAAACAAATTTGACATTGAAACAAAACCGCAATAAGGACTAATACATCTTCACATATGCAAACAACAATTGTGGTAAAGATAACTATATCTATGCCATAATTTTGCTATGAACATGAGAATATGAAGAATCCATGAAATTTATGTATTGTCATGAACGGCAAACCGACATGTCTCGAGCTGACAAATGCTGGAGATAGATTAAATGTTCTTTACGTGGCGTCTCTATATTGAAAAGAAATGTTATAGAACTAATATGATCTTTATAATTTTGAGTGTCAATGTTTTCTTATTTTGATTAACTTTGCTTTATTACCTTCTTCGGATTCAATATAACATTCTACTTTTAATAAAAAAATGCAACTTCAAATAATCACCACTTCCACTCCTTTAGCATGTCGAAAGATTATGATTTCAACATAAAGAGTAATTATTCTTATAACATACACAAAATAGTTATCCACAACCCAATCATTCCGAACCCGAAATATTACAAACCACAATGCACCGAATATGAGATCAAATTTTTGTAAAAGAAAACAACATAAAAACCATTTAAAGCCCTCATAAACATATCAGTGCCACAACTCTTAAACAACTATTGTAAACAAGCAAAATATATCTTATCGTATTTAATCCTTCCTCACGTAAAATTTTCTAACAACAAAAATCATTATCATATCTATCACTTACATATGCAAACCTAAAACATAAACCATAAAATCATACAAAAATGATAATCTAGATCGCAAGTAAAGTATATCCCGTCCGTAGGACGGACCGACCCTAATATATATATATAGGTCGAATCCACGAACATCCAAACTCGAAAGTATTTTCTTGTCTGTCTAAAAAACTCAAAAATCCCTTTATTTATCATCTGAAAGATTTTGATATTAGCTTTATTAATGCATTCCATAGTGTCTATATTAGATCTATGTATTTATATTCGGTATTGTTACAGTGGTTTATTTTTGTGTTGCATTATGTATTGAAAATTGATGTTTAATATAAATTATCGTTTTGCTATCAGCTTATTTTTTTGGTCATCAACTATCAGCTATCAGCTATCAGCTATGCAATATATTTTCATTGAGTTTATGAAAGAATTATCAAATAAACAAGAACAATTCTTTTTTTTTTGATAAAATATACAAGAACAATTCATTTTAAGAAAATATAAATTTGATATACATATCAAACTATATACATATATTAAACTTTAATCAAGAATCCTCTCTCTTTCTCTAGAGAGAGAAATCTTTCTCCCATGTTCCCGATCAAAATCTTTCACAGGGGAGGAGATTCTGTTTTGTTTTTGTTTTCGATCTTTGGATCGATTGTAGTTTCGCTATGGCGATTATCTCTTTCGCATAGGCAATTTTTTGTTTCGTTTTGACGATTTTGTTGTGAGTTTCAAATCAAATCGAATTTGTTCTTCATGTTCTTCTTTTGATTCTGATTTGGTTTTATTCAATAAAATCTGGTTCTTTTCCAGATCAGTTTTGCTCCCTTTCTCTGTGCTCACTATTATTCCGCTAAATCCAGGAAACCTTTTATTTGTATCTGCTGGCTAAGCTTTGTTTCTTCATCATAACAGGAATCAATCTTTGCTCTCTATTGTTGGTGAAGTCTCCTGTAAGGTAAAGAAAGGAGATGATTGATGAAGCAGTGAGGAGTTGGCGCGGATTTAGATTAGTCAGAGTCTTATTGAAGGCGTTCCGGAAAGATCTTGTTGCTGTCTATTTTGAAGCTTTCATGGGATTCACATCTGGCGATATGAAGAAGAGTTTCGTTGGATTTGCGGCGATTTAGAGATGCTTGGAACAAGCAAGCGAATCAAACTAAGCGGCGAAGAGGAACGGTGGTTCTCGGACCGACATGTAGCCGACGGTGGCACCAGATTACTCTTCTCGAATCCAGAAAATTCGAAGTGTAATTAGCCAACACGTGTGCAACATGCATGATACTTGATCTGTCGGGTTGGGTTTGTAAAAAAGGGTTGGACTTTGTTTGGGCTTCACGATTTTGTTGTGGATTAAGTTTGATTTGCTTGTAAATCGGCCCATGGCCTGTTAAGCTTTATAAAAGCAATCATTGACAAAAAAAAAAAGACTTTAATTAAATTGAGATAAAACCGAGAGAGGAGAATCACTTGGGTGAATATATTGGTATATATATTTGAGAAAATTAAGCTATTTTTAAATTCGAGATATCGCTGAAGAAGATTGGTAAACTATGTATAATTGTTAAGAAAGAATAATTGATAGGTCGAATCCGAAAACTAAAAATTGATTGTTATTTTTCTGAGATATAGAATTAATACATAACGATTCAACCGTTCCGTTGTGAAATGTCACAAAAATTAAAATGAATAACAAAATAACTCCTGAGTACATCTACATCTTTTAAAGCAAAATGTCCACTGTCTTTTTATGAAAACAATATACATTGGTGTTGGATGATTAAAACATTTATGTTAATTAGTTTTTGGAGATGAGAAAACTTGTTCTCTGTAATGAAACAAGGGTAGCATAAAGTTTAAGGAACAGGTGGTGTGATGTTTATTTGCTCATTTAGCTTGATATCTTTTTGGTTTTAGGAACGACTTTGTATTTTTTCGTACAATCTCTTATAAGGTAATCTCTATACATAACGGTTGGTATAAACATTATCATTATTTGAAGGAACAATATGCTATGGTACTATGAATCCTAGACTTTCCAAATTTATCAATTCTTTGAATCCTAGACTTTCCAAATTTATCAATTCTCTATACATAACGGTTGGTACAATCTCTTTCTTTTTAGTTTGCATTTACTATGAATCCTAGACTTTCCAAATTTATCAATTCTTTGAATCTTCTATCACTAGATTAGTAACGCGATTTATTATGAGGCACTATGGTTTTGAGCAGATTCATATGAGTCCTGTTCGTTTGGTTGCCGCAGGTTTCGGCGTCAGCGGCAGCGGCAGCGTCAGCGGCATCGTCAGCGGCGGCGGCAGCGTCAATGAAGACAGTTGTTGTTCGTTTCGCAGACGCTGACGCTGCCGCATACTATATCGCGACCGCAGATTTTATCGGCGTCAGCCGCAGGACGTGGCATTCGGACGCGGCGTCAGACGCAGTTTCCTGCGTCAACGAAACGAACAAGGGTTGACGCAGAATGTTGACGCTGCCCTATGGTGATCTTTTCCTTTGTTGATATGTCTATACACTTGAAAACCTAATATTGTTCTCAAAGGAATTAGAAACGACTCTTTGTGAATAACTAAATATGAATTTGTAGATTCTGATATACCTTTCAATTAATTTAACAACCCTGATTTATGTTTCTTATTTTTATGTAGAAATGTTGCTAAAGGAATAGCATATATGTAATCCATATGTGCTGGTATCCAAGGGACAAATATAATTGATGAGAGATACACTAACCACAAAGGTTGAATACTTGACATTTTCTTTGGGTGGCGGGCACCTAAGCAGATATTCAAAAAATTGAAAATTAAAAAAAAAAATTGATGTATACCATTCAGGACTAATCATCTAAGATACTCCGTAATGAAACAAGAATAACATAAATTTAAGAAGGTTTTTGCGAATATTTAGCTTACTACCTTTTTGGTTATAAGATCTGTGACACCAGTAACTTTCAAAATAAAATAATTAATAATATCTGAAATCTTCATTTATAAATATTTGAAAGTAAACGTACACGTTGGAATTCCACTAAATAAAATAAACGTATGAAATATAAATAACATAAACGATAGATAGAAGTTCAAAAGCCCAAAAGCGATAAAACGATAAAAATGATAGAAGTCCAAAGCCCGATAGTAGTAAAAACCCAAAATCCTAAAAGTAACGGTCCGATATAATCACTCCTGCTCATCGGTCTCACCTGAAAGGGGAAAAAAGGAGGAGTGAGCGACAGGGGAATCGTCCAGTGAGGTATGTGATGCTAAACCGCAAACCACTGACTCAGTTCATAGCACTACAACTATGTATGCCTACCTCTAGTATGAGACAATTGCGGTGCCAATTACAACACAAAGAACAATCAATATATGTCTAGTGGACTAGACATGCTACAACCAATGCGATGACAGCATACCGCATTTCCTCATAAGGATATAAATGTATATAACTCTATAAGCGTCGTAAGTACAGTAGTCCACTCTGTACCCCTGTAACCTCCACAAACAAGCGGCCTAGTACAAACGTCTCTGTACCCCGCTAAACACGCGGCCTAGTACATACATCTGCGTACCCCGCGATCTCTCAAACAGACGGCCTAGTACAAACGTCTTTGTACCCCGCAAATCCCGCGGCCTAGTGCAGACACCTCTGCACCCCGAAAATCCGGCGGCCTAGTGCAGACACCTCTGCAGCCCGCAATCTCAACACATGGACTCATATATATACATATATATATATATAAGAGTTCTTAACATCAATCATTTCAATCAATCGTTGAATCCTCTATTATCATATTTCCGGTTTAACAAACAATAACAATAATAAACAAACAAAACTCTCAAACAGACTCGATTCACATAGATGGATCATGTCTTGAAACTAGACTTTCCATAACGGTAGTACTAAACTAGTTCGGGATTTAATCGGAGTAGCCTTCACCTTAGCAATAACTCCATCTGCTCAAATGGACTACAAATCTGAAATCATATCTAAATTTCGAGTCAGAATGCCTTTCGAACGGTTTAAAACGGGTCCGTCGAAGTCTGCGGAAAAGTCAACTCGCTGGTCAAATGTCAATCCGGTTAACCCTTGACAAGAAATCAATTTTACTTAACCGACCTGTATACCCTAACCAAACCGAAATCAATTTAAACCGGTCAAACCAGTCAAACCAATGGTTAATCGAGTCAACCGAGTTGACTCGTTGAGTTGACTCACCGAGTCACGGCGGTCCGGCGGCGTTCCCACGGCGAAGCGGTGGTCTGGCGGCTGTCCGGTGGCGGCGAAGCGGTGGTCCGGCGGCGGAGACGATTCCCGGCGGCTGCGCGTGGCCGTCGCGCGAGCGGAGGCAAAACTTTGAACAGAGCGTGCGGCTTCGTCCGAGCTTCGATTGCGGCGAGGTTGGTGTCTACGGCTTCGTCTTGATGAGAGGAACACGGTGGTATCTTTGTATGCGCGAGATTCTCAACGTTTAGGGATATATGGCCGATTTACTGAACGGTCCGAAACTGAAGCTAAAGGCAAGCGGTTTTCCGGTGGTTAGCTTCTTTGGCGAACGGTGGTGACGAGATTGGCGTGACCTCGAGGTGTGGTGGGTCCGGGGAAGACTTCTGTTCGCTCAGCTCTCACAAACATCTCCATTTCTCTCTTCTTAAACTCTCTTTCTTTCTTTTTTCTTCTCTCTAATTTCTAACTTCTGATTTTTATTCTTGCAGGTAGAGAAAACAATGTGGAAGTGAGTATTTATAGACAAATCAGTTGGCCTTGGATATGTGCATGGTCCTTAGCAGGCTAACAAATTCCAAAGCCAAAATTCGGGTCGTTACAATTCTCCCACACTAATAAGGAATCCCCGAATTCAAGTCAGGAGCTGACATGTCCAATGTCATCGTAACAAAACCCCGAATACTAATCTTCGCTCGGTCTCTTAGGTCTCCTCCTGAATCCTATCACTCTTCCAACTAACTCAGACAACGGTCGACATTCTCTGAACTTCTTTCACTTGGTGATCCAAAATCTCCACTAGCCGACAAGGTGCATATAATCCCTCTGCGGTCATTTGACGTCTGCTGCAAAATAAACTTTGGCTTCCCTCAACCTTTTCAACGCTGACACATAGAACACGTCGTGGAAATCTGATACACTGCTGATAAAACAACTGCAAGCAACTGTTCCAATCCACTCTACCAAAGGATATAATCCAATGTACCTCAGTTTAAGTTGCTTTAGCTTCTGAGTCTTAGATCCTCCCTGAAATGTCCTTATTTTCAGGTATACTAGATCACCCATATGTAACTCCAAATCCTTGCGGCGCTTAACTGCATAACTCCTCTGACGGTTATGGGTTTCCTAAAGCCAATCTTTGAGCATGTCCATTTGCTCTACCGTCTCTCGAACCATTACTAGTTCTAACTCATGTCGCTCCCCCACTTTGGTCTAACAAAGTGGTATACGATAAGGCCTACCATGAAGAGCCTCATATGGTGCCATCTTAATGTTCGAGTGATAACTGTTGTTGTAGGAAAACTCGACTAGAGGTAGATACTTCACCCAACTTCCTTCCCAATCTAAGACACAAGCCCGGAGCATATCCTCCAAAGTCTGAACAGTCCTCTCTGACTGACCATCTGTCTGCGGGTGATAAGTCGTGCTCATATGGACCTTTGTCCCAAGTGCTTTCTGAAAGGCTCTCCAAAACTCAGACGTGAAATTTACATTCCGATCCGATACAATGCTCACGGGAACTCCGTGCAATCTCACAATCTCGCTAATGTAGATCTACGCCAACTGATCAGCTCCGTCCGTTTTCTTAATTGCCAAGAAGTAGGCTGACTTGGTGAATCTATCCACGATCACCCATATCGCATTCTTTCCTTCTGAAGTGGTCGGTAACCCTGATAAAAATTCCATAGTCACAATGTCCCATTTCCATTCCGACATTGGCAGGTTTTGCAATAACCCGTTAGGTATCTGATGCTCGGCCTTAACCAACTGACATGTCTGACACTGTGATACAAAAGTAGCAACATATTTCTTCATACCAGGCCAATGGTAGTAACGCTTCAGATCTATGTACATCTTGGTATTCCCCGGATGAATAGAAGAACTAGAGTGGTGTGCCTGCTGCTAGATTTCTTTTCTCAACAACTCAACATTTGGCACACAGACCCGGTTCCGATACATGAACATCCTGCTCGAAGCTGTATGATATCCAACACTCTCGATCTCGTTTTGCTTACACAAAGCCTCATCAGCATGCTGAGCTTTGCGTATTCTACACAACAAATCTGCCTTCTCTACAGCCTCGAGGCCAGCTGACTCTCCGTCTACAGTAGTAGCACACAATCTGAGACTAGCAATATCCCAGTAAGCTCATGAACCTCCTTGGCTCCCGAAACATCGCTCCTATGTCTACCCAAAACATTTGACACCTGGTTGTCCTTACCAGATGGTATGCGATATCCAAACTGTGGCCTGCTACAAACTCAAGTCAACAGCACTGTCCAAGTACAGGTTTTAATGAATGAAAATAAGTTTCAGATTCTAATGATCCCAGAGAATCCGAACTTCTTTCCCGTACAATTACGATTTCCAAAACTATAACTCAAATACCACTGCAGCCACTCCAAATAATGAATAGGGTAGTGGGTCTCGTGAGATCTCAACTGACGCGATACATATGCAATGACCAGATCCTAATGCATCAATACACAATCCGCAACCGCTCATCATGCTCCCTATACTCCAAAAATAAATCAAAAGGGTCATCGATGAGTACAATCGCGCACTTGTCCAAGTTTTCACGAAAGACATCATTCATAAGATTCATGAATGCTATCGGTGCATTCGTCGACCCAAATGGTTTCACTACAAACTCACAATATCCATAACGTATACGGAAACCCACATTCCGTACATATTCCTCATCTATAGAAATCTGATTATATCTTGATGCTAAGACAACCTTTGAGAACCATGACCCTCCCCATGCAGCTAATCCAACATTTCATGAATACGATGGTTACCATGTTCAAGTCCATGTAGTCGATACAAAGCCTGAAACTCCCATCTTTCTTCTTTACAAACAATGATGATGTTTCCCACAGTGAAGTACTTGTCTGATGAATCTTCAATATGCTCTTTCAGCTCGGCCATCTCTACTGGCGCTAATTGGTATGGAGCTCGTGAAACTGGTGCTGCTCCTGGCTCCACCTCTATCGCAAGAGCGCCTCATGTGTCTGGTGTTGGCCATTCCAAAGGCCACAAATACATCCTCATATTCTGCAATAACCGAAAGAGCATGCAGCTCATGCTGTCCACCATTCTTAACCATTGAAGTGGTCCCCATAAATCCCACTGCTCCAATGTCCAATAACTCCTCAGTATGTAGCATGTATGCAAATAAAATCTACTCTGCTCCAGAAATATGAACTCTTGCCCTCCGGCAATCCAACACTACTCGATGTCGTGACAACCAGTCCATCCCAAGAATGATATCGCAAAACTCAACTCCATCTCTGCTGAGTCTCTGAACAAATCGGCACTCCAAGTATAACTGGTACGTCGCGATGAATATAAATAGCTCCCAACGTTTCTATGTCAGCTGTCCGAACTGACACATCTTCTGAAACGATCATTCCAGCCATAAAACTGGCAAACATACCAAGCGTAACTCCAATATCAACACAACAAAATATGTCGCACCCCCAATCCAAAAGCAATCCCCACGAGTTTACAAACTAACCATGCCTCCAAGGCAGTCAATATACTCATCAACACGAATAACACAAGCCAACTCATGGCTCACATCTCATACCACATAATCTCCAGTAACAAAAACTCGTGGAGCGATGGTTTAAAGTTTGGGTGGTGGCAACAACGTCACATATCCACATGCGGACAATCTCCGAACACAACCGGCAAAACTGATAAACACTTGAACAATCTGTCAAACAGTGACGTCATCATCCATCTGTCTAACATCTGGCAAGAATCCTGTTAGCTAGAGAACGGATGATGATGAGTAACTCATCATCAATAAAAAGACAATTGGATTAGAAGTTACTGAACGGAAATGTGCTGTATTTTTCTTTCTTTTAAAACTCCCAAATTCCCAAATTTGAAAATCTTTTAAAATCGGTTAAACCGAGTTAAAACCGAGTCAAAGCCAAATCAAAACCACGTCCCAACAAATCGCCATCCCGGGACGGAACCCTGCTCTGATACCAAAATTGTGACACCCGTCACTTTCGAAATAAAATAATTAATAATAATATATGAAATATCCATTTATAAATATTTGAAAGTCAACGTACACGCTGGAATTTTAGTAAATAAAATAAATGTCTGAAATATAAATAACATAAACGATAGATAGAAGCCTAAAGGCCCAAAAGAAATAAAACGATAAAAGTGATAGAAGTCCAAAGCCAGATAGTAGTAAAAACCCAAAAGCCCAAAAGCACCGGTCCGATGTAATCACTCCTGCTCATCGGTCTCACCTAAAAGGGGAAAGAAGGAGGGGTGAGCGACAGGGGAATCGCCCAGTGAGGTATGAGATGCTAAACCGCAAACCACTTACTCAGTTCATAGCACTACAACTATGTAGGCCTAGCTCTAGCATGAGACAATCACGGTGCCTATTACATGGTATCACTCAAATTACCCTAAAGAGTGAATTTACTCTCTCAAATAAGAGGTTCAATTGCAGTACTTAGGGATCGAATCCACAGGGAGCTAGAGAACCTAATAAATCTAATGGGATTTGTTAAGTAGGATGGTTTAATGATTAAAATATAAATTTGCAGTTTTGTTGAGCAAGTAATTGCTCAATTGATTGGTTGAGGTTTTGATGCTTAAAAGGAAATAGTTAGACTTAGGGTTTTTATTCAGGAAACTTGGAATTATAATCCTACAGATGCCTAATGAGTTGCATGCATGATAATGTAGAGCTAAACTACTAAATAACAAGTCAATCAGCTCTCGCGTTTCTGGACTTGTTTATTAACTAGATCTAATGACCCAAACAAGCGTGTTCAATCAGTAGAAAATGTCGATCGATTATCCTATAGGGATATCGATCGATACACCTTTCACTCCGTCGATCGATTATCCAATTTGGATATCGATCGACGCGCTTCTAGTTAAGCTTTATGTGCGGGTTGAATGATACTCACTAAGCTCACTAGATCAGCTATCGCCTTACTCTAGCAAGAATCTTAGCTCAATTAGAATTGTTTCAGTATGAGAATGAAGCTATCGCTTTTATCTAACAATCCTAGGGCAAGTTCTAGGTAGCTAATCTAGAATTAGGCATTAATGACAATCCTAATGATTATTATCACAACTCAGCAATCTATAGTTGGGGCTAATCCCTCATAACCTATTTAAACCCTAAAATCTAACAATGGAACTACTAAGACATGGCAAAGCAATTAGGTAAGAAAACTTCATTAGAATAGTAAATAGATATCAGTGGAGTTCCAATCACAAATATAATTTTGGATCTTCTCTCCAATCTATCAAAATCCTAAAAACCTTTTTCTGATAATAGTAAAACTAGAAAAACAAGAAATAACATTTTGCCTCTAACATGGTGGCAAAGCTTATATAATTAGGTTAAAACTCGTCAAGGGTAATCTTGTAAATTGGTGAAGACTTGGGCTTCAAGTCGGCTGTGACCAAACGGGCTTTATGCGCGCTTCGTTGTCGATCGATGTTCTGATGTGAACATCGATCGATATTCGTTCCTCAATATCGACCGATGGTCGAGCTCCACGGTCATCTCGGGTGCTTACTCCAAATATCTCCAAAATGCTCCAAAATCATCACTTATCTCCAAATCACTCTTGATCTTACAAATATAATAAATAGACTCTATAATATAATAATTAGTAGTAAAAATACCTATAAACCATGGGTGAAAGTGGATCAAATCCATGGTCCATCATTACACCACACAGAACAATCAATATATGTCTAGTGGACTAGACATGCTACAACCAATGCGATGATAGCATACCGCATTTCCTCATAAGTGTTGCAGGCTAGGAAGCTGGGTCGATGAGATGGATGGGCGATGGGGCAATCTTATCGGTAAGGATGAAGACCGGATGGATAGACGGTGAAGATGTCCGACTTGCTGTTCCTTTTAATCCAATCTAACCTGGAAACAATGAAGAACAATGAGTTTATGAATAATTAAAATAAGAACATGAGCTAAATAGATAAAGGGATGGAATGGTTTATGGATAGATGATTGATGATGGAAGATGGATCGATGATGTTGGATAGGTGATGATTGACTCTCTCAATCCGTGGGTTTGATTGAATCTCTCAATCTGGAATAACACTGGCTGTTGAATCACACAAACAACGTATGCTAGATGAATCAATAGAACACAAGAATCACTCAAGTATCATAAGGACAGATTTCTATTCAAAGACTCTCTTTGATAAAAATAAACAAACTGAATATTATTTCTTAAGGATTGAAAGGTGATTTACAAATGAGATCCTAAGAGAGCTTATATAATGCTCAGACAACTAAAGCCAACAGTCATAATGTAAAAAGAAAGGAAACAAATCAAATGAGAAACAAAATCGGAAACTAGCCGTTGGAGCCTTTTATGAGATTTTGGCTCCAAGTGAGAAACTTGATTCTTCTTGTACTTAGACGGTTTTAGGGGATAAGAGAGCTTCCTGAGAACCTTCTTTATTGTCTGGAATGTGCTGAGGTCGTGCTTCAATTGATAGGAAAAGAGCTGTTGGAGCTTTATTGCCAGATGCTCCAAATAAGGCAAGTGTGGCCATAAATAGATCCTCCTGATCATGTGGGCTTTGGTGCATGGTAAGAACTCTTCTACTCCTCCTGAATCACTGGATATACTTCTCAGATGCTTATAAACCTCTCCTGGTCGCCATTGTTTGGTTTGACTAAGATTGAACCGGTGAGATTCCAAATTAGACAATTGAAGAACTGGTTTGACCGGTTTAGGGAATTGGGCCATAACTCCATATTTCCGTGGACTTTTCTCCTCATTCTTGGCTTTTTGAAAACTTAAGAGATCCATATTGAATTCCATGAGTTTTTTTGGGTCGGAATGCTTTTTCATTGGGCTTGAAACATCTTCTAAACTCGGATACTCGCAGATGGATAGGCTGTAGAACCTCCGATTTGTAAAATTCGTATCTTCCGCGTCCGAGTATCTTTGGAGATGCTTCCAGTTGGGGTTAACTCCAAGTTGAGTGTAGAATGCATGAAAATTGTTTTCATTGCAAAATTCCTCTTTTTTGCGGAGATACGCCATTTTGACTGAACACATATCCTGGTTGGTCCTTCGGTTGGCTGAATAGTACATCCGGTTGGACCCTGGTTCAGGTGAGGTTTCTGTGCCTATATCAATAAGGATATAAATATATATAACTCGATAAGCGTCGAAAGTACAGTAGTCCACTCTGTACCCCGCTAAACACACGGCCTAGTACATATATCTCCGTACCCCGCGATCTCTCAAACACACTGCCTAGTACAAAAGTCTTTGTACCCCGCAAATCCCGCGGCCTAGTGCGACACCTCTGCACCCCGCAAATCCCGCAGCCTAGTGCAGACACTTCTGCACCCTGCAATCTCAACACATGGACTCACATATATACATATATATATATATATATATATAACAGTTTTTAACATCAATCATTTCAATCAATCGTTGAATCCTCTATTATCCTATTTCCGGTTTAACAATCAATAACAATAATAAACAAACAAAACTCTCAAACAGACTCGATTCACAGAGACGGGTCATGTTTCGAAACTAGACTTTCCATAACGGTAGTACTAAACTAGTTCAGGATTTAATCGGAGTAGCCCTCACCTTAGCAATGAAGAGAAGTGGTATCTATGAACTCCATCTGCTCAAATGGACTCCGAATCTGAAATCAGATCTAAATTTCGAGTTAGAACGCCTTTCGAACGGTTTAAAACGGGTCTGGTCGAAGTCTGCGGAAAAGTCAACTCGCTGGTCAAAGGTCAATCCGGTCAACCCTTAACCAGAAATCAATTTGACTTAACCGACCAGTTTACCCTAACCGAACCGAAATCATTTTAAACTGGTCAAACCAGTCAAACCAATGATTAACCGAGTCAACCGAGTTGACTCGCTGAGTTGACTCACCGAGTCACCGGCGAGTCATGGCGGTCCAGCGACGGCGAAGCGGTGGTCTGGCAGCGGTCCGGCGACGATCCGGCGGCGGAGGACGGCGACGAAAGCGGCGGAGACGATTCCCGGCGGCTGCGCGTGGCCGTCACGCATGCGGAGGCGAAACTTTGAACAGAGCGTGCGGCTTCGTCCGAGCTCCGAATTCGGCGAGGTTGGTGTCTACGGCTTTGTCTTGACGAGAGGAACACAGTAGTGTCTTTTCATGCGCGAGATTCTCAACCTTTAGGGAGTTATGGCCAATTTACTGAACGGTCCGAAACTGAAGCTAAAAGCAAGCGGTTTTCCGGTGGTTAGCTTCTTTGGCGAACGGTGGTGACGAGATTGGCGTGACCTCAAGGTGTGGTGGGTCCGGGGAAGACTTCTGTTCGCTCAGCTCTCACAAACATCTTCCATTTCTCTCTTCTTAAACTCTTTCTCTTTCTTTTTTTCTTCTCTTTAACTTCTAACTTCTAATTTTTATTCTTGCAGATAGAGAAAACAATGTGGAAGTGAGTATTTATAGACAAATCAGTTAGCCTTGGATATGTGCATGGTCCTTAGCAGTCTAACATACTCCGAAGTCAAAATTCGGGTCGTTACAGGATCCACTTTGTGTTTTTTCTTACAATTGCTTACAAGATGTACAATCTTTGTACCATAGGTTGGTATCTAATTTATTGTATTTGAAAGAAAGGAATTCTATCCTCTTTTTTACACTTCTTTATGATTGTTATTTTTGAATCTCAATCCAAAAAAATTAAACTAATATATACAGTGACCACCTTATAACAATGTTGTATAACATGCATTATTTTCTTCTTCTTTTTTCCTTTTTAATTTAACAACGGATTATAGACTTGGCTTTCAAAAGTTATCAAATCTTTGGAAATTTAACTAATTCAAGACTCCGTTTATCGTTTTCAAGATTGGCCAATTAGGTTAATGATATCTAGCTCACATTTCATTGCAAGCTTGCAGTTCTTGAGCAATCGCCACCGCCAGTCTCAATAAATAATCTTCCAGAGATATTGTCGTCCTTCTATCTTTGATATAAGTTGATCCAGCACTCACCGTTAGATTGTGCAAAATGACTCATAGTGAGGTTGAACTCCTACCTAGCATGTCAATTTATCTTCGTGACTTGTAATTTTCTCAGTATGATAAACTCTTTGTTTTGTCTTTTGAAATGTAAATGTACCTTCAAAAGAGCGCCCCAAGAACATTGCTTTAAATCAGAAGAAAATGCTGGTTTGGAAAAAATCCAATCTTTGAGCTACATTTTGTTTGAACTTTAATCTACGTGCTGCTTATGAAGTAGATTCTTAGGAGATGGTATTTGTGTATCATTACATGTGTAAGATTGTGAAAATTTTCGCATATGCGGGCTCTATGTTTTACTTCCTCTGTTCTTAAAGATAGTATTTTCATACATAAAAAAAGTTGCATTCATATTTTTATGGAATTACCAATTTAATGTATCTTGCTGCGTGGAATATTTCTGTCAAAGTGTTTTTACTGCGGAAGGCATAATAAAGGTTTGGCTATATGATAATTACGTAGAGAGGAGAAACAATACAACATAAAAGGAGATAAGCATGAACATTACAGGCTATTAAAACATGGTAAGATTATTACATATGCATATATATAATTTTAGATTTATATGTTTTGTTTCTTTTGTGTTGAATACCAGGATTAAGACTAGTATCCTTTGGCTCAATGATGCCCAACCCCTGGGCTTGGACCGGTCTGTTTCACCGTGGCTAGCCACGAAATATATTGTACAGAGGACTCGACTGGTTTAAGGGAAGACATTGCGCTTCCATTATACACATGTGAGTCTCTTAACTGGGTCAAAGCTCCCGAACCATACTTGACCGGTCGTCCTTCACTGGCTAGTAACACCGATCCCACCATAATTATCAGCACAACGACCAACACTACGTAATCTGCTCGGTTCGTAGCCATCACCATGATATGATTTGTGTAGGAATAACAACAAATATACCAATTTCTATGTAGTTAATATGATGATAATGGTGAAGTTTAGCAAAGGGTTTAAGGGCATTTATAGTGTATAAGAAAGATGAGCTGCTATTGTGAGGGAAAAATATCAGTGGATGTATAATTTTTCTCTTTAGTTTTTGGACCTGTTGATTTGCCGCCACCTCCATAAGTTTCAACAATGGGAAATCATAATCACGTAAACTGAAGTACGTAACTAAAAGTAAAGATTGAGTTTGGCTACAAGAGAGATTTGACATTATGTAGTGACGTTGATAGTTATATAATCTGACTATATACATATTGGTTTAACATCGCCATAATGCACCTATCCGCAAAAGCTTTCACTATATTGCTCATGCCCGGTCTGGAGCATTGGCAAAAAAACTAACCGCTAAGGACATTCCGATTTTATACAACAAGTTTAGTTTTATATAAAGCACTATTAAAAATTTATATGAAGAATGTAGATATAAATTTGTACTAGGTGGTTGCCCGCGAATTCGCCGATACAAGTATGGAATAAAATAAATATTGTACATATAATTCAATAAATTTTGAATAATAATTATAAATATAAGAAAATTTTAAAGTTAAAATATTTTGAAAATCTAAAATTTTAATTTTATATTTTTAGAATCGTGAGATATAGTGATAATTCAATAATATTAATTTAAGTAGCTAAAATATTTATTTTAAATGATTTTGATCAAATGATTAACAAATACATGATCAAAGAAAATAAAATCTATTTTAAAAAATTGTATAATCATAGCAGTATCTTATCTATCACCTCATTAAACTTTAATATTTATAAACTATACAAATTTAAAACATTATATAATCATAGCATTATCTTATCGATTTTAAAATAATCATAGAATTATCTTATCTATCACTTCATTATTATAATGTTCGACCAATCAAACTATCAAATTAAAAAAAATTCTTAAAACTTACCTGTGATATAAATGTAAGCAAAAGTCACTTAAGTGACTTCTTGTTTAACATATAATTTTTATTTTTATAAATTATATGTATGCTTTTATAAAGAATTTTAAACTTCTGATAAGTTGATTTCACAAAATATGATAAATATTTTTGAGTTTTTCAAAAAACATTATTAATAATCTATAAAGAATTTGTAGGCTTTATAAGATTTTAATAGTTATTATAACATTATATACGAATATAATTCATTATGTAAAATATAAAATTGATGACAAAAAAAAATATTTTACTTATTTTATATAAAATATTTGGTCATTATATTATATAGTTTATAAATAATAAAAATAATTGATCAAACATTACTGATCTTTCCATAATTTCAACAGTTAGTTACCATAAGTTATAATATGCAATATTCTATAGATTATTTGGTAAGTGATATTAATTGATTATAAACTTACCATTAATTTTACATCTAATTAAAATAAATTAAAATTAAAAATCATCGACCAATCAAATTATAACAATTTTTTGAAACTTCACCAATGATCGACACATAAGCGAAACTCACTTAAGTAACTTCTCATTTAAATATATGAGGATTTTTATAAATTATATATATGCTTTTATAAAGAATTTTAAACTTCTGATAAGTTGATTTCACAAAATATGATAAATATTTTTGAGTTTTTCAAAAAACATTATTAATAATCTATAAAGCATTTGTAGGCTTTATAAGATTTTAATAGTTATTATAAAATTATATACGAATATAATTCATTATGTAAAATATAAAACTGATGGCAAAAAAACATATTTTAGTTATTTTATATAAAATATTTGGTAATTATATTATATAGTTTATAAATAATAAAAAATAATTGATCAAACATTATTGATCTTTCCATAATTTCAACAGTTAGTTACCATAAGTTATTATCTGTAATATTCTATAGATTATTTGGTAAGTGATATTAATTGATTATAAACTTACCATTAATTTTACATCTAATTAAAATAAATAAAAATTAAAAATCATCGACCAATCAAATTATAACAATTTTTTGAAATTTCACCAGTGATCGACACATAAGCGAAAGTCAATTAAGTGACTTCTCATTTAATATATAGGAGGATTTTTATAAATTATATAATTGCTTTTATAAAGAATTTTAAACTTCTGATAAGTTGATTTCACAAAATATGATAAATATTTTTGAGTTTTTCAAAAAACTATCTTAATAATCTATAAAGCATTTGTAGGCTTTATAAGATTTTAATAGTTATTATAAAATTTTATACGAATATAATTCATTATGTAAAATATAAAACTGATGGCAAAAAAAATATATTTTAGTTATTTTATATAAAATATTTGGTCATTATATTATATAGTTTATAAATAATAAAAAATAATAGATCAAACATTACTGATCTTTCCATAATTTCAACGGTTAGTTACCATAAGTTATTATCTGCAATATTATACATATTATTTGGTAAGTGATATTAATTGATTATAAACTTACCATTAATTTTACATATAATTAAAATAAATAAAAATTAAAGAATCATCGACTAATCAAATTATAACAATTTTTTGAAACTTCACCAGTGATCGATACATAAATGAAAGTCACTTAAGTGACTTCTCATCTAATATATAGGAGGATTTGAACGTAGAGCATTTTTTTTAAAGTTAGGCCGGCCCTAGGCTCTAAGCCATCAAAAAAGTTACACTGTTCACTATGATAGTTCATATTGCATCTATCGTTGTCGTGACTTTGGAGCATTGGGACTTTTGCACTTGAAACCTCACACTTGTAGCTACTTTATTACTTTTAACTTGTCTTATTATTTGTGGGAATAATGAGATTTTCTTACAAAAGGAATTAATTTTATGGTTTATTTACTTAAATAGTCAAATAGCTTTAGATGAGATTTGTACATGAACCTACCTTCTCGAGGTTCACAAAATTTTCAGGTAAGCTTCCATTTTTCTTCAAATGGAAGATCCTCATTTTATTAATATAAGTTACAATTAGTAGGGCGCTGGTCCAAATAATAATTGTTATTAACGATTTTATATTTTGTCTCGTATCATTTGTTTAATCGTATACTTTAGTGATATCACTAGATCTTGACCCGCGCTTACCAAGCGCGGATTATTTTATGACGATAATTTCACTAATAACTTAACAAATATTTTGTTAATTTGTAAGAATTTTGTGTATTTATAATATTATTGCATTTAAATCAATACTTTTGAATTCGACCCAAACTCGCGGTCTAACCGATTAATCCGCTGATCCGACAATTCGATTTAGATTTGTAAAAATATTCATATTTAAAAAATCACTAAAACCCGAGACTAACCGATTGAACTGATGGATGACCAATATATAATCCAATTTGATTTAAATTGTTATAGTTTCATAATTTGTCACTTTTTAATCCAAATTTTAAAGTTCCTTATTTTGTAATTTTATGAAATTATGACGTTTCTAAAAAAATTTGATAGAGAAAAATGATAGATTTAAAATAATTAACAATTATAAATATGTCTTGATCATATTGCTCCTTTTTATATAGCTTAATTAATTTTATAATAATTGTTTTGTGTAATTTATGTTGTTAATAATTTATATTATAATCGGTTTAAATTTGCTGTTAACAATTAGTGTTAAGCATTTTTTTAGATAACATATATTTTGAACATTTTTCATAAATTTTTTTGTTATTAAATTTATTGTAAATTTTATAATGTTTATATATATATATATATTATGTAATGGCTGTTATTGAATTGTTATGTTACTTAAATCAATGATATAACCATTATTTAGTAATTATAAATAAAATAATATGTTAATTTAATTAATTTATTATTGATTGAAATGTTTTTGTAGTATTTAAACCTGTAAAAATAAGTTCTATTTATTTTCGTTGTTTTATAAATTATTTGAATTTTTTAATTATTTAATCTATCTAAATCATTTGAAAGAAATTTTTTAATAATATTAAAAATATGAATTCTAATATTTTATATTGTTTGGACACAAAATTAATTATAATGTTGTTTGGAAACATGGATAGTAGTATAAAGAAATAAGTATATTGTTTGGAAACATTGATAGTAGTATAAAGAAAGTATTATTAGTGATTTAATATAGGTTTAACTATAAAGTAGAAAGATGCATTTAATTTAAAAACTTACAAAATAAATGTCAGGTCCAACGCAATGTTTCTGCTTTAATAATATAGATTGGACACAAAATTAATTATAATGTTGTTTGGAAACATGGATAGTAGTATAAAGAAATAAGTATATTGTTTGGAAACATTGATAGTAGTATAAAGAAAATATTATTAGTGATTTAATGTAGGTTTAACTATAAAGTAGAAAAATGCATTTAATTTAAAAACTTACAAAATAAATGTGAGGTCCAACGCAATGTTTCTGTTTTAATAATATAGATAGATTGGACACAAAATTAATTATAATGTTGTTTGGAAACATGGATAGTAGTATAAAGAAATAAGTATATTGTTTGGAAACATTGATAGTAGTATAAAGAAAATATTATTAGTGATTTAATGTATGTTTAACTATAAAGTAGAAAAATGCATTTAATTTAAAAACTTACAAAATAAATGTGAGGTCCAACGCAATGTTTCTGTTTTAATAATATAGATTTTGATAGACTGTAAACTTACTTATGCTCCGGGTGCTGGAATCCCTGAGTCCGATACTGATATTACAGGCACTATTCTACCTGTATATGAGGCTGCTCGAACCAGAACATTGGATGACTACAACCGTCCAGATCAGTTCTACACCAACTGATCAGCCATTCGTCCTCCCACTATTCAGAGGGATTTTGAGGTGAAGCCACAGTACTACACACTCGTGGGACAGACACCTTACTATGGGTTATCTCACGAGCATCCTATGGACCATCTGGAGAGGTTCGAGGATCTTATATCTGCTATTAAAGTCGAGGGAGTCTCTGGAAACTACCTCCTATGCAAGCTCTTCAAGTAATCACTTGCTGGAGATGTTTCGCATTGGCTTAAGCAGTTACCACCAGGATCTCTAATATCCTCGAGAGACATCAAGAATGCATTTTTATGCAATTTCTTTGATGAAGCGCGTGCTGAAGACTTGAGGAGCAAGATTGCTACATTCACTCAGGAGCCTACAGAATCATTCAGAAGCTCCTGGATCAAATTCAAGTCTTACCAGAGAGACTGTCCACACCATGGATTCAATGAGGTACAACTGCTCAGTACTTTCTACAGAGGCATCGCGGTGCAATACCAGATGGCTCTTGATGCTTCCAGCAATGGGAACTTCAACACCAGGAATCCAGAGGAGGCAGTGAAGGTCATTGAAAACCTAGCATCTAGCAGCAACACCAAGAACACTGATTTTGAGAGGAAGAGATCTGCCACCATCCTTGGGAATGATCAGATGAATGAGGTGAAGGCAAAGCTGGACAGTGTTCACAAGTTTCTCAGGAAGCAGGTCTGCTTGGTTGAAGATGAAGAGGTTGTAGACACAGAGGGGAGAGCAGAGGAAGCAGATGTGAAATTCATCAGTGGAACTAGATTCCAAGGTTCTGAAAACCAGGGTGCAAACAGAAACTCCTATGGAAATAGGGGCAATTTCAACCAGAGTTCACAGCACCAAAAACCCTACAACAACAACTATGACTACAGGAACAACATGAGTTATGGAAGCTACTACTACCAGAAGCCACCACCGCCAACTCAAGAGAGCAAGATTGAGGAGATGCTTGATAGAGTTCTCGAGGGACAACAGCGCATGACAGTGGACTTCAATGGGAAGATTGATTCTATCTACACCAACCTGAACACAAAGTTTGAGACTTTGAGCACTCATGTGAAGAAGCTGGAGATGCAGGTTGTTCAGACAGGAGAAGCTGTTAAGAGGCAGGGAGCCTTGAACAGAGGGGTAGAAGATGATGTGATGAAGCACCACGTGAATGCCATCATTGGGGATGATTTTTGGCAAGTGGTGAAAGAAGAGAAGCTGCAAGAAGGAGATTTCGAAGTAGAGAGTCTGATGAGTTTCGGCGGATCGCATTGGTGTCGATCGACGCCAACCCACGAACATCGGTCGACAGAAGTCACCCAAAACAAATCGATATCCTCTCATGGACATCAATTGACAACACATATGGAGTCAACCGCATCTTGCAATGCCGTGAGGATCATGACTCACGAGGAGTTCACAGCAAAACACCCACATCCGTCCAGTCCTGTCTACGTGAAAATCGATCGACATTCTGACCCCGTCATCGATCGACATTAGGAGCCCGTCATTGATCGACTTCAGAAGACCGTAATCGATCGACAACAACGAGCACCTATTACGTACCGAGTGCAGATGCCGAAGATAGATGATGCACGTCTTAATGCACTCAGGCCCAAACCCAAACCTTCAGAAAACCCACCAGAGGCCGTCAGGACACCTTCAGATGATGGAATTGATTCTATGGGGGTTGATAAGGTTCCCACGGAAAGAACCCTAAGGAAAGGAAAGGAAAAGGTGGCGAAACATCTGAAGAAGGGGGCAAATGAAAAGGAAAAGAAAAGTTTCCAAAAAAGAGTTTTCATGATTCCTCTAGAAAAGCCATTCGATGGGGCTTATTATACCCACAGATTGTGGATGTTCTTCAGAGAAACCAAAGAGACAGAAGAAGACATTAGGAGAATGTTCTGTGAAGCTAGAGAGCAGATGAGGAAGAGGGTTACATTGAAGAAGAGGAGTGATCCTTGGCAATTTGCAATACCTTGCACGGTGAAGGGTATTGAATTCCCACATGCCTTGTTCGACACATGAGCACCAGTCAGCATCCTACCTAGGGTTATGGCAGACCATCTGGGTCTGCAGGTGGAGCCTTCCAAGGAATTATTCACTTTTGTGGATTATTCCCAGAGGAATTTAGGAGGAATTGTGAGAGACCTAGAGGTGCAGATTGGTAATGCCCTAGTTCCAGTTGATTTCCATGTCTTGGACATCAAGATGAACTGGAACTCTTCTCTACTACTTGGGAGAGCCTTCTTGTCAACAGTGGGAGCAGTGTGCAACTTGCAAACCAACCAGTTGTGCCTAACGCTCATCGACCCTCATGTCCACTACAACCCTAGCCACAGACGACCCCCAGAAGAATTAATGATCTAGGAATCATTGCAGCATGCCACTGTGTCACACAGCGCACATGGAAACTCAATGCCCTTGACCAAACATGACACTGCAAATTTCCCAGGATCACTCTTCTTCTTTAGTGTAATCCTCAGCTTTATCTTCTCTTTGATTTGATCAAAGATCCTATGTATGTCCTGCTCAGTTTCCTTGGTTTCCCTGAAGAACATCCACAACCTATGGGTAAAGTAAGCCTCCTCGAATGGCTTGTCCAAGGGTATCTTGAGAACTCTTTTGGTGAAGCTATCAGTCTCCTTCTCATTAACTCCTCGCTTGAGATGCTTAGGAAACTTTTCCTCAAGGTCCTCCTCTCAGAAGTCTGATCAAGTTGCATTGGCTCTAGTGCATCATCTGAAAGTTGTTCAAAATTTTCTGCCATATGCTCTCAAGGTTGAGATGGGTTTCTGAGTGTATTCAGGCGTGCTACATCTATCTTTGGCAACTGCACTCGATAGGTCAGAGGTGGTCGTCGATCAATGCTAGTTGAGATGTGTCGATTGTTGTTTGAGTCTGGGTGTCGATTGACGGTTGGATCCTGGTGTCGATCGATGTCAGACTTCTTGATACATAAGGGTTTGGGTGGATGAGGGTGTTTAGCTGCGAACTCCTCATGAGTTAGGATTCTGACGGACGCGCATGATGCAACTTCCTATGTCAATCGATGTGGAGAAACTGATGTCAATCGATGTTCGTCTGTCTCCGTCGGTCGATGCGCAAAGATTGGCGTCGATCGACACCAATGTGAACAGCCAAAACTCATGGAGCTTTCGACTTGGAAGTTGCCTTCCTGAAGCTTTTCCTCCTTAACGACTTGCCATATATCATCATCCATGATGGCATTCATGTGGTGCTTCAGTGAGTCATCCCCTTTACCCTTCATGAAGGCTTCATGCCTTTTAATAGTTTCTCCTATCTGAACCATTTTGTGTCTCCAGCTTCCTCACATGTGTTCAGCTCTGTGTAGACAACATCTATTTTCCCATTGAAATTCACCATCAACTTCTGCTGACTCTCAAGAACTTGATCAAGCATGGACTCTATCTTGCTTTCTCGAGTATGTTGTGGTTAATTCTGGTAGTAGGAATTTCCATAAGGATTGTTGCTGCTGTTGTAGTTGTTGCTGTAGGATTTCTGGTATTGTTAACTCTGGCTGTATCCACTCCTCTAACCGTTTCCATATGAGTTTATGTATCCACTCTGATTTCCAGACCTCTGATTCTGAAAATCTGAACCACTGAAAAAGTTCACATCTTCCTCTTCGCCCATGTCACTATCGACATCTACAGCCTCTACATCCTCTGCAAAGCTAACTTTTTTCTTGAGAAGCTTGTGAACACTATTCAGCTTGGCTTTAACATCTTACAACTGCTCCTTCCCTAGGGCAGGGGCCAATTTTTTTTCTCTCGAAATCAGTGTTCTTGGTGTTGTTGCTGGACGCCAAGTTCTCAATAAGTCTGATTGCCTCCCCAGGATTCCTAGTGTTGAAGTTTCCATCACTAGTTGAGTCTAGAGCCATCTGATATACCAGCACGATGCCCCTGAAGAAAGTGTTGAGTAGTTGCACTTGATTAAATCAATGGTGTGGGCAATCTCTTTGATATGACTTGAATCTGATCCAAGAGCTTCTGAATGACTCTGTAGACTCATGTGTGAATCTAGCAATCTTACTCCTCAAGTCTTCAGCGTGTGCCTCATCAAAGAAGTGGCATAGGAATGCATTCTTGATTTCGGCCCAGGATGTAAAAGATCCTGGTGGTAACTGCTTAAGCCAGTGAGAAGCCTCTCCAGCAAGTGAGTACTTGAAGACCTTGCAAAACAGATAGTCCTCTGAGACTCCATTGGCTTTGATAGCAGAAACTAGATCCTCAAACCTCTCCAGATGGTCCATAGGATGCTCGTGTGATAACCCACATTAGGGTGTCTGTCCCACGAGTGTAAAGTACTGAGGCTTCAACAAGAAGTCTTGCCTCTGTATGGCTGGAGGACGGATGGCAGATTTGTTCTCGTAGTACTAATATGGCATGTTGTAATCAGCTAATGTCCTCGGTCTAGCAGCCTCGTCTACAGCCTGAGCAGGTGCAATATCAGCATCATTATCAGGGATTACAGCCCCCTGATCATCTATCTTCTGACATGCTGCATTACGCAGCTGGCCCTCTTGGTCATCCAGGTTTCTAGTCGCGTCCTGAATCAGAACTAGTGTCGCAACCATGTTTTGCGGCTCAGTATCGATCGATGTCCGAGGTGGAGTGTCGATCGATGTCCGAGGTGGAGTGTCGATCAATGTCGGGTGGGTATGGGCGGTCGACGGAAGAGTGCTCTCGGTCAACAGTGGAAGATGAGTGTTGGTCGACGAACAGGTGATGTTGTCGATTGATGCGGTATGTTTGCCTTTGCGGATGGTGCATTCTAGTAGTGCAGGATCTGAAAAGAGAAGCATATGTTCCTTGTTGATTCTGGTACTGCTAGGCATGCACCTGAAAAGACAAGAAAAAATTTTACCAGTTTTTGCAAGTAACAAAAACTTAGACTAAATCTAACCAAATTTGATCTAATGGCGATCGAAGCTCCCCGGCAACGGCGCCAAATTTGATACCACTCAAATTACCTTAAGGAGTGATTTACTCTCTCAAATAAGATGTTCAATTGTATTACTTAAGGATCAAATTCACAGGGAGCTAAGACACCCAATAGATCTATCTAGTTATATAGTTATATAGTTAAGCTAGGTTGAATGGTTTTAAAGCAGTAAATAGCAGCGGTGAACAAGTAATTGTTCGATTGATTGAATGGGGGGTTTCAGGACAGATATGAAAAACGTTAGACTTGGGTTTTTATTCAGATAATCATGATTATATAGATATAGACTACTAAGGATATATGGATATTCTAACACTCAAACAGATAAGAATAGTCGATCAACTTCTGTATATTTAGACTATTATCGCCGGATCTAGGACCTCAGCTGTCGCTTGTTGGTCCTTAGAAAGTTTCGATCGATTCCAACAACGGGGTGTCGGTCGATACACCTTAGCCTGTCAATCGATACAACTAATGAGTTGTCGATCGATGTTCCTTCCAGGGAGCGTTACGAACAGGTTTGAACGTGTTCACTAGGTTAACTAAATCAGCTTCCGCTTGTTTCTAGCAATCCTAGCACAACCTAAACTATTTCAGACAAAGAACCAAACTTCCGAATGCGCCCTAATGTCTATAGCCAAAGTCCTAGTTAGCTATTCTAGAACACAGACATTAAGAACAGTTTAGTTGATTAATATCCTGACACTTAGTAATTCTATATTTTGGGCTTATCCCTCATGAATATCTGAACCCTAAATCTAACAAGATGAACTACTCAAACATGATTAACCAATTCATAACAATAGAATAAGTAAATTGCATAAATAGAATAGAGTAAAGAAACTGGAGTTCCAATCACAAAGCTCTGAAGTAGTTCTTGGATCTTCTCTCCAAACCTAAGACTCTAAGTATTCTGTTGTATGAAAAGCAGAAAGTATGAAAGCGTGTGTTGCCTAGAACAATGACAGAGCACATAAATATTAGGTTAAAACTCGTCAGGGGTAATCTGATAATTCTTTCGGGACTTGGACTTTAAGTCGGCTGGAACCCAATCTGGCTTCTGCGCGCTTCGCCGTCGATCAACACCTCAGGGTGTGTCGATTGATTGTTGCATTCGCTCATCGATCGATAGTCGTGGTCGATGGTCAACGTCGGGCCTTTGTCATTTTCTTTCCAAAATGCATCAAAATCACCACTTTCCTCCAAATCACTCAAAAACCTTAAAACATACTAAAAAGACTCCAAAACAATTATAAGATATTTAAAAAAAAACTATATACCATGACTAAAAATGGGTTAAAATCCATGGTATATCAATATGGTGACATGTTATGTTTTTGGTTACTGGTAGGTGTCATGATATAACTTGCCACAAAATGGCGTAACTTCTGAGGAGCGTTCGCATTCCAAACAAATGCTTGAAACTTTGTTATGCTAGGCTTTGAGTACAAAACATAAGTATCTAGATGTCTACTTTGACTTATGGGAAAGGATTAAACCATATGGATATCCTTATGGGCGACAAAATTTTCTAATTTCTTCACATTCTATATTTTTGGTTCCCCATCAATAAAATCATTCACTATAATCATGGGATGGACAGCGTGCGCAATAGCTATAGCATGAATTGATGCGATCCATGGATTTCCCCAATCTCTAATCTCATAAACTGAGTGAACTTTTTGTCATATCCCAAAGATATTAGTGGGTTTTCCGATATGATACTTGTCCAGCCATAAGATGGGTTGTCCGACTACAGGTTTGATCGCAAAGGCGATCTCCATCTATAATATTTTTCTGAAGCACCTTAGCTAGTAGAGAATCCGAGAATTGGACAACAAGATTGAATTTATGGATCATACAAAATCAAATACTTCCCTCCTTTTTTAGTTTACAAAGTTTTTCCAATACCTTGCTTGTAACCAGGTTTTATTTGTCATGTTGATGTTTTATTTCTATTTTGGGAGTTTATTTCAGGTTTTCCAAGAGCTTCCCTTTTCTTGATGCTTTGAAGCATACGAATCAGTGAGCAAAGGGATGTGAACTGCAGTGGTTGGCAGTTGGAGAGGGAAACTGTGAACGAAAGGTACGTCGCGACACCAGAAGCATAACCAAATATAGCAAAACCACTCAGCTTCCCAAGTAATCACACTACAAGAAAACAAAATCTTACCGACTACATAATATTATTTATCCGTCGTAATATCCATATTATGATGAATAAACAATGAATCGTTATCTGTCGTATAGTGTTCGATGTAACACATGCTTCGTTGTAAGTTCGTCATAAACAAGTTGTGGGAACCGAAATTCGCACTGTCGATTTCCGTTTAAATTAGGAAAGTTAGGAAAACCCTAATTTCCCATAGGTCCCGGATATCTGCTTAACCACGCGCCAAACAATCAGAACACGAAATAAAGACGAGAAAAATAAGAAATCGTAAAAAGAGAGAAAAAAGAAGTCTTATTCCAAATTTGCGTATGAGCGTTTGCAACAACGTAGGAGCCTCGACTACGAGAGCTGTCGGCGAGTTCCCTAGTTCTAATAACCTAAGACTGCAGAACCTAGTTAAGTCGCAGCTCGGAATAAAAAAAATATAAAGTTTCCTAATTACTCTATGTGCTAAGTTTGCGCTGAAAAAGTTCTCCATTTTTGTGCCTCTCGCCTAGGACTCCTTATATACTCCTCCAAGGTCGGTTTTAGCTTTTCCCTTCCTACCCTTAAGCCGTCTTAAGTGAAAAATGAAGATATTCCATTTTTTCTGATCTTCATGTTTATCCGCGGAAACTTAACATTTTTTCTGCGGAAACTTATCTTTATGTTTATGTTTTTATAATAAAAACATATACCGCCATAGTATCTACGAGCTCATTCTTAAAGAATCGTAAGTGGGCTTGTAGTCGCGTTTTAGACTTCGTTGGACCGTCTTTCGACATGAAACGTTTGTTACGACCGACAAAAACAAGTTCTCGCAGTTTTTATCGTAAAGTTTCAACGGTAACTTCGATCGGAATAATGTGAGAAATGATATGGCTGCGGTACATGGGAGCTAGCATTGAGGAACAGACGAGAATTCACGGATTTGGGTCGTACCCGTTGATCGATGTCTGAGATAGTTCGGTCGCTACGTAGCGACCTCATTCGCGGGTCGGTCGCTACGTAGCAACCGACCGAGTGGCTTGGTCAGTCGCTACGTAGCGACCGCCTCGTTCGCGGGTCGGTCGCTACGTAGCGACCGACCGAGTGGCTTGGTTGGTCGCTACGTAGCGACCGGCTCGTTCGCGGACTGGTCGGTACGTGGCGACCTTGTCTGGATCTTTATCTGACATTTCATGAATGTGTTCTCGGACTATTGGTGTTTAGTTTCGACGAATCAACCGAGATTAGTGCAAGATTTTACCACATTTTTTCGTAAAGATCTTTTTACGAAGATTTCTTTTCGTAAAAACGTTCATGCTGATTTTTACGGGGACTTTCAGACATTGATTTCGTCGTGACCGATTTTTACCTCAACAGTTAGCCCCCCAGCTCGTTAGAACCATGAGCTTCTAGCGTGAGGTTCTAGCAACTGGCTTGGCAAGTTAGGCAAGTTAGGTAAATTAGGCTGAATTAATGGTTGAAAAGGTCCGTGGTAAGTGGTCTTCTCGCTCTTTTAAGAGTTGAACGCGATAAGATTGGGGCTGCACCTTATGACGGCTGCCTACGTACCGTTGTAGAAGGGATCAAGTCTTTCGTAGTTCGTCTTGGAGTTAAGGTTCTTACGACCTGTTTTTCCAGCGAGACTTTTACGGTCTAGTTTATATGTAGAGGTTATCAGGCATGTTGCTGTCGATGGCATTTTATATGGGTGTAGAGGGAAGAGTACGAGTTGTCATCTCGTAATCTAACTCTGTGTGAACTGCTATATCTGTGATCTGTTTCCAGAGTTTTCCGCAGTGTGTAAACATGCGGGATTTCTGATGACGCTCAAATATTGGCCAAGAGACAAATTTTGGGATCTCGTATCAGGGTGTTTGATACTATGCCTAGAGATATTAGAGACCAAAGTGTTGGGTTTAGGGCAAGACCTAGGTGTAATCACGGCTTTAGGGGGTATGATGACTACTTCGACTTACGTTTCCTGTATCATTTTCGACCTGATTCCATCCCGCTTTAAAGTCTGCGATATATTCTCGGCTTACGTGACTTGTATGGTAGGAATCGGGCATCTCTTCGAGGAGAATTTTTAAGTCTCCCGAAAGTGCTGACCAAAATTTCGGATTTTTTTTATATAGCGCCATTACCCTTGTGTCGGGTGTACGAGAGCTATCTCTATGAGATGGCTAAGTCTGTTTAGGACGTTAAGAGTTTGTTGTGATCAGCAACAAACTTATCGGTAGATATTACCGTTTTTGAGTCTTCGCGAAGAATACGTGTTTGAGAAGATGTTAGTATGTATGATTGTTTGGTCTTCCAAGAAGGTGCCTTTATCGAAGAAGGTAATTTTGTCGAAAAAGGTTCTTCAGGCGTCTGCGACGTCTCGCAATGCTGAAGATTGATTTTTTTTTTCGTATGCCGCGATTCGTGCTTGAAATGTTCACGGGCTTTAAGATGTTTCGCGATATTGCAAGGGTTTAGTCTTAGCCCTGCGTTTGATAAACATTCTGGTTTGTCTACGGATGTTCGAGGACAAAATTGTTGTTCTGGTTTGGATGCTAATAATTTGATTTGCGATCAAGGAATTAGGACTGAGGGGTCGCGTAAATTTGTCCATGGGAAGAAGCGTTTTCTTTCATAGTGATGTGTGAAGTGTTGGCCTTCCGAGATCTATTTCGTGCATTTTTGAGGATGTTTCGTATAGCTCTAGAAGCTTTGTTACGAATTTTTCCTTACATGCCGCGTATTATGGGTAAAACATAGCGGGCTTAAAGTGAATTGTGGAATGTATCGAACTTGGTCGATTGTCGACAAGTTTTGGTTTTCCTTTAACCGTTTGGTTGTTATGACTGAGTTTCGTTACGAAGAATTTATCATATGATTTCCGACTGTGGGCTATACGATAATTATTCTCTTAATAGTCACACGGCGTTTTTAGACAAATCGTAGATTGTCGTTTAGCCGTTAAGTGATGGAGCTTTGGTTTCTCAAATATTTTGGCTTGACGTGAAGGATGTGTTCACTCAGATAGCCAAGGATGTTGTAGGTCAAGGATTAGACCATGGTACTTTAACATTTAAGGTCATGTTAGTTTACGATCGTCCTTAAAGGGGATGGCAAATTCTGGTTTGGACCTTTACTGGAAGGCGTAATTGTCCGAGGGCAAAAGAGCGCTTGTCGAGATTGATAGGCCAAGTTTGCCAGAGTTGTCGGTGTTAAGATAGCTGATAACTGATAGTCATAGAAAACGATTATATGCTTTAGGTTTCAGTTATACGATGAATGTTTCGTATAATGTTACTTATAGTCTTATGAAAATTGATTCGTTTTTGTCTGAGGAAGACGTAGCCTAAGAGGTTTGATACAGGACCAGTACGGAGTCAGTTGCGGGACGATTGCCTGCTCGGATGTGACCGAGGGGAACGAAACGCAGAAGCCAGTGAGCCGCATGGCTAAATATGAGATCTATTAAATCGTAATGCGAAGAGATCTCTCTTTAGATTGGTCATCCAAAGTCAGATTTTATAGCTTTGTGTTTGCTATACAAAATATACTTCTTCGTAAAACCAGTTATGTTTACTTTCAAAAGTTTCTTCGTAAGACTTGGTCTGATTGTACAAATGATTTTTCGTGTAAGTAATGGGGACCGGTTTTACGAAGATTGTAAATCGGTGATATGTATACACATGTCAAAGTAGTGTTGTTTCTGCGGGTTTTACGAGAAACATTTCTGCTGTGATTTTGATCTTAGGTGAAAGTTGCTTGGAGTTACTCATGGAGTGTTACCGAAGTTTATTTCTCTACGATCTAGTCGCAGAACATTTTTCATTGGTTTTTTGAGAGGATTCTCATGACACATTCGTTTCTGAAACGAATTGGTCAACCAGAGGTAGATCTAGCCAACGAACCGGAAGAAAGTGTTCCCTTTAATGTGCTCGATGCTACATTTATTCTCGAGTTTTCTTCGTCACAAATGTTCTCTATGCTTTTCCGTGACTCACTTGGTTCAACAGAAACTGAAAGAAATGCTTTGATGCTTGAAGATTTCTCGTAGAAATTTTTATACGAAAATGGCTTTATAAAGCCGGAAAGGGCTTCAAGACTTTCGCTAATCGTCGAGTTTCAGTTTGATATTGGTGCAGGTTTTTTATACGCATGATTACGACAAGAAATGTTGTATAGTCTTTTGAGATATGTTCATGATCGTCTGGATATGTTGCTAGCGTTTAGACGAATTTTAGATTGTCGTTTGCTTTTTTTGGGACGATTTATGGAAGCATCGTATTGACTAAATGTTTTTCTGCCTATTGTTGCGAGAGTTTGCTTTGACGAAAGTGTTTTCTTGATGACAAGGCAAAATTTTTTTAAGTTTGGGAGTATACGAGTATAGTATATGTACCTACTCCCCCCTCCCTATTTTTTACGAAAGAAAACGGTTGAACCGATACTTTGAAGGGTTGTGTACGTTTCTTCTTTCGAGGATTGGAATGATCGACAGTCTTGGTCGATTTAAAGACGACGCTGGGACTGTGAATTGGATGTTGACGACGTGGGATATGTCGGCTTTAAGAAAATCGCTAGAAACGAATCGGTTTTAAGACGACGTTCGTGTCTCTAGTTCTTTCTTTCTTTATGAAGTGATCTGAATATGCGTGGCGATCGTATCTCGATTTTCAGAGAGTTTAGATCGTTTTGCAACATCTGCCTGAACATTCATGGAACAATA
Source organism: Brassica napus (assembly GCF_020379485.1). Classification (NCBI taxonomy): domain Eukaryota; kingdom Viridiplantae; phylum Streptophyta; class Magnoliopsida; order Brassicales; family Brassicaceae; genus Brassica; species Brassica napus. Next base: position 28,208,554 of record NC_063448.1, on the reverse strand, counting down.
TACCGGGACAGGAAAAATCGCCTAAGACTTAGTTCACTAGACTATCCACCTAGGTTCTAAGTTCCCTAATGTTCTACGGCAGTCTCAAAGGCGTTTCTATTTCTTAGTAATTTCCTACGAAAATTCCAAGTCGGATTTCAAAAATTTCAAGTCGGAAATACCTTAGTTCTCTCGAAGATTCGGGTTAGCCTCTTCTCCGTTTTGCTTGCTCATTTGCCCTTACTCTTTTCGTGTCTTTCTGCCCATTTCGAATAGCAAGAATATTGATTCTTCCTGGACTTCTCTGCTTTCCTGGCTGTGTTTAGACTGCTGCCAATATTTGCGGTTTTCGTGATCCATGTTTCAATCTTAGTATCATTACAAAAATGAATTAGCATCTCGTCAAAAAAAATTTAGCGTTTAGGAATAGCCAGGGATGATCAAGAGGTGCCAAGGATGATCAGGAAGACTTGCCAGGTGATGAGATTTTGGCGACAGATGGAGGCGCGAGAGGAAGGATGGTGAGACCGTGGAGAGAGGCGGATGGGCGAATTTCAATTCTCGGATTTCGCTCCATCTATTTCCTTATCCGATATTCTTTTTCTACGATTGTTGTTAGATTTTCGAAGGTTGTCAAATGTAGCCAACTTTAGGTTTACGAAAGTTTTTCGAAAAATAATATCGAGTTTAATTTTACGAAAGTTATTCCGCAAAATGTTATCGATTTTAATTTTATGAAAGTTGTTTCGTAAAAGGATGTCGAGCTTAATTTTTGCAAAGGTTATTTCGCAAGATGTTGTCGAGCATAATTTTACAAGATTTGTTTCGTAAAGAAGTTTTCAAGTTTTGGTTGTACGAGAGCCGTGACGAGGTTAATTATTGCAACCAAACTTAATCAAAAAATTTTCTCATATCCGTGGGATTGATCCGTGGAAGTTTCGAGTAGTTTTTTCCGAAGTAAGATTTAGGTGACAAACATCGACAACTTGCGGAATTTGTTACTATGGAAGTGATACTTGAATTCTTACGAAACCTTAGGCTTCAGAAAATGTTTTAGCGGTGGGGATACGATCTCCCGTTTTGTTTTATTTAGTCTTTGTCAGCCATTTTAGGTTTCGAGTGATTCTATAGAAACTAACTTCATTTCTCTGAAAGTTATTTGGAAGAAGTACGGCCGTGGGGGTTTCATAACCGATTTGATGTGCTTCCTTTTTCTACGATAAATCTAGGGGTTTTCCGAAAGATATTCGGAAGAAGTATAGCGGCGAGTTATGTACCCGATTTGTTGTGATTCCTTTTTTCCGCGACTAACCCAGGGTTTTTCCGCAAGATAGTCGGAAGAAGTACAGCGGTGAGTTATGTACCCGATTTGTTGTGCTTCCTTTATCCACGATTAACCTAGGATTTTTCTGCGGTTTTGGGGAGAGGAAGTTTTACTTTTCCGAAAAGTTTTCGGGAAACGTTTTTTGGTAAAACCCTTACACATTGAGATTTCTTTAGTTCGGTAATGAGTCAAACTTACGGGGTTTGATAAGATTTATTGTTTCCCTTTATGTGTAGAAAGAGAAATCGCGAGCTCGTTTCATTGCACTTCCTGTGTCGAAAAGTCGCGGCAAGGTTTTCGATTTTCTCAAGAACTGTGGCGTTTGCGTAAGCGTTGGCCATAGGTGCACTGGCGGCTGGAGTTGTCTTACCAGCGTAGTTGCGAACTGCGATTTTGTCTTTCGTATTTCCAGACATTGTTTTGATCAAGCGTTTTGCGGCTATGAGTTAGAGTAATCCGTACCCCCCCCCCCTCCCCTCCTTCTAGCGCCAAACTGTGGGAACCAAAATTCGCACTGTCGATTTCCATTTAAATTAGGAAAGTTAGGAAAACCCTAATTTCCCAGAGGTCACAGATATCTGATAAACCACGCGCCAAACAATCAGAACACGAAATAAAGAAGAGAAAAATAAGAAATCGTAAAAAGAGAGCAAAAAGAAGTCTTATTCCGAATTTGCGTATGAGCGTTTACAAAAAGGTAGGAGCCTCGGCTACGAGAACTGTCGGCGAGTTCCCTAGTTCTAATAACCTAAGATTGCAGAACCTAGTTGAGTCGCAGCTCGGAATAACAAAAACGGAAAATTGCCTAATTGCTCTAAGTGCTAAGTTTGCTCTGAAAAAGTTCTCCCTTTTTGTGCCTCTCGCCTATGACTCCTTATATACTCCTCCAAGGTCGGTTTTAGCTTTTCCATTCCTGCCCTTAAGCCGTCTTAAGTGAAAAATGAAGATATTCCATTTTTTCCGATCTTCATGTTTATCCGCGGAAACTTAACATTTTTTTATGCGGAAACTTATCTTTATATTTATGTTTTTATAATAAAAACATAATCGCCATTGTATCTACGAGCTCATTCTTAAAGAATTGTAAGTGGGCTTGTAGTCGCGTTTTAGACCTCGTTGGGCCGTCTTTCGACATGAAACGTTTGTTACGATTTTCTTTCCGACAAAAACAAGTTCTCGCGGTTTTTATCGCAAAGTTTCAACGGTAAAAGAATGATGAAAAATATAGAGTCTAAGAAAGCATGTTAGATAAATTAATAAAGATTTTAAATAAATTTTGTAACGAAGACCAACAATAAATTAGCATAAAAGATAACATAAAAGAATGATAGAATCAACAATCAATATTAATTTATTGATATAAATATACTATCTAAGATTACAATCAACAAACTCAAAATATACAAATTTTGAACATTTAATTTTTTTTTACAAGACTACAATTAATATGCTATCTAAGACATTTGATATCTTATCGTCAACATTCAGTAACGAAAAGAATAATTATCAAAATTATGTAATAATTTTTTAAAAATCTTAAAAAATCTTCATATAAACTCAAAAACAAACAAGTATTAACTATTATACCCAAAAAAAAGAAAGATATTGTAATAATTATACGATCATACAAGCTTAACTACAATACAAATATAATAAGATCAAGTAGTAGATAACTCTAACACTTTAGATTATCAATATTATTAATTCAATAAATAAAATATTACATAGCATTAGTTAAACTCATCATATTTACTTTGGTTTTTATATTATCTTATAAATGCTATTTAATATTAATTAAAGTTCATCAAAATATTTATTATGAATAAATTTAAAATTAAATATTGTACTATCACACATATACATATATATGTATATATATATATATATAACAATCACACATTAATTGTAATTTTTTTTCAAACTACAAAGTAAAATTAGATATTATGTAGATAGTTCAATCAATTATGTATTCGAATAAAATATATGTAAAATGTATGATAAAATATTAGAGTGTATTAACATTGGGGAAATTGCCAAAAATATCATTTCCAATGGACCACTTTTTATGTTTATACTAACCATTTTTACCCTTATCTTTAATGAAGGATAAAAGACATTTATAGCATTTTGATTAACTTTGACAAAAAAAAACATATGGTTAACTAATCTAAACTTAAGACATTAACTTTAAACCCTAAATCATCAACTCTAAACCATAAATCCCGAAACATCAACTCTAAACCCTAAACCCCGAAACATCAATTCTAAACCCTAAATCCTAAACCTTCAAATCTAAACCCTAAAACATCAACTCTAAACCCTAAACGTAAACCCTAAACCCTAAATCTAAACTTAAAACATCAACTTTAAACCCTAAACCACAAAACATCAACTCTAAACCCTAAACTCTAAACTTTCAAATCTAAACCCTAAAACATCAACTCTAAACCCTAAACGTAAACCCTAAACCCTATATTTTTCTGAAATTCGAACCCTAAACCCTAAAACCCTAAACCTTCAAATCTAAACCCTAAAACATCAACTCTAAACCCTAAACATAAACTCTAAAACACTAAACCTTCAAATCTAAATCCTAAAACATCATCTCTAGGGTTTTAGGGTTTAGGGTTTAGGATTTAGGGTTTAGGGTTTAGGGTTTAGAGTTGAAAGTTTAGGGTTTAGAGTTGATGTTTTAGGGTTTAAGGTTTAGGGTTTAGAGTTTACTTTATAGGGTTTAGTGTTGATAGTTTAGGGTTTAGAGTTTACTTTATAGGGTTTAGTGTTGATAGTTTAGGGTTTAGTGTTGATGGTTTAGGGTTTAGAGTTTAAGTTTAGGGTTTAGGGTTTAGAGTTGATGTTTTAGGGTTTAGACTTGAAGGTTTAGGGTTTAGGGTTTAGAGTTGAGGTTTCGAGGTTTAGGGTTTAGAGTTGATGTTTCAGGGTTTAGGGTTCGTATTTCAAAAAAAAAAAAAGTTTAGGATTGATGGTTTAGGGTTTAGGGTTCGTATTTCAAAAAAAAAAGGTTTAGGGTTAAAGTTGAGTTTTAGGGTTTGAATTTCGAAATAATATAATTCGAAAAAAATTAAAAAAATTATTTTTTATTTTTTTAGATTTTTATTTATTTATTATATATATAAAGAATAAGGGCGTAAGAGTCTTTTGCCACTTAATGAAGAACGTATTTTTGAAAAACTCCCTTTAATGGTGGTAAAAATGAAAAGTTTTAGCATGAAAGTGGTAAAAATTTAATTTCTCCATTTTACATGCATCAAGAAATTTATATAATATTTTAAAATACAAATTAATATTTTACAAAAATTAGGATTATGCTTATAAACATAATTATTACATTTATAATACAAATAACTAAATAGTTAATAAGAGGGTATAGTTATAAACAAATATAAATAATAAAATCAGTAAATCAAATTTCAGATAATAAAATTATATAAATCAATTAAATAATTAGTTTAAAAGTTATTATACAATTAAACTAAATTATTAATACAGACTCATGCGCGACAGCGCGAGTATAAAATCTAGTCTATACTATATAAAAATTGAGGCTATAAGCCGTTGAGAACGTCCATGTTAAACCACCAATCAAAATATGACACATCCGATATTTAATTTGCTATTTTTAAAAATGTCAAAATTTCCTAAAATGTTTATTTCATAATAAAATATATATCAATTTAAATATGGTAAAATTAAAAAATTCAAAGAATTATATTAATTTAACTTAATATATTATATACTTTCGAAAATTACATAAAATATCTTATAAATATAATAACTAACTTAACAAAATGCAAGATATTTAAACAATTAAATCTATATAAATTTAAGACACATGATTTTTTAAATTTTGTTTATATGCAGCTGCAAATATTCAATAATATGATTTAAAAAACATACGATTTAAAACAACTTATCATGATATGAAAAATCATTATTTTAGTTTAATATTTTCATAAAGTCAATATTTCCAAAAATTTGTTTATTTTAAAATAAAACATAAATAAATATCAAATAAGGAAAACTAATAAAGGTAAAAAATTATATATATAAGTTAACTGAATATATAATTAATTTTCGAAAATTAAAAATAAAAATAAAAAATGCAAGACTTTCAAACAATTATAACTATAAAAATATAAAACATGTAATTTCAATTTTTGGGTTATATGTTATTGAAAATATTCACCAATAATATATACTATATATAAGTTAATGTCATAAATTACTTAAAATGTCCACATATTATTTTGAATCACCGAAAATATGCCAAATAATTTTTTTTTCCAATTTGCTATTTCTAATTAATGTCAACATTACCAATAAATGTGTTATTTGCGATTTTTATCCTTCATTAAAAATGAGGGTAAAAGTGATTAGCGTAAACATGAAAAGTGGTACTATGAGGGTAAAAGTGATTAACCTAATTAAAGGGGAATTTTCATATTTACCACTTTCATGGTACCATTATTCATCTTTACCACCACTAAAAGAAAATTTTCAAAAATATCTTCTTGGCAAAAGACTCGTATACTCTTGTTTTCTATATATGTATCATAAATTATTATTTAAATAAAAAAAAGTTATTTTTTTATGTTTTCCATTTATACTTTTTCAAATTCGTACTTTTTTGTTAAAGTATTTATTATATATTTATTAGAATCCTAAATTTCACATTCAAAAAACTCTATCCCACCCCTCAATTCTAAACCCTAAGTCTAGATTAGTTAACCCTAGGGTTATAAATATTTTTTATCCTTCATTAAAAGTGAGGGTAAAAATGGTTAGTGTAAACATGAAAAATGGTACTATGAATGTGGTATTTTTGACAATTTCCACTAATTAAACTGTAATTTAGTATTTAAAATTTTCTTAGTTAATAAGTATGGGCTTAAACAAAAATAGTATAAGTTTATACTGAGTTACACAGGTTTTTTTTATAATAATAGTTGATTTTGATCTTTTTTTTTCTGAGCCAATTCATTCTTTAATTACAGTAAGTGTACAAAGTTTTATATAGATAAATGATGACAAAAGTATTTTACTTATGTAAGAAACATATTGTTAACCAGCCCATTTATCTATATATTTTCAAACTGCCATTTATCAATCAAATGAATTAATATAGTTATTTACTCCTCAATAATTAAAACTGTAAAAACACTACTATATTATTTTTGGAACAACAATTTTTAGAAAATTATAATACCAATCTTCATTAATCTATTCAGATACAAAGTACATGGTGACTTTTCATAAGTATTTAATGTAATTCATCGGTAAAAGTGATAGGATCCATACGTATGAAATTTTATTAAGTAAAACATTACTTGAAATTTATAATATTACATACAAATAATACTGACATTATAGTATAATCTCAGTGACAAGAAAAAGAATAAATATGGGATATATTCATTATATATTCGCCTGTGAAAATTATATTATCTAATAAATATTAATAAGTAAAATAGAAACAATGAATTTGTGACAAAATTTTAAAAATTAGAAAATTACATGGGAACTAATAAAACATCATAGCCCCGAGATTAATTTATACTCTAACTAGATCAAGTAGAAGATATATATAATATTTTAGATTCTATATATTTTAATAAGTAAAACATTACTTAATGTTAGTTTTAAATTCTATATATTTATTTTCTCTTTTCTTATATCTAACAAAAAAATATTTAATATTTTTTAAATCTCATCAAAATTGTTATTATGATCAAAACCTAAATCTAAGTATTATATATGCATTTTAAACAGTTAAATAAGAGTATTTCAAATATATATATATATATATATATATATATATATATATATATGCTCACAATAAGTATATAATAATCATACTTTCATTGTAATATTTGGTAATATGAAAAAAATCCCGACATTGTGCATATGGATTAATCCTTTATGTCATTCAAAAAATGATAAATACAAAAGTATAATAAAATTATTTATAACAGTTAATACGCATTAAACAATATATTTTTAAAAACTATGATTAATATAAGCACTTTTATAAATACACATATACATTTACATGAACAAGACAAAATATGCCTAAATTTAATTATTTAAAAGGTATAATTTATAATAAAAAATAAAAGGGAAATTCTGCTTTAACCTTATTTTTGGTACTACTATTCATGTTTCCTTCATTAGAGGGACAATTTCACAAATACATAAAGTATGACATTTCATTGAAGAGGCGAAGACCTTACTACCCTTACTTTTTTTAATTTATATAAATATAAATAAATATTTCAATAAAACTATATTTTATATTTTTAGAATTATATGTTTTTAAATTCAAACCTTCTTATAAAAAAGTCTCAAATTTGTTTTTCCGATCTTTTTCGAATATTTATTTTAAAATTCATAATTATGTATTTAAAAAGAAATTGAACCCCTTCCTCCAAAAACCCACGCCACAAATCTAAACCCTAAGTCTAGATTAGTTATTCCTAAAGATATAAGTGTCTATTTACTTATTTAAAACTAAAGGTAAATGCGATTAAAGTAAATATGAAAATAGTATTAAAATGTGGTAGTTTAAGCAATTTCTCAAAATAATAAATCATATGTAAATAAACCATATACATGTTATTTTGAAATTATTATGAAATTATTCTTATTATTAAAATAAAATACTGCTATGCGCGAGTTGAAAATCTAGTTTATTTATTTATACTAATAAAAATGACATTTTGAATCTCCATAAAGCGTCCACCTCTGTGAAAATACTTCTCTCAAAAGATGCCACGTGACATTACAATATAAGAAAAAATAAATAATAAGTTTATATACAATATAAGAAAAATAGAAAATAAGTCTATATACAATATAAGAAAAACAGAAAATAAGTAAATATACTATATAAGAAATAGAAATATTACATTTAACATCTATCTTAATATTACCATTTAATATAAAAATAAATAAATACTAAGTAAATATACAAGATACTAAAAAGAAACAACAAACCTCGAGCATGCCAACTCCGACTGTTCCACTTCGTCTTGACGGTTTCGGTTCTCATGAGTAATCGATGTTAACGCAACCATTCAATGATGTCTTTACTCCTTCTTTGATGGTTGATTCTCCTCTTATATAAATTGTTTAGTTAAAACCTAAATCCCACCAAATTTGAGAAAAACCCCACTGAAGAAGCTAAAGCTATGGCAAGTCACAACAGAGAATCTAAGATGTCCTGAAAAAAAATGAAACAACAAAGAGAATGCCTTTCCTTAAGCTTATGGCGGGATGGTGAGTCGTTATAAGGTTCTAAATTCACTCTAGGAAGTAACTGGCGACATCGATTTTAGGCTCTTGGTCGGGTAAATATTATCCTCAAATCAGAACACAAGGTTCATTCTTCCCCAATCCTCAAATTATTTTTATCAGAAAAAGCAGGTTGAAGATCGACAACAAAACGAGTTTGCAGTTCCCAAGGTGAGTATTTTCTTGATGCATCTTCAATTTTTTGCGAGAATATTGATGTTATTTGCTGAGTTTGTGAGAAGAAGAAACATATATAACTGTAGTGAAATATAATCTCATGACCCCATCGTTATTAGATTATACTTTCGATCATCTTGGTGTTGACTTTTCAATATGGTGGCTTTCTAAAAGGTTGTTGAATCCACGCAAATCTCAAGGATGCATCAGCTAGAACAAAGGCTTATGGGAAACAAAAGGCTTATGGATATAGAAGCATGTGGGAGTATGCATGCTTGTGACTTGTGAGTATATTTCAGTTGCTTCCTTTCGTTCCGACTACTGGACTGTGAATTATGTTTAACTTTGTTGTTTCTATGTCTCTAAAATGGACTTACTTTTGATATAGATGTACAATGCATTTTTCCTATTATTATCTAAATTTGAGTTTGTATATATCACAATGAAATGAGGATGGTGGATGAAAGTGCAGAGTATGAAATACTTGATACGTTCTAACATGAAATTGATACATTGTAGTTTTGTCCATACATTAGTTTATGCCTTATTTATAACCTCCATCTTTTGAAATTTTTATTTTTATTTTTATTTTTGAGGTTTCTCCTAACTACTAAACTGCTGATATATTGGAGAAACTTTGTATTAGCAGATGATTAAGCTGGACACCTTCTTATCATGTGCTTGCAGGAAGAAGGGACGGCAGGCATTAAATGCAGACACTGTGGTTCATTGCGACATAGACGTTATGTACATGACTTCTCTTCTAGGTAACTTATTATTTTCTCCCTTTATACACATGCTTCTTTCATCATTTTTCCAAGGGAAACTGATGGTTTATTCCGCACTTTTCATTACATTCGAATTTATAGTTAATTACCTTTTCTAAATCAATCCACAACCATAAGTATCTAAAGTAAAATTCATTTGCCAATTGTGCATGTACACACCAAATATTGAAGTTTAATTTGTTTGTGTTCTTGCAGGAACACTGTCTTATCATGTGCTTGCAGGAAGAACGGACGGCGGGCATTAAATGCAGACACTGTGGTTCATTGCGACATAGATGTTATGTACATGACTTCTCTTTTAGGTAACTTATTCTTTTCCCCCTTTATACACATGCTTCTTTCATCATTTTTCCAAGGGAAACTGATGGTTTATTCTGCACTTTTCATTACATTCGGATTTATAGATAATTACCTTTTCTAAATCAATCCACAACCATAAGTATCTAAAGTAAAATTCATTTGCCAATTGTGCATGTACACACCAAATATTGAAGGTTAATGTGTTTGTGTTCGGGCATTTTCATTCAGTTTTGTAAAATATTTTAAGAAATCTTAAAGAATTAAAATTTCAATAGTGTTAACTTCTTTGAACTTTATTCACATGTAAAAGCAAACACATAAGTTGCAAATGAAACAATTTAAATCTAAGACTATACTTTAATAATTATATACACTGTAAAATACCCAAAGTTTGTTTTATGTTTGGGAAAAATACCTCACTCTATAAACATGTGTAAAGACTCAAAAGGTACATGAAGATTACAAATAATGTAATTACTTCTCATTATAAGCAACAAGACACGGATTCACAGCCTACTTATACTAACTTGGTCTAACTTTACGTTCTCTAGGGTGAATAAAAAGTTATAATTATGCTATTGATACTTGAACAGGAGGAACAAGAGTGCTATAAATTGATCTATTGTGGTTCAGAGTATAACAGTTTTAGATTCGCCTGTGGAATTTTATAAATGACTGGAAACTGTCCACATTTTGACACTGGTCAACGAGAAGATGGAAATGATGACCCTTGGGGTAGTGGTGGATGGGAGCTTTATGTTGCTGAGACAAGAGAGCCAGAAAATGATTTAAAAAATAAGGTACATGCTTCAGTTTAATAAACATAGTCCTTGCATTGGCTTATAGAACAAGCTTTAATTTTTGTGTGGTTACATAAATCTAACGGCTAGGGGTCGGGTTTGGTTTTCAACATTTCTTATCCATTAAACCTTGAGAACGGTCCGCAAAAGAAGACAAATGGATCCATTATCTTACAAGCAATGCAAATGTGAATTCTGGAGGAGCTTTTTGGGTTTTTAATCAGCCATCTTTGGAAACTAGAAACAAGAAAGAGGTATATTACCATCTGTTTAGTGAATATGGATTGCATATGGGTTTCACAAGTATTATCCTACTGCCATTTGAAATGAAGAGTTTTGACTTTTGATAAATATTCGGGAGTTCGTTTAGTATGTGATGTGTATATACTAAATGTATTTTGTTTGACTATCCTTTACCTGCTATTGGTTTCTTAATTACATCTTACTGAAAGCATTCATATGCACATTTAAAGTCAGCGTTATCTTTATTTTTTAGTCAGTGTTATCTTACGCAAAGTTGAAGCCTATATATTCACTAGTACGTTTGTTAGACTAATAGAAGTGCCTTTTGGTATTATTTATTTTGCATTCAGATAGAGGAAGTTGAGACAGACCAAAAGGAGTCGTATCACTGTTCATTCCAGAGGATGAGAATTTTAAAACCTCTGCCACTTCGGTTCATGAGGATACTCTTGAATTGAACGTGGTGATAGATTCCATTATTTCAATCTGGATATTAGGAATTTAATTTTACACATGCGGAAGACCGTAATCCAACCACTGGCCTAGACATCATTCATTGTATGGATTTATAAATTGTACAGAGCAATCAACCAACACTTTTATTATTTAGTTTGCTTAGCTAAAAACTTTGAATATGATCTCTAGAATATGCCTTTATATGTTGTTCTTTTGTTTCATGGCTTCCCTTCTTGAATGTGCATTCAATTAAACATATTAACTTATTTGTTGTGAGAGAATATTTGTTTCCATTGTCTAATCATCCTAATTGATTTAGGTTTGTAACTTAAAAACAAACGGTGTTCTCTGTGTTGAGGCTGCAAGCTACTGGTCTGCAGCCAACCGTTTGAAAACAACTTAATAGCATGTACAAGGGTATGTCTAAGTTTTTTTTTTTTTTTTGCCTTCAACGTCCTCAGATCTATTAATCTCATTCAGCTCCAAAATTACATATTAATCCAGTCACTAGAGTTACATCAAAGAATCATTAAAACTGCAAACCAACATAAAAAAAAGACTAAGGTCTTTGAGATGAGACAGACAAGCTTAATTTAGAAAGTCATTGTTGGTGTATATGATTTAAATATCAAATTTTGGGATATGGTTTGTTTAAAAAGTTTTTTAAGTTTGGTTTGGTTTGGAGAATGATATTATTTCACGTTTGGATCAATTTTTGATTCAATTTAATTTATATTATGAAACTGGTCAATTTGGTATTAGAACTCAATGATTTTAAAGTCAAAACAAATTTTAAATCAATTGTAAATTTTACAATTGTCTTATACAAATCTTAATAATAACAAAATGTATTTAAATCATAACTAGGTTTAGTTAGTTTTTACTCATACTACCTCCGTTCCCGAAAGTAAGATGTTTTAGGTTTTTTTCTTGTTCCACAAAGATAGATTTTCTATATTGTTAAGGTACTTTTTTCTACTTTTGAGGAACATTAATTGAGAATATTTGAATTGATTAAATTTCATTGGTGAAAAGTTATTGGAAAGTGTATAATAAAGTAAAAAATAAATTAAATTATAAACATTTATTAAATTCTTAATAAACGTGCATACTCTAGAAAATCTTACTTTCAGGAACAGAGGGAGTATTATTTATCATTCTATATATGATTTCTATTAATAACAAATAACAAATTGTGAATTTAAATTATATCAATTTTTTTTTGACACAAGACAATGAATACAGACAAACAAATTTTAAATTTTATACCAATTTAATAGAGTAAAATCGATTGTAATTTATATACACGATTTATGTTCATACATAATTATAAAATATTATAATTTAACTAAGATTATACGAATACCCTAGGTGTAGCCCGGGAAAATCACTAGTCTATGGAAACACTAATAGAGTTTACAGATTACTGGGATTTTTTTCCAGCAATTCCACAACAAATCTGAGACCTGCCCTTTTTTTTGTTCTTATGCTAAAGCAAATTCGTTGGATTTGTGTATTTGCCATTGTCAAGAAAAATCTCACTTTTAATAAAATAAACACAAAAATATATCCCCATTTTCTATATAAGGATTTTTTAAATATTTATTCATTTGTGAAACACCACAAAATCTTACAATAATTCAGGACATAAAATGTAAGATTTCGAAGAAATCTTTTCATTTGCTTGGGCAGAGATGTTGACTCTAGGGGTGGGCGCAAGGGGGGTACTTGCTTTTTTACGTATACTTGATACTTGATTTGCCTTGAACGAGTAATGAATTTTCCGACTTGTACTTGACTTATCAGAAACGAGTACTTGTTATTTCGAGTACTTGTCCAAAAATATGTTACTTACAAGTTGTTTACCTTGTTCGATTACTTGCTACTTACAAGTATTTGTTAATTATTTGGATATATTTCAAACTTTCTAAAAATTACTTGATAGATAATATTTTAAGAGAGAAGGTTATGAAAGTTTATTTTATTTACTCGACTTGGTAAAAATACGAGAGTTATTTTAAATAAAATATTTGCACCTAATATAAAAAAAAAGAAGATGGAATTCAATTAGAAAGTATTGTTTACTTCTTACAACAAAGGAATATTTGTTTAGGGCTTTAGTTTTTATGGTTTAGTTATCATTTTTTATTCGTAAAACAAGTAACGAATAATATCAAGGCAAATCGTAATTTTTTTTTGTGATAATTGTTACTTGACTTATACTTGCAAATAGCATAACTTAACGACTTGATATTTGACTTGGCAACGACGAGTACGGGTCACGTAGCGGATATAAGGTAAGTAACGAGTATTCATGCCCAGCCCTAGTTGAGTCATTTAGTTCCATATCATAGGTTAAGCTCTTTTGAAAGACAAATGTCCAATGGGTTAGTGTAATCCTCAATGGGTTTCATGTAATCATCCCTTTTTGGGCCAAAAAGAGGACCCCGATAACAAAAACCCTGAGGAACAAGAAACAAAAGATTTTATTATTTACTAGGGGGTTTTCCGGGCTACGCCCGGATTGTTTCCTATAATATTAGTTTAATTTTTATATTTATATTTTAAAATCGAACAAATATGATATACATTGAAACTTGAGCAAACTACAGAAAACGCAGCTTCCCTTGATCTAGAAAACGTAGTAGTAACCCAAATCAAGAAGCATTAGTACCACAACAGCAGCTGGAGCAGCCCAAACCATGTAGTTAGTCTGCTTTTTACGCTTGCGCATTAGTCTCGGGAGTGTTTCCAGTCCTCCTCTATTGCGGATCATGTTTCTTATTGGTTTCTCCTTCAAAACTTTCTTTTCCTTCTTTGATTTCTCCTCCACTGGAGCTTCAATCTCCTCTTTCTCAGCCTCAAAAGCTTCAGGAACTTCCTCAGAGATGGCCTCGTATGCGTTGCTGCCTCATGTCTTCTTCTTGACCGCCTTCTCTCGCTCCTGCAACACACAAAAAAGAAGATTATTAGAATGGAAAAGAGAGAAGGCAAAGGCATTGATATTGATACCTTTTGTTCTTTCTTCTCAGCTTTCTTTTGAGCTCTTATGGCAGCTTTAGCAGCGGCTTCCACGGGCGAATAAGATATTATACGTATTTTCATTTCAAATAATTTAATGTATAATATTTTTTTACATTATTTAAAGACTATAAAGCACAAATATAGTTTTCAATTCTTCTTTGTAATTTCTTGGATATCATTATATTGTTTGATTATTGTACTTGATTTACATATTTTCATGGATATTTGTGACAGATGAATATCTCTAATTTTTATGATCAGTAAATAATTATATACTTGTAATAAATTAATAAAAAATGAAAATTACTTACTTTTTAATCAAACTTGTTTTTAATTTGACTTATCAATACGAAAAATATGATATTAACTGGACTTATTTTATTACCGTTTAAATATTTTATTGATATTATCTAAGAAGCTTTCAAGTGATATTTAATATCATATTTTATTTTTTCTTAGTTTTGTTTTGTTAATTTTTCTATTTCTTTCAAAGAGTTGATATATATATATATGTCAAGTGAATTTCCATTAAATATTTTTTTTATGAAAATACAGTTTTTAAATAATAAAATTTAAAATAACATTATAATATTAATTTGTTGTATTTATTGGTATTTTTAAATATTTTATTATATATAAGGGTCGCTGTGGTGTTCGTATACCCGTTCATTAATATTTGAATATTTGGGTTTTTCAAATTTTAATGATCTATAATCCGTTCATGTATTTTTCGTATTGAGATTGGGTTAAATTCACATTCATATATTATTGGATATACCCAAACTGTGTATTAAATATTCAAAATATAGATAATATCGATATCTTGTTTTTCCATCAGCTTATATATGTATTGGACTAACATATTTGTGCTCGAACTAACACAAATATCCAAAAATAATTTTATTTTCAAATTATCAAAACACTTAATATATCAACAAAAGACACATAATATCTGAAATTGAGGAAATAAATATATTCAAGGGTGGCATTTTAAATAATTTTGGATATGTTATGGATTAATTTTGAATATTGTGTATTATCTAATCGGGTTCAGTTATTTAATCTCTTTCAATTTAATATTTGTTGCAGTATTTTTATAGATCTAATCAGATTTAAGTTATAGTATTTTGAATCGTGGATTTGGGTCCAGATTTTATACCCAACTCTAATATAGAAGACATGTTATTTTCTAACAATTTGATTGATTTAATTAAAATTTTCTTGGGTCGATAACTTAAAAAGTCTTCAAATGAATCGCGGAAAGCAAACTTATGCTGTTATATTATATATATTTACGTATATGTAATATATATATAAAGCTAGTAAAAGTTACTGAATTGATATGTTTAATTATTGCATCTTTAAATAATATTCTTTTAAGGATTTTAGAGAACTATATCCTTGAGTTGTTTTGTCAAAATTGTAAAATTTAAATAGGAACTAAAATAATATACTAAACTTACTCTTCCTTAACTCGAACGCGTACATGAAAATATTTTGTGCTCAGTTCAGGACGACCAAATTTAGTTCATATCTTAACTTTGTCACCGAAACAAAAATCTATACTTTTGCATATTTCTCAATGTTCTCGTAGACTTTCAAAGAGTATATTAGCTTCGTCTAATCAGTTAATTGTTAGTTTTTTGCGAAAACAAAGTATCATAGACTTGAAAGTTAAACTCATATTATTGTAACCGTACATAAAAATTTGAATCTCCAATAGACACCAATAGATATTGATATCGACCTTCATAATTAGTTTGATCTAAAGAGGTTCTATCCAATCTATAGCAGAAGATTATAAAAACTCGAGAAAATGTTGATTTTCCTCCTCAGTGATATAAAACCTTCACAAGAATTGTCAAAACCAAGAAGGAGATTAGGCCTCTGAGCTGCAGCCTCAATAGCAGCAAAGAGGATGAGGGAACTTGTTGATCTGTTTTTAGGTTATGCTGTCTCCCTCAACCTCTCTTGATTCATATCCTGGAGATGCTGGAAGCGGTGGAGGATGAGGCGGCACCAGTCAGTTCAAACTCAAATTCTCAGACTCATCCATTATCTGCTTTTTCATATTCCCACCAAGAACTTCAGCTTCACCAGATACAACCAAAAGATGGCACATAGCTGCTACTGAATCTAACCCTCAAACTAAAGAGATACACCTAAGACTCTACTACAGAATTATCAACGGCCACGTCTACTCTTCCAATTTATCTTGTACGTTAAAACAACTATAAACTTAACTGTAGAAGAAAAAGGCAAGTAGCTGTAACTTCTAATCGTCATTTACTGATAATGCAAGGATAATGCAAAACATTACAGCTACTGGTTCATATCCCACCCGCTCTGTATATGGCTATACGAAAAATCTCTCATCAGATCCACCACTGGCCTTGTTGTCCTCTGATTCCTTCCGTTACGCATCAGATTTCGTTTAGTGGAGATCATGGAATAATACCTGAGATGAGATCCGCCCCATGGCTTATGATAACATCTTTTGCATCATGTAAGTATCTCAGCCTCGAGTACCTAACTCCATACTTCTCTACAATGTTTTTCTACATCTAATCAGAATCACTAACACAGCTCAATATTTGAATGTTGAAATCTTCCACGTAAGCTTATGTTGTAGACTGG
This sequence comes from Brassica napus, assembly GCF_020379485.1. NCBI lineage: Eukaryota > Viridiplantae > Streptophyta > Magnoliopsida > Brassicales > Brassicaceae > Brassica > Brassica napus. Next base: position 28,191,515 of record NC_063448.1, on the reverse strand, counting down.
ACCAAATATGAGGTATCACTTCGAAATGGCAGGTTCCATGTCACAACTTTGTCCTTTGGCTACAAATATGAATAAGCAAAAATGAGTTGGACAGTTAGTTCTTTTCACATACAGACGCAAAAACATATTATAAAGTCAAAAAATTTAGAGCTATTTGTGTTGTAGTGTAAGGATCCTACCTGAGAAGTATGATCCCCATCCTCTAAATCTTCAACCACTACAGCCAATAAAAGTTAGCATAGGGCCCAAAACAATTCTAGAACGCTCAACAAAGAGAAGTTGAGTGACTGCAATGAGTGTACTCCCGATCTGATAACACAACACATCAAATGATATGTCGTCTTACACAGAGGTCTGCATTCATCCATATCAGCTTAAAGTGATAAGCTTCCGTGGGTTTATGCTTCCATAGAAACCTGGTTTCTTGTTGATCAGCGTGGAAGAAGTTGAACGCCCATCTCCTTCTATCTTTATGGATAGTCCCTGCTGATTCTGTCAACAACAAAATATTATCTTTGAGTAGAAAAGATGTATACACATATAAAGAGTTTATGTATTCACCTCATCTGCTGCACATAAACTTCGAGATCAACGTTTGTTTTGGGCTTTCAGGCGAATAGAAATCGAAGATTTCATCTGAAGACAAATCCAACTCATCAAAAGGGTCCATTACTGTAAACTGATTCTCCTCCCTCATTTCTAATATATATAGTCATATTTTCTCATCCCCTTCTAGTATTTGAGCACTACTTGTTAAACGAAATCTAAAGCAGAGTAATTCTGCTAGCTTTATGGCTAGGAGACAGTAAGGGTTACCTTTCTTATGAGAACAACATGGAAGAGGAAAATCTGCCGCATGGATGTTTGAACATAAGCCGTTAACAAAAACGATATAACCTGTAAGAAAACAAAACATTACAAACTTCATAAGCGAAGAGAAGTTGCATAAGATTTTATGAGAGATAAGCAAGTGTGAAGAGCATACTGTACATATATTGTAGCAAGAGCTCATTTAGGGAACTCTAGATAAAGCCTTCGACTTGAATGAGCTAAAGATTTATGTTTCAAGTATTTGAGAGAGAGAGAGAGGCAATACACACCATGATCCTCTGATTATACCAAACACACAAAGAGAAAGCGTATGGCTAAACAAACAAACAAACAAAATAACAATTTTAGATTTAGGTGCTAAACCAACTAACCATTTAGTTTCTATTCAGGATATAGATAACGGGACGATACCAAGGATAACTCATGTTACGCTACATGTGATGGTGTTGACTCGCAGATTGAAGCAAAGGAAATATCTTGGAAATTCTCATAGCATAAGAAGAAAAAGTGATGACCAAATGAAACCGGGCCTGCTCGAACGTTGTTCTTGCGCTATGCAGATCCTGAAAGTGAACATCAATTTGCCCATTTTCCGTTGGTCCTTGAAACACATAACAATAGAAAATGTAAGCGTAAGAGGAAGGAAAAAGAAACAATCGGTATGATTCTGATGAGTTTAGAGGTCAATAGTTTTTAAATTAGAGACCCAAAACTTTAAAGCTATAAGTATAACAAACTCTACAAAAGATCACAACTTTTGTAAAAGAAACAAAGCAAACAAACTGAAATGCTCAAATTCGGTTTTGGATTGTTTTATCATCAAAACAGAGATTAAGAATTACAAAACCTGAAAAAATAGATGACAAATCTTCTCCTGTAAAGCGTCATCTCCTCCTTTTAAACCTCCAACAACCTAATTAAACACCAGATCAAGAGCTTTCACCAGTTACGAAACCAAAGATCTGAAACAGAGGAAGTGAAATCATGAACCAAACTTTAACCGTAAGCTCCACCAGTGATGGAACTCGAAGTCCTCCATCTCCCTCACAATATGATAAAAATATAAAAGAAAAAGAAATCACAGACAACTCCCAAGAACACTTTTCAAAGAAAAGTGTACAAAAGTTAAGTAATGTTTTGTATGTACCAGGAGTAAGGCGTTCAGTGACTCACCAAATATGAAGTAATTTATTTTTACAGTAAACTGTATACAGAGGTAAAGTGATGGATCCAAAACCGAACGCCGTTACTAACTACTCGTTTTCTCCGGAGGCGATGAAGAGATCTGGTGGTTTTAGTGAGAGAAATTTTTCGTGAATCAACCACCATCTTATATAGTGAGTAAGGAGAGAAGGAGGAAAGCTGAAAAAAATTGAGAAAAGTTGTTTTTTGCAGAGGTAGACGATTCGGGAGAAGACCAAGGAGATATTGGAATCGGCGTGGTGTTGAAAAGGTTCGAGAAAAGAGTGATTTGGTGATGTGTCTTTTCTTTAATGACTTGCCAATTTAAAAGTCTCTCATTGGTCAATTTTTTTTTTTCTGAGGTGGACACGGAGGATATCTTGGTTTTAGTATTGTATTGATTATTAGGGTTTAAACTTTAAACAGAAGTTACAGAACACTCTCCTCCTCCTCCTCCTCCTCCTCCTCCTCTCGTTGCAGTCACCATGGGGCGCTCTGGAGTTCAAGTCAATAAGGCTCACAAGACTCGTGTCTCCTCTAAATCTTCTCGCAATCTCCACAAAACCTCCCTCCAAGGTAATCCCCTCAACGATTTCATCTCTTTCGATCTTCACTAACTAAAAAATTGCAATTGAATCAGATAGAGGCCGGATTGGTAAACCGGAGGGTAACCATGTTAAAGGCGCTAAAGCTGCACGTCTTCAGCGTGCCAAGATGGTAATGATTCTCCTTCCTACATTTTTTTTTAATTGATTGCAACACAATGAATCTTGTTTATCACTCTCTGTCTCTTTAGCTTAGAGAGCAGCGGTTTTGAAGGAGAAGAGGGCTTCAGGAGGCTTAACGAGCGCTCCTCGAGTTATCGTGAGTTTGTTGGAAGTTTTGTAGTCAGAAAGTTACAGCCTTGCAGTTTTAAAAACTCTGTTTTTGGCGATAGGTCTTGTTTCCTCTCTCTGCTTCCGTGGATTTGAACTCACTTGGCGAAGATGTTTTAAAGCTGTTATCTACTGATGGTGATGTCACTTCTTCTTCAACAGTTGCATCTTCTGAGTATAAGATAAGAGCAACGGTATGTCTATTCCCTTAAGAGCAACAGATTGGTTCTTTTATACATATTTTAAGTAGAATACATGTATCTTAGGTGTTGAAGGCGCCTCATGGGGATCTTCTGACATGCATGGAAATGACCAAGGCATGTTGATTTTCATTGCCTGCTTTTGTTTGAGTTAGTTGCTAACTGCGTTATTATTTCTTACTGGTGATGATATATATAGGTTGCTGATCTGATCGCTTTTGTTGCATCTGCAAACGAGGATATCTCTAGCTTGATAGATTCATTCGGAAGTCAGTGTCTTTCTGTGCTTAGATCAATTGGTCTGCCAAGTACCGCTGTGTTGATACGTGTATGTTCTCTTTGCTTCTGTTGGTCTACCATCTCTCAAACTTTGCTTGAACTTTAGCTCGCGTTGCTTGATTGCAAGACTTACCCAGTGAGTTCAAAAAGAAAAATAAGCTGAAAAAGATGTGTGCCTCTCGGCTTGCTTCTGAATTTCCTAAGGATTGTAATTTTGATCCAGCAGACACCAGAGATGAGTTGCATCAGGTGAATTACTCAGACTCTTATATCATTTTACTGAGTGGTCTTCAATAGATTTTATGTCTCTAATTAGCCCAGAGCTAAGTTTAAATGATGAAAATCCATACTTTTTGGTGTGTTTGCAGTTCATGGGGTTATTGAAGGCACAAAGGCTTTCTGTACCTCACTGGCGGAAGCAACGACCTTATGTTGTGGCTCAGAAGGTGCTTGTTTTATGCTGTTATTCATAACATCTAATTTAGCTGTGAGGAAAAAAGATTCTCGTAAAAAAAAAAAAAAAAAAAAGATTCTCGTAAAACAATAAAATATCTGCATACTTTTGAATGGTGCACCTAGGTTGGGATGCTTGTGGATGATACAACCCCAGGAAAGTGCACTCTACTTCTCTCCGGTTACTTGCGTGCTCGTAAACTATCAGTAAATCAGCTGGTAATCAAGCAATTCTACTCTCTCTGTAATGCCTTATGCTATCTGAAAACTGTTTTCTTTACAATAGGTCCATGTTACTGGCGTTGGTGATTTTCAGCTCTCAAAAGTTGAAGTCCTGAAGGACCCATTTCCATTATTAAATGAAAGGAGAAAACAGAATTCCATGGAATTGGATGATTCACATGATGAAGAGGTATCTGATATTTTCATCAGCCATCGATAATCTTTTAGTCTTTTACCTTAAAGAACACATATTGCTGAATCCTAGAACAGCCTCCTTCAAAGAGGGTAACAGGCGAACAGCCTATATATAACAGGAATTGTCTGTCATGATAATGTATAATGATTGAACGTATAATACCCCTCCTGAAGCTCTTAAAGTTATTTTCTTAATAAGAAGTGAAGTGTTTATTGTGCCTTCATCTCTTTGTCTGTTCACTTCATTCTGTTTTGGGATTGATCAGGTATTGAGGTCTCTGGTTCCTGATCCCATGAAACAAGAGCCTTTAGTAACTGAAAACACTCCAGATCCATTAGCAGGGGAACAGGTAAGTCTGATTAGTTCTTTAACAGATGAAGGGGCCATTTGCTTGTCTTGTTATCTGTTCTGGAAATTCACTTGTTATTGTGTAGACATGGCCAACTGAGGCAGAGATGGCTGAGGCTGACATAAATCAGAAACAGGGAAAGCCAAAGAAGAGGAGTTTGCCACGAGGGACTTCAGAATATCAGGTTTCTTGATCATCTTTTAGCTATTCCTGTCTCTGGTGTTCGTATTTTTGGTTGTTTGTGATTTGATTCACAGGCTGCTTGGATTATTGATGAGATAGATGAAGAGGATTCTGATAATGGTGATTTCGATGACGATCGTATGGTGTTGGATAGAGGAGAGGATCAGTATTCCAATCAAGACCAAGATTTTGAGGATGATAAAGAAACACTGTACGTGCAGGATATGGATAATGAAACTCATAATGACTCGGAGATGATGGTAAGCTTTTTCTCCATTTACGCAACGAATTACAAACAGTATTTGTAGCTTCACTACATTTTTTTTGTTATGATTGAGTATATTGATTAAGTTATAAGCCAATCTGCTGATTGTTCAGGACGATGAAAACTTGACAAGAGAACAATATGAGGATCAAATCAAGAAAATCAAAGAGGCACATGCTGAGGATGAGGGTTGGTGTTTTGTTCTTACATTTGTGGAGTTATTTTCTGTATTAGAGTGTCTGAATCTCTCAAGTGCTCTTGATTTTGTCTTCCTTGTATTTTTCTTATTAAGATTACATCAAGTGAATTAAGACTTTCAATTGTTTTGTCATCAGAATTTCCAGATGAGGTGGAGACTCCCATTGATCAGCCTGCAAGAAAACGTTTTGCAAAGTACAGGGGTCTCAAATCCTTCAGAACCTCCCCGTGGGATCCAAATGTAATAAACACTGATCTTGATCTGAAGCTCATTATATTCCTTCTACTGTAAACTGATACTGATTTGTATTATTTGTTGGCAAAAATGCAGGAGTCTCTACCTCAGGACTACGCCAGAATCTTTGCTTTTGATAACGTCGCTAGGACTCGAAAGCTTGTGCTCAAGCAAGCCCTGAAGATGGAAGAAGAAGAAGAAGAAAGCAGAGATGATTGTGTACCAACTGGGTCATATGTACGGCTGCATATTAAGGAAGTGCCTCTTGTTGCTGCCTCTAAACTATCCTCCATTGTTAGCACGAAACCCATTATAGCATTTGGGCTTTTGCAGCATGAATCCAAGATGTCGGTTCTGCGCTTTAGGTAAATCACGATCTTACTGTTTATATTTTTCTGTTGATGAGACCTTGTTTGCCCAGCTAACTTTTCTCTAACTCTGCTCCACAGCTTAAAGAAGTATGATGGTTACGAAGATCCTATTAAAACAAAAGAGGAGCTAATGATCCATGTTGGTTTCCGTCAGTTCGTTGCAAGGTTGGTAAAATTTGTTCATGTTTCATTTACTGCAATAGCTTTTCTTGTTTGCAATCTCTTATAACAATGGTAGGTGAAAATTTTCCAGGCCAGTATTTTCAACCGACAATATCAGTTTAGACAAACAAGAGATGGAGAGGTTTCTGCATCCAGGCCCTTTCTCATTGGCTTCAGTATACGGCCCAATATCTTTCCCATCCCTTCCTTTGGTTGTTCTGAAGATTTCTGACGCTGATGCTCCTGCTTTTGCTGCCTTTGGTTCCTTGAAAAGCATTGGACCCAGCAAAATAATTTTAAAGAAGATAATATTAACTGGGTAATCTTACTTATTACCTTTCTCTTTCCAAGTACAGTTGCATATTCTAGTCTGCATACATGCTTAAGCTCTGTAATGCTAACCAAGCTTTGAATGTGGCTTGGGTTCTAGGTATCCTCAGAGAGTATCAAAAATGAAAGCATCAGTAAGATATATGTTCCATAAACCTGAAGACGTTAGATGGTTTAAGGTAAGAAGTCAAAAGTAATTAAATCGATGTGTTACTTATTATAAGAGTGAGGGCTCAAAGCTTGGGGATGAAACAATGTATTTCTTGTGTGCAGCCTGTAGAAGTGTGGACAAAATGTGGGCGTCGTGGTCGCGTGAAGGAGCCAGTGGGCACACATGGTAAAGACCTTGCATTATTATTGTTTAATTATTTAAAAGATGGGTTGAGTTTGGTTTTTCTAGAATATTTGCTCATTCATGTGGACTTTGCCACAGGGGCAATGAAATGCATATTCAATGGAGTTGTGCAGCAACATGACGTTGTGTGCATGAAGTTATACAAGCGTGCTTATCCCCAATGGCCCGAGCGTATGTACCCGCAGCTTCTGTGATTCTAATTAATAGAAATGAAGTTGTTGATGTTGTTCAAGTTTCTTTGAATTCAAATTCTTACTTTTGATAACTTTATGGACCTGGTTTTGTGAAGTCCTCCGGTTTTGTCATGTATGTGTTAAATATAATATATTTTTTTGCTCTTAGTTTCCCATTTTTCTGTACTATGGAACTAAGGAGGCAGTAGAAAAAGTGACCCAGTTAAAACATACATCACAAACATAACACAGCTTGAAGCTCTTTCTGAAGCTGAATCACTTGCTCACAGTCATTGAGCGATAACTCAACAATGCATGAATACAAGCAATCAGTTTAACAAAAGGTTCTGCTCCCTGGAATCAAAACAAAGACGGATCAGGCGAAGCATACCCTTGCAGATATCTATAAGAATGCGAGGTTGTAGTTGCAGCTTGTTCAAGAAAACTGAATGAGGAATTTGTTGCATGACTCACTTGGATTCAAAGGTGCAAAATGATCAGGTGAGAGAATGATATAATAAACTGGCATTCATTTGCAATCCCAATCATGTTAACATGTTGGGGACTTCGAATCATCGATCTAAATAAGATAAGCTACTATCTCTTTCCAAGATCTTCTGGGAAGGGAGAAAGTTCAACTGTATCAGTGAAGATGTTTCAGCAATTCAACAGCAAAACTGAGACGTTTTTCTTTTCTTCTGCTAAAACAAAGAATTCCTGAAATTATGTTGCTCTGATCAAATGTCTAAAATGTCTATCTGAAATTCCTAAAACAAAGAATTCCTGAAAATGTCTAACAAATTTAGTAGTATTAATACTCCATTATCAAATTTGTTAATGCTATTAAGTTTAGGGGAGGGGATTTCAATTTACCCACAAGTTTGATATTACTTTTCAAATTTAATTTTAAATATTAACTATTTTCATAAATACATTAAATTTGTGATTAGAAAAATTAAATTAATTCTCTTAAATCATTTATAAATATTTAAGAATAATTTGTAAAACATTTATAAAAGTTTATAAATCTGACCCCACCCTCTGAATACTAAACTCTAAACATTAATCACTAAACTTTAAATTCAAATGTTAAAACATAAAAGCGTTTTTGATTGAGTGTAATCTTAAAATATGATATTCAACTTTGATAACTTAGAGTATTTTAAGCAATATCTCTTAAGTTTGTTATATCTTAAATTAAATAATGGTGAAATGAATAAATGGAGAATTTCAATTTACCACAAGTTTGATATTACCTTTTCAAATTTACACATTTAAAGAATTTTTTTTTATAAATACCTTAAATTTGTGATAAAAATAAATATATCCTCCTAAATCATTTATAAATGTTTAAGAATAATTCATACAAAAATTTATAGAAGTTTATAAATCCAATTCCATCCCCTAAATACTAAAATCTAAACAATAATCACTAAACCCTAAACATAAATGTTAACCACTTAAGGTATTTTAAACATTTTCTCATGAACTATTTTATTAAGATTTGTATTCTGTAATAAATGTTTCCTTGTAAATTTTCATATTATCTCAAATTTGAAAATGAAATGTGTATGTAATATTTAAATTTCAAACTAGGTGTCTCGTCCGGGCATGCGAGCATAATTATTTTGCAATTACTTTTAACATATGTATTACTAATTCAAAAATCATCATGATAAAATATTGTTTATGTTCCCAAAAAGTTTAAAACGAGCATTAAATTATTTTATATGACAAAATAATTCATCAAAATATATATACTCATTATTCTGTTAGATTTTTTAGAAACCCTCAATAATATACTATTTTGAAAATATTTTTAATATACTACATTCATTAATAATAAATAAATAAATAAATCACTTTATATTCTCTTTTCAGTTATATAAAATTCAGTTTACTTAATTAATATTTAATTATACATCTTTATGTTTCTTGATCCAATTTTTACAAAATCAAGCAATGGCAGTGAAATCTGATCAAATCTCCGGCCCTACATTTTAACGACATCTCACGTACTCAAAGGTTCTTTTCTACTCCCTGTTTCATTGTTTGGCTAACTTTTTTCAATTGTTATTGGGATCTCTCATGGTTTGTTAAATTAAATTACCTTTTCTGCTTATTTCCTCATTAGTTATGAGCTGGAAAGCCGAAAGCCCTTGAACGATGTCCTCCCCTGCTAAGTTCTGCTGCGGCCAAGTTCTCGAAGAAAGATCTCACTATCTCAGGCCCTCCGCATAATTACTTTTACCGGGTAATATAGGCGCTTCCCTTTTCTCTTTGCTATGGATGTATGAGTCTTAGATGAATTATGTTATTTTGGCGGTCTTTATCTCACCAACTTTATATTGGGATTGGTTATATTTTTCAAAAAAAATAAAACTTCAAATTGGTTTTGTATTAATTGTTTCATGATTCCAGGCTAGCGTATAAGCCCAAGTACAAGTTGATATTCTCATCAATAAATATGCATGTATGCAGGTTTCTTTATGCTAAATACAAGAGCAGTATGGATTTTCACTTAGGGTGGACAGTCTCAATTTCTCTGAATAGGGTAAACATATTCTTTACGTGCCTTTTAAACAAGCATCTGGTCATTCAACTACATGTCAAGTTTTCACTTAGGGTGGACGGTCTACTTTCTGGATGCGTCATCCTCAGCTGATTTTTTGGAGCGATGAATAATTGCGATGATAAATTTGTTCCAGAGACCAGTTTCTGAAGAGAAAACTAACAAAGGAATGGAATTGATCGAATGATGCACACAAGCAGCTTGGGAGAAGGAAGCATGTTGAACTTCAAATTTTCTGGTAATCAACTTCTGAGATTTTTTCTGCCCTCCCTTTTCAATTTCAGCAGTCCATGATCAATTTACATCTTCTCCGCAGATTCTTTAATCCTACTGTTTACTGATGGAATTTGAGACTAGATTTGAATGAAATTTTGTATGTGCTGGCGACTTTTATGCTCCTATTTTGCAGAAGATTCAGTATAGGATGAGTGCCCTCCACTTCTGTTTCTACCTTATTTTGAATAATATTTAAGCTATAAAAAATATTTTCAGCTGACACCTAAACTGCTTTTTAAAAGTATCAGTTTGGATCATAATTTGTTTGTTTGAAAATAGAATTATATGATATGCGTGTTAAACTAATAAAAACCTCATTTTCAATACATGTTGCATTAGATGGAGTTCAGAGTTCTTTAAAAAAGGATCGCAGTAACTTAATTCCTCTCTGAGAGCAAAGAGCATTAGAGTTAGCAGACTCTGAGGTAACTTTTTAACGGTTGTATTTATATCTCTTCAAGAAACAAAAAAAATGTTAGTAGATGTTGGAACATACTCTATATAGTAGGATCATATTTTTAGTCTTTAGGTAACTGGAAATCTAGAAGAGATTGTGCTATGCTGTCTGCGCTAAGATGAATTTTGTAATAATTGGAATGCAGGATCTACGAACTTCTGTGTACAGTAAGATCATATTTCAAACAAATCTATGATTGGAGTTTGTCGTCAGAGCTACCGAGTTTCTAATCTTCCTGGTATTTTTATTGTAGGCACTAGGCAAAGATAATATTTTTATCATAATTTTTGTCGCCAGACCAATTCGTTTAAGGAGGAGATTTAGATTCTACATGGAACCGTAACGAAAACTCAGCATCGCTTCCATAAGAATATTCCGACGGATTAATATTTTCTCGGAATTCCGTCGGTATATTCCGAGGAAATTCCGAGGAAACCAAATTTTGTGTTTCCTCGGAATATCCTCGGAAATTCCTCGGGATATTCCGAGGATTTCATTTTCCGTCGGAATGTCCGTCGGAATACCGCTGTTTTTTTGTAGCGTTTAACTGTTATCATTTTGATTCAAAACGTCGTAGCCTTTTTGTGACTAACAAATAGACAATGTCGAAGAAGCCAAACAGTTCAACTTCCAAGGTCTAAAATAAAACAGCTCATTAGTCATTAGTTTCTTCGTACTGATTTTACGGTGGAAAATATAAAATGTTATGATCATATTTTTGATTAGTTTATTCACCCGTTGTCATAGTTGAATCTTTTAGTTCAATTCTGTATAACACTACATTAATGGTCTGTTTAGTTGCAGTTCGATAAAACTGAGCAAGTTACTCTTTCATGCCTATTTATAGGGGTGTTAAATCCGGATATCGGTTCGGTTTTTTCGGTTTTCGGTATTTCGGTTAGTAAAATATAACTACCATTCTAAATCCATATTTACTTCGTTTCGGTTTATATACCGTCGGTTTTCGGTTTATTCGGTGTTATACCAAAAAACATAATTATTTAGTTTGAGATCATATTATATGAATTTTAGAGTCATATTGTCAACACAGTCATTTATTAAAAATATATTACATGTTCAAATAAATGAATAAAAAAAGTAAAAATACTTCTACCACCAAATAAAATAATCAAATCTATAACTAAAATCAAAGCTTCAAATTTTGAAAATAAAAATATGAAACAAAACAGAAACACGAAAGAAAAGTTTTTCCACTCTTCCATATTTAGTGTTCATTAAAATCAAGCTTTTTCAATCGAACACGAAATTCTGTTTGTTTACAGATAAGAAAAAAAGTTGTGAAAATTTTTCATTAATTATTGTCCATCAAATTTATAATTTTCATATTAATTTAGTGAAGACTAAAATAAAGCAAAAAGATCAAAAGAAAACTTAGAAAATAAGATGTCTGAATTGCGATGTATTGATATTTAATTATAGTTTAAGTGTTTTACAAATTAAGGTTATTTATTACTATAAAATTATGGTAATAGTTATTAACACAAATTTAACTTATGTAACAAATAGATTTTCATGTATTGTTGTAAAATAGATACATATTTACATGTTTCTACTTTTAATCGGTTTTGTTCGGTTTATTCGGTTTAATCGGTTATATACCAAACCATATCCAAATCCTACGGTTTTTATAAAATTATATCCATTCGGTTTATATGGTATATATCAAAACCAAACCATATTGTCTATTTTGGTTCGGTTCGGTTCGATACGGTTCGGTTTTACCATATTGAAGAGGCCTATTTGTCTATTATTTATACGATATTTAGTGTGGCTTAATGCGTTTGTATACACGTGATTTTTAATTAGTTATTCACTTATTTATAAACTTCTGTTTCCGTAATCGTTCAATAGTTACCAAAGGCTTTTATACCAACAACTTTTCTGGTCAAATATTAATAGTTCGGCTAACAATTTGACCATCTGTGGTTAACAATATTTGAGAACAAATTTGACAGCAAACCTTTCTCATTAAAAACCCTTCCGATTACTAGAATAACTTTGAACGCTTTAAACGCAGCCTCCAAGTAAAATAATCAAAGAAACCTTATATTAATGGAACTAAAACACCGACTAAAATGGAACTTGTTGCTGTGAAAGTAATAGAAAAGTCTATCTTTATTAATAACATAGAAGTTTCTTATATAGGAGATTACACCGTCATAGATAAATGGAAAGATTACAAATCATAATCTCTTGGTTATGAGTCATCCACAATCTGGTTCATAACACTCCCCCTTGGATGCCGTAACCATTTAGAGCTTGTAATATGCTTTAATGTTGCTTCATTAAAACTTTACCAGGAAAACTCAATTGGGACAAAACCATGGTGAAGGAAAAAGAGTACAACACACATTACTCCCCCTGATTTGGACATTACTGAAGGTCCCTTGGACCTCTCCAATTTTCTGCAATCTGTGGGTGATGAAGATCTTGGGCAGAATATACTTCGTCCTCGAACAAGATAGTTGGTTCTTCTTTACCATCGGCCATGCCACAATCTGATCGAACATATTGAGTCATCGACCTCAAATACACACACACGAAATATTGGATGATGTTTCTGTGATATGCGTGTACCACCATGTGTAAAACATAACCTGTCTGAAAACAAATCAACAAAACCAAATAACCCATCTTTGGGCTGGTTAGTATAAAATAAACCAAAATCAAAGGCTTCTTCATCGTCCTTCTTATGGACCAATCAGATCAGTGTCTAAAACAAGACTTCTGCATCGTCCACCTTTGGACTAAATGAACTTCTTTATCGTCCACCTTTGGACTGAATGGATCAGTGTCCAAAACAAGTGATCTCAAGCCCATGTACTAGATAATGGGTGAGACTGGTCCATATTAAATCTCTTGAGTACCCGTTTCTGTATATACTATTTGATGCACAAGGATTTCATTGTTAATGTACTCAAGCTGTAATCCCAAACAAAACTTTGTTTTCCAAGATCTTTCATCTCAAACTCTTTCTTGAGATATTCAACTGTTTGGGAAATTGTATCCAGAGGTTCCTAGGATATTCAGATCATATACTTTGATGATTATCAATATTGTTCTCGAGAACTTGATGTACTTTCAGCTCAATACCCTCTAGTACTTTCATTATCCAGTGGACCATATAAATATGCAGTCACTACATCAACTTGCTGCAAGTCTAATTTTCTCTCTTATATAGCCAGACTTATGAGAAATCTAAAAGTAGTTGCATCCACCACATGGGAGTATGTCTCCTCATAATCTATTACTGGTCTTTGTGAGAATCCTTGTGCAACATCAGCTTTATATCTCACGATTTCTATTCCTCACAAGACCCATTTATATCCACTGGTTTTAACATCATATGGCGTCTTAATCATATGGCCAAATACGCCTTTCTTCCTTAAACTATTTAACCCCACGTTTCCATTCAATCCAATCTGTTCTACGAGTGCGCACTCTTATATTGACGTGGGTTCATGATCCTCGCTTATATTCATAAATTCAAGTGCTACCTTGTATGCAAATAAATCATCTTATGTCGACATTCCTTATTGGTTCCATTATGTTCCAGACATGATATAATCGATTGAGATTCATTATTATCAGGACCTTTAATACTTTGCAGCTTGGCGTCCCAAGCTACATTGTTTGGTACCTGTACCTTAGAGCCGGCCGGCCTTATCTCCATGTCTGGGATGGTTTCCTTAGTAACCTCGGATTTGGATTTTGATTATCATTCTCTGCACCTTTCTTTTGTTTCCGAGGATTCTTATCTTTTGGAACCTATTGGTCTACCACGTTTCATACGTTGTCTAGACTCTGTAGCAACTTGACTGTGTCTCTTCTTGGACATCAAATTCGTTGGTGCTTTACAAGCTGGTTTATATATGACTTAGTCATTCTTTTTCGGGTCAGCAAATGTGTCTGGCATTTGATTAGCTAGCTTTGTAAATGTATAATCTTTGGACGTCTATTTCACATTCTTTAGTCCGAGGATCTTGCCAAGACATTGATGGTTGATTCCATTCTATTTCTTTTACCATTCTTTTACCAGCTTTATTATTTTTTTCTCCTCCTGGTCTTAAAATAATCTGTGTACCTGGCCTCAAATATAATCACCCATAGTTGGCTCAAAGTACTTTATTATTGTGGGAGAATCATATCCAACATATATCCCCATCCTCCTTTTGAGGTCCCATCTTAGTTCTCTGTGGTGGAGCAATTAGTACATAGACAGCACATCCAAATGTCTTATGATGGGGTATGTCTGGCTCTTGACCCGTTAATAATTGTGATAGGGGATATCTATGCTCACTAAATGGCCTGATGCGTATTAACTTAGGTGCATGTAAATTTCGTGTGGCACAAGCTGTGAATGAGAGTTTTGACCTCATAAGTTATGGTTTATCAATCAGCTTATTGCGTTTTAAAAGATTTCGGCCAAGTTGTTCTTGGTATGGACATGTATCACAGAATTGTCCACACTTACCCTCATGGACATACCATAATCATTTAAATGCTTGGGACATGTATTCACCTGTATTATCTAGACATATAGTCTTTATATATGAAAAAGGGGCTCGTAGCCGTTTTACTGGTGATGGCCGAATGAGTTTCCCTTGTGCACATGCTACACACGTGAGATTCTTTGGGATAACTCTTCTTATCTTTTAATGTGTGCCTTTTGAATATCAATTTTCGCATCATGTTTGGACCAGGATGGCCAATCCGGTCGTGCCATAAAGTGTATATTTTCGCAGGCTTTTAGCCTCTATCATACTGATCTATGCATAGTCTAGGTCAGTAGAGAATGCAGGTATAGTTTTTAGGACTTATTATGGCCTTGGGGATTTTATACATATATCTGAAGGAACTTTTTGTTTCCTTCGCCCATTGTTTCAATATAGAAACCATTCATTCTTATATCTTTAAAACTTAATAGGCTGCTCTTGCTCTTAGAGCTGGGTGAATATAAGGCATCACTGATTTCTAGATGCATACCCTTAGGAAATAATATATTAGCCTAGCCATAGTTTTCTTTCAGACTGGCGATACCTGCTTTAGTACTTATATTGGCGTTTTTCAGTGTACTCATATAGAAAAATCATTCATTCATTTAATCTAAGCAGACAATGTAATAGAAATAAATTCAAGTAGATAAAAATCAGAGAAAGCATACAAGCAAAGCAATCACACAAGTTTGATGTCGAAATCAGATTATCAACTTGATTCTATTAGGCAATCATAAGTCTCATATTCCATAAGATCATCTTGATCATGTTCAAAATTATTTTCACCATCTTTATAGACCAAGTGGGTTTCAGGATTCTTCCCTTTCAGACTCTCTTTGATAGAGGTCACAAAAAATTTTGGGAGTCCTTCATATCTTAGCCCAATGGTTCCCCATTCCACATCTATGGTACACTGATTTGGTCGAGCTTTGTGGTTTAAAGGATATACCACGGCCACTGCCTTGACCATGGCTCAAATTGGGTTGATACCCACGGCCTCTGCCATAGTGATTCCCACGGCCAAATGTGTTATAGTGGCCATGGCCACGTCCTTTCCACCCTCCACGGCCATGACCGTGTGGTCTATCATTCTGGACGTGGTTACCTTTTTTTTTTTTTCTGCGGCCTTATTGGTGTCAGGTAATGGGGTTAATCCAGGAGGTCTCAATTCACTGTTTCTCATCAGTAATCCATTATTTTGCCCAGCTAGCAATAGACTCATCCACGGACTTATAGTCCTGGATTCTGGGATTCCTCCAATCAAATAGGGCCTTTGGTAATAACACCGTTCTTTGGTGATCATATCTCGATTTTTAACTCTGTCCAAAGGTCTAGAGGATTCTCTATAGTCAGATACTGATCTTTGAGACTCTTAATAAGATGATGGCTAATAATTAATATTGCCATGTATCAATCTTTCTCATTGGCATTATTGCCTTTTATGATACATTCACCAAGTCTTTTTGACTTTAGGATAATCTTTGTATCCAATGCCCACCGTAAATAATTATCTCCAGAGAGATTTAGGGCAGCAAAATCCAGGTTGATTTTCGACATCTCAAATCATATATCACTCAATATTTAGGTATAATTTTCATGCGGTCTTACTCTTAAAAACAATCAATTCGGATTTCAATCTTGTGAGGACAATGAGACTATCAATCTTAAAGGAATTTAATCAATCAATCAATTTCGTAGCAAGTCTCATCAATACTATTTCTATGTGCTCATAATATTATGGTTTATCAAGACTAGGAAAAACGGATTCAATTAATCATGCAATTAGGGTTTAACAATCAATGGATTTTAGCAAGACTAGTAAAAAGATTTATTAATCACTCAATCAGTTTCAAGGCTGATTTTAGCAATACTAGAATATAGATTTCAAGCATGAATTTCAATGAATTAGTTTCAAGGCTGATTGGTATTTAGCATAAACCATGTGTAAATAATTTATCTAGTATCTGAATTTATCAAACATCAAAAACATATAATCAGATCAATCAATTTAATCGAACTTAGCATACAATCTTAAACCTCAAGACATTAGATTTTATCATGAATCTATCAACCTAGCATACGGATTCTCAATTCTCAAAGACATCCAAATCAGATCAATATAATCTATCATACGGATTATTTAGGGTTTCTATTTAAAACAGATCAGATTACAAAACTATCAATCCTAGCAGATGATATTAAACCTCAAGAATCATGCAATCAGATCATTTGGATTTTAAACAAGTAAACCTCAATCAATCTATCAACCTATCGGATTATATAAGCAAAGCAAGCTAGCAACCTATCGGATTCAATCAATGTTTTAACAGGCTAGTCGGTTTAAACAATTTTAAATCAGATGAACAATTAACCAAGCAGGATGAGAAAATAAATCTATCAATTTAATGGTCAAACAATTCTAGCAACATAGCATCAGATTTAAAACCTCAATGATCAAAACCGAAAACAGTTTTGATTTCAAAATATTCGATTAGGGTTTTAATATGTGATTTGATAATTATAGTATAATTAATTTTGATACTTATATTATTTAGGGTTTATAGATATAAGGTTAGGGTTCATCGGATTTTAACTTGTAAAAACCGATTTGGGGTTTTAATCATGTAGGAACATGATTTAGGGTTTGGGGTATCGAACTTTTAGAGCTTCGATTTACTCAATTAGGATTTTTGATCTATGATTCATAAAGATTAGGGTTTTAGGGTTTCATTCTTTATCAATCAATCCATGTTCGATTATGGGTTCTTAAGTTTTGAATTACCTTTTAACCTTAGATGATTGTTGAATCGGACCACCAAAGGAGTTGAGCCGCGAGCTGGACACGAACGGGACGCGAGATGGAATGGATCGAGTCGCTTCTAACGGGTCGCGGACATCCTTTGTTGCTTGATCGGGAACGCCTTGATCGTCGGACGCGAGCTGTCTGATGCTGTCGCAAACGAGGAAGAGGTCGCGTGCTGGAGCTGCTCTCGGGTCACGAACGTCTGAGCTAGGATCAGGAACGCTTTGGGCTGAAGCTGATCGGGGACGCGAGCTGGAACAGACGCGGGAACAAGAGACGCGATCGGGGTTTAGGGTTCGTCGGATCGCCGACTAGGGTTAGGGTTTTAGGGTTTTTCGATTTGGGTATTAGCTTAGGGATTTAGAGTTTCGTGCTGATAACGTGTTGTGAAAGTAATGGAAAAGTCTATCTTTATTCATAACATAGAAGTTTCTTATATAGGAGATTACACCGTCATAGATAAATGGAAAGATTACAAATCATAATCTCTTGGTTATGAGTCATTCACAATCTGGTTCATAACAGAACTAGACTTTCAATCATTATCTTTCTTTTTTTACTTAATCTAACATTCTAGACTTTATGTATTTTCGCTAAAGTTTTGTTGAACATTATAAAATACACGTAAGAAAATTATTGGAAAGAAAATATTTAAGACATTATCCACGACAAAAGATCTAGTGTAGTTTTAAAATTTTCTATAGCTAAAAAGATGAAGCTTTAGAAAATAAGACTTTTACAGCCATTTATTTTGTTTTTGGGTTGTAGCTTTATTTTTTTGGTTGTAACTTTAAAAACCAACTAGATTCTGACCCGTGCGCCCGCACGGATGTTTTTTAAATTTTTATATTTTTCAAATTTTTTTTATAAGATAGAATATATTTAAATATATATATCTATATTTTAAACACTTACCAATATTAAAATATTTGTTATATATATATATATATATATCTACAGTAAAATTATTGTTTGTTCAACAATCAATAATTTAGTCGATTTCATATATATATTTGTCTTGTTAGATTTTCTTTCGAATAGAAACAATGATATAAATATGCGTAAAATTACATTACACAACTATGTGCTTCTTGGTGATATTAATTGAGTATTTACATGTGTTTTAAACATCTTTAGCTCTTAATAATAAATAATTAGATATTGGATTTCTTTTAAAGATAAAATATTTCAAATTAATTTAAAACATTTTTAATCCACATAACAATAAAATATTTCACATTACTTTTAAACAATTGTAGATTACGATTTTGTAACAAAACATTTAATTTTCTACTATGAGGTAGTTTTATAAAAAGAATATTCGTTTTTAAATATTTATTAATAATTTTAATTGAAAGATTGATAGTTCCCAAATATTTATTAACAATTTTAATAGTTATCTAATATATTATTAGTCAAGAATATAGATTGTATTAAAAAGATTGATAACTTTTTAGTTAACATGATGAGAAAAACTTTTTAGTTAATATGATAACAATAAATTAGGGATACGTTAAGTAAGTTGGAAGGTCATTGATATTAGAAATATTTTGTGGAGTTAATTAAGATAGAGTTATCCAAAATCGTAATTAATAATTTAATATGCATACTGTATATGTCAAACAATTCCTAATTTATGTAACTGTACTAAAGTTTTAAAAACTGTGTTTTAATAGGAAGATTTTGGGGAATCAATTATTAAAAATTGTAGTTTATTTGTATTATCTAATCCTGACCAGTTCTATCTATAGACCGGTTTATTATTATTATATGATATATATTTTTGTAGGATGTAAACATATATACATACACAAAATCCCCTATATATTAATTGAGAAGCATTTGAAAAATTAGAACCTTAATTTTGTATTAATTAAAAAAAACCCCAAATCCTAGGTGGCACTCTAAATGCCTTCTAAATTTCATTTCAAAGAATTCTAGAGCATCTAATATAAAGTATAGTTTAATCTAATGGTGTCACATTATTCCATAATTATATAACACTAGAGAAATTATATTAACCTAAAATATAGGAAGTGTGTATTCTTTCCTTAAATAAAAGCTACGGAATTACCTAATATGATCTACATATATATGGCAATTAATGATTATGAATAATAAAGATTTGATAACAATTTATGCATCCTTCTTCATTTTTTTGTTTAAATTTATATTATTAAAAAAAATTAAACAATCACATTAACCATATAATAAAAAAATTAGATTTTTTCTTATATGTTATATTTTGAATTTCTTAAAATGACTTTAAATTACAAAAATGAGGAAACCTTATATGTTATATTTTTCTTATATGTTAGAATTTTCTTATATGTTATATTTTGAATTTTTTTAAAACGACTTTAAACTACAAAAATGTAAGTTTTCCTTAAATATACGACTAAAAACATTAAAATGACATGTATCAATTCGATGGTTGATTTGAAAACTTTCAAAACCATTTGGAAGATAAAAGTCAAAATAATTTAACCGTGGAAACAATACTGTTCACTTTTTTCAAGAATGTGTTCGATGGAAAAAATAAGGTTTTTATGTCATAATTTGTTTAATGTCCACTAGAGAACATTATATTAACCTAAAATATAAGAAGTGTGTATTCTTTCCTTAAATAAAAGCTACAGAATTACCTAATATGATTTACATATATATGACAATTAATGATTATGAATAATAAAGATTTGATAACAATTTTTGCATCCTTCTTCATTTTTGTTTAATTTTATATTATTAAAAAAAATAAACAACCACATTAACCATATAATAAAAAAATTTGATTTTTTCTTATATGTTATATTTTGAATTTTTTAAAATGACTTTAAATTACAAAAATGAGGAAACCTTATATGTTATTTTTTTTAAAACGACTTTAAAATACAAAAATGAGGACACCTTATGTGTTATATTTTTCTTATATGTTAGATTTTTTCTTATATGTTATATTTTGAATTTTTTAAAACGACTTTAAAATACAAAAATGTAAGTTTTCCTTAAGTATACGATTAAAAATATTAAAATGACATGTATCAGTTCGATGGTTGATTTGAAAGCTTTTAAAACCATATGTAAGATAAAAGTCAAAATAATTCAACTGTGAAAACAATACTGTTCACTTTTTCAAGAATGTGTTCGATGGAAAAAATAAAGTTTTTATGTCATAATTTGTTTAATGTCCACTAGAGAACATTATATTAACCTAAAATATAAGAAGTGTGTATTTTTTCCCTAAATAAAAGCTACGAAATTACCTAATATGATTTACATATATATGACAATTAATGATTATGAATAATAAAGATTTGATAACAATTTTTGCATCCTTTTTTCATTTTTTTAATTTTATATTATTAAAAAATAAACAATCACATTAACCATATAATTAAAAAACTAGATTTTTTCTTATATGTTATATTTTGAATTTTTTAAAATGACTTTAAATTACAAAAATGAGAAAACCTTATATGTTATATTTTTTTTAAACGACTTTAAAATACAAAAATGAGGACACCTTATATGTTATATTTTTCTTATATGTTAGATTTTTTCTTATATGTTATATTTTGAATTTTTTAAAACGACTTTAAAATACAAAAATGTAAGTTTTCCTTAAGTATACGACTAAAAACATTAAAATGACATGTATCAATTCGATGGTTGATTTGAAAGCTTTCAAAACCATATGGAAGATAAAAGTCAAAATAATTCAACTGTGAAAACAATACTGTTCATTTTTTTAAAGAATGTGTTCGATAGAAAAAATAATGTTTTTATGTCATAATTTGTTTAATGTCCGATCCGATCAACCCATAATGTATTAATTATAGTTTTGTTCCATTATTTTTAATAAAAATTGATCCGATCCATCGGAAAGAAATTATATAATAACAACAAAAAATATTATTTATATATAAATAAAATGATCAAATATATAAACGAAACTATCGATAATATATACAAATAAACTCACCATGCGCAAGGCGCAGGTCTTATCCTAGTATATAATTATAGATCAATGCGTAGGATGTAAAATCCTAAACTATAAGTTCCCAGTTCTATATCTAATATGACACACAAAAAATTCATGATGTGTAAATGAGTTCGTTTATGTGTAAGATCTCAAACCATAGGTTTGTTAAGTGGTTAAATAAATTTTTCATCTGGTCAAATCGATTTAAAATAAGTTAGACTATAAACCAGTGGATGTCCAAAAAAAAATCCAGCAATTATTCACCAAAATTGAAAAACGTAGGTCTATAAACAGAGTAAACGTAATTATTATTTTTTGATTACTTATTAATTGGTTAATTATTAAATGGGAATAATAAATGATTGTGTTAGATTAATGGATATTATCGTCAGTGACATTAGGTGTAATTAATTAGAAAGTTGAAAGATTAATTTATATTTGTACTTCAGTTTTAATAGATCCCTTATATACTAAAGCGCAAGTCGCCTAACAAATCAAATATTGACATATGTAAAAGTTTTTTAAAAAATTAAAAAAAGAATTGACAAGTGGAAAAGTTAAAAAGTTAAAAAGAAAATACAATTGAATTTTTCTCTGCAGCTCCTATCCAATTCCTATTTTTTCTCAAATTGTTTTAAAATAAACAAATTCAAAAAAGAAAGCATGAAGAATAAAAATGCAAAAGGCTAAACGTTCCAGCTTCCATGTTAGTTTAATTTTGTTTTTGTGTTAGTTTAATTTTTTACTAGAAAATTAGAAATCAAAAATATTCTCTCAATCCACATCGATGGACGGTTCTTCTCTACATACCTCCACGATCTAGCAATTCCTGAATAACTACCACCACTATATCATTTATATTTGTGCATGGTTATTCTGTTATTGATTATCGCTTATGAAACATGTTTTCTCTCCTTCTCTAATCCAGTAATCTACAAATTAGATTTGGACATGCAACCCTTCTTCTCAAAGGAAAATTCTTAATTCATATCATAATTTTATCTTATTTTACGGACTCTCCATTAAATCTCTTTAGATCTCACTCTTTTCTATACTTCTACTATAATTTTTATCTATCAAACCTCACTCACTCACATGCAATGTTTTCTTCGAAAAACTCAAGGTTATACTTTCTCATCATGTACCCGATTCTTTAATTGTAAATGTGCTAATGAAGAGGAAACACCAGACTAGAAAATTGATCATTCTTTTCTTTTGGTGCAGTGTAAGAACGAGAAGGTGCTTTATATGGTGAGTGGAAATTCTCAGAAGCATGTGCGGCTGAGCAGCATGGGATACTTTAAGCTGACAAATTTATATTATTTAGTCATGTACTTTTCAGACGTTGGATTGGTTCTATATTCATTTTGATTTTTGAGCCGGCTTCCGTGGAAAATTCAGATTTTTTTGGAATGGCTTGAGTGAAACCTTGAGTGGCACAAGACAGATTGAAAGATAACCCCGCCTACGAATGAATAGGAGATTGTAGCCCCCCTTCATCTTAAGCGCTCTTCCTCAACTATTTAACATTCTGACTTTTGTAAACTTTGCACGTTGCAACATATTCAATTGGGTTTTGTATGACTTTCAGGTTACCATGATGTTGAATCTATTGGAATTGATGAATTGACAGTTCCATGTGTCATACACTTTTACGTATCAGTCATCTGAACTTGCTTCTTTAATTTCTTATTTCCAACAAGAACAGAGAATTTCTTATCAGTGAATTTTTGTTTGTTTTTGTCAATATCTTGCGCATATGTCTTATTTCAAAGTTCTCTCTCTTATGTTGGTCTTCAAAAATCTCTATTTATTTTGTAGCAATTGCATTTTAGTAGAAATTATGTTACATGACTAATAAATAATGACTGCAGATTTCAAAAGATGTAGAAATAGTAGAAAATCTGTCCGTAGAAAAGACTCCTTTATCTAATACTCCAATCAATTTTTTTCCGTACGTAGTACGGGTAGCATACTAGTTAGATATAAAGCATAATGGGTGGTTTTTAAAATTGCAGATAAAAATTAAAGCTAAACATGTCGAAGGAATTATAATTTCTCACTCTAGACACTCTATTGTTACCCTTCTTCACACTCTGTTATAATTTCTCACTCTAGAAGAAAGTTTGAGGAAAGATGGACCATT
The DNA here is from genome assembly GCF_020379485.1 of Brassica napus. Classification (NCBI taxonomy): domain Eukaryota; kingdom Viridiplantae; phylum Streptophyta; class Magnoliopsida; order Brassicales; family Brassicaceae; genus Brassica; species Brassica napus. The sequence continues at coordinate 28,167,903 of NC_063448.1, read as the reverse complement.
TACGAGGACGCTTTCAATGTTCCCGATCTGTCTTTAGACCGCTTTGTCCCACGGGCTTAGAAGTAGTTCTTTAACCGAGCATTGTCAAGAGAAGGAGAATTGCTGCTTGCGCTGGAAAGTTCATTGTTAGTTTGTGAAACAGTTAATCTTTTTCCATTTTTATTTGGTTCTAAACCGAATTAAAACGGCCTACTTGTTTTGAATTTGAATAACATTTGGTTTAAATGTTGTTGACGCATAAACCGATGTGATAGAAAATAACCTTTTTCCATTTTTCCTATCCCTTTCTCTGGTGCTTAGAGAGCGAGTTGTGTCAGATACCAACAGAGAAAGGGATAGGAAAAATGAGGAAGAGGGGTCTATCTTTCTACTTTTGTAGCAAAAAAAAAAAGTATGCATTTTGCGCAATCGTCTTCTATAACTTTCCTTCAGAGTTGTATATATTTGATTGCTTCTTTGTATATTCAACATCTTTATGGAGGCAACGAAGCTTAAACGTTTCCGGATTGAGACAGTAAAAATATCTAAAGTTGTTGAGCTTTAACCGCAAAGCTTAACCAAAATGTCGGAACAAGATTTGGAAAAAGTCTTTGATAACCAACAAGACATTAAAAAGAGAGATCACAGTGAAGGAAACTAAAAAGACGCACAATGGCACACAAAAACCGTTACAAAACAAACATGCGACAGGAAAAAAACACTTAAATGGACAACAAAACTGAAAGACCTGTCTAGAGCAAGAACAGAAGATGCGTGTGGGTATGGTTAGGGGGAAAGGTTCCTATTTACATGGTTCTATATCCTTAGCTATGGCTCTACGGCAATAAGGGCAATCTCCACAAGCCTTAAGCCAAGGGTTTAAGCACGAGGAATGGAAACTATGGGTACATGGCAAGGAAATAAGCATGTCGCCGTTAGTGAAACTCTCTAAACATATGCTACAATCTCTCCTATCAGTTTTAACCTCGGCTGAGCTAAAAGTTTGCCGATGTAAACCATTAATGGCACCTAGTGTGAGACCTAATGGTTTCTTGTTGCATTCATAGGACACTTGAATCCCTTCTGGTTCTCCATAGAACGAGGACTCTCTCTGATTCTCACTCAGTGAAACTCTATTACTTCGACTGATTCAAAAGAAAAAAAAAATCTCTGATTAGACAAAAGCAATTATCTTAAATCACACTACACTTCATTAAGGTACAGACAAACCTGTTACTAGACAAAGAAACGCCTCTCAATCTTTCGAAAAGTCTTTCCCTCGCGAGAAGAACAGCTCCGGGAAGCCTCTCTAGGTTTCCAAAGCTGTTACCTTCAGTTTCCAAATCAGCACCGTTGGTATTCAAATACTGTGAAGTACCTTGAACATCATGAACAGGTCTACGTTCCTGTGAAGACAAGAACAAAACGGATTGAAACCAAGTTTCAAACTAACAAATTAAGCAAGATTTTTACTAACCGAGAGGCAGAAGCGTCGGAGACGCGGCGGGGCTCGTCGGGGAGGATCACAGCCGTTGGAATCATGACGGTGATTAAGATGATGGATCCCGTGACGTCGATGGTGGTGATCCGAGTGGTATCGATAAAGAAAAGAGTCGGATTCTAAATCCGGGACGGATCTACCCCGACGGGATCTTCGAGTAGAGAAGAGTTCCGATGCGCTCGTCATGCACCGATCACCTAATTCTTGTTAACTTTCGTTAACTCTCTAAGAGAAATGTAGACAGGATGAAGATAAGGAGGATTAAGGAGAGAGACTGCGAGGAAAAAGAAAAGTAAAAGGAAACTACAGTGAAAAAGTTGATCTGAGCCTTGATGTCATCTCCCACTTGCTGTTGTCGTTTAATAATTACTGAGCTGGAGAAAAAACCAGATTCAATTTAAAATATTTGGTTATATATATATGTTAATTATTATTTTGTGGTTATTTTTTAATTTTTTTATCAATTTTAAGTTTGTCATTATATTATTTATGTTCATTTTTTGTTCCGTTACGAATAAATACATTTAGTAGTATTTTTTTCTTTTTATAGCAAACATTCACAGGTTTATGTAGACTCTGTAAACCAAGCCGGGAATTCTATATCCATGTGTACGACGAAATAATATAATTCTCTTTTTCATTTTTATGATTTTGGTATGACATTTTGTAGATTTTCCTACGCTTTCTTAATTTTAGTAATCACTAAGGATTAACACGCGCTACGTGCGGAACTATATTGATTTTCAAATATTAATTATCTAACTATTTTTATATTGTTATAAAAGTAATGGAAAAATCTATCTTTATTCATAAAATAGAGGTTCTTTATATAGGAGATTACACCGTCATAGATAAATAAAAAGATTACAAATTATAATCTCTTGGTTATGAGCCATCCACAATCTGATTCATAACACTCCCCTTTGGATGCCATAACCATTTAGAGCTTGTAATGTGCTTTAATGTTGCCTCATTAAAACCTCACCAGGAAAACTCAATTGGGACAAAACCTTGGTGAAGGAAAAAGAATATAACACACATTACTCCCCCTGATTTGGACATTACTGAAGGTCCCTTGGACCTCTCCAATTTTCTGCAATCCGTGGGTGATGAAGATCTTGGGCAGAATATGCTTCGTCCTCGAACATGATAGTTGGTTCTTCTTTACCATCGGTCATGCCACAATCTGATCGAACATATTGAGTCATCGACCTCAAATACACACACACGAAATCTTGGATGATGTTGTTGTGATATGCGTGTACCACCATGTGTAAAACATAAACTGTCTGAAAACAATTCAACAAAACCAAATAACCCCTCTTTGGGCTGGTTAGTATAAAATAAACCAAAATCAAAGGCTTCTTCATCGTCTTTCTTATGGACCAATCAGATCAGTGTCTAAAACAAGACTTCTGCATCGTCCACCTTTGGACTGAATGGACTTCTTTATCGTCCACCTTTGGACTGAATGGATCAGTGTCCAAAACTAGTGATCTCACGCCCATGTACTAGACTGGTCCATATTAAATCTCTTGAGTACCATTTTCTGTATATAATACTTGATGCACAAGGATTTCATTGTTAATGTACAGAAGATGTAATCCCAAACAAAACTTTGTTTTCCAAGATCTTTCATCTCAAACTCTTTCTTGAGATATTCAACTGTTTGGGAAATTGTATCCAGAAGTTCCTAGGATATTCCGATCATATACTTTGATGATTATCAATATTGTTCTCGAGAACTTGTTGTACTTTCAGCTCAATACCCTCTAGTACTTTCATTATCCAGTGGACCATATAAATATGCAGTCACTAAATCAACTTGCTGCAAGTCTAATTTTCTCTCTTATATAGCCAGACTTATGAGAAATCTAAAAGTAGTTGCATCCACCACATGGGAGTATGTCTCCTCATAATCTATTACTGGTCTTTGTGAGAATCCTTGTGCAACATCAATTTTATATCTCACGATTTATATTCCTCACAAGACCCATTTATATCCACTGGTTTTAACATCATAAGGCGTCTTAATCATATGGCCAAATACGTCTTTCTTCTTTAAACTATTTAACCCCACGTTTCCATTCAATCCAATCTGTTCTACGAGTGCGCACTCTTATATTGACGTGGGTTCATGATCCTAGCTTATATTCATAAATTCAAGTGTTACCTTGTATGCAAATAAATCATCTTATGTCGACATTCCTTATTGGTTCCATTATGTTCCAGACATGATATAATCGATTGAGATTCATTATTATCAGGACTTTTAATACTTTGCAGCTTGGCGTCCCAAGCTACATTAATTGGTACCTGTACCTTAGAGCCGGCCGGCTTTATCTCCATGTCTGAGATGGTTTCCTTAGTAACCTCGGATTTGGATTTTGATTATCATTCTCTGCACCTTTCTTTTGTTTCCGAGGATTCTTATCTTTTGGAACCTATTGGTCTACCACGTTTCATACGTTTTCTAGACTCTGTAGCAACTTGACTGTGTCTCTTCTTGGACATCAAATTTGTTGGTGTTTTACAAGCTGGTTTATATATGACTTAGTCATTCTTTTTCGGTCAACAAATGTGTCTGGCATTTGATTAGCTAGCTTTGTAAATGTATAATCTTTGGACGTCTATTTCACATTCTTTAGTCCGAGGATCTTGCCAAGACATTGATGGTTGATTCCATTCTATTTTTTTTACCATTCTTTTACCAGCTTTATTATTTTTTTCTCCTCCTGGTCTTAAAATAATCCATGTACCTGGCCTCAAATATAATCACCATAGTTGGCTCAAAGTAATTTATTATTGTGGGAGAATCATATCCAACATATATCCCCATCCTCCTTTTGAGGTCCCATCTTAGTTCTCTGTGGGGGAGCAATTAGTACATAGACATCACATCCAAATATGTTATGATGGGGTATGTCTGGCTCTTGACCCGTTAATAATTGTGATAGGGGATATCTATGCTCACTAAATGGCATGATGCGTATTAACTTAGGTGCATGTAAATTTCGTGTGGCCCAAGCTGTGAATGGGAGTTTTGACCTCATAAGTTATGGTCTATCAATCAGCTATTTGCGTTTTAAAAGATTTCGGCCAAGCCGTTCTTGGTATGGACATGTATCACAGAATTGTCCACACTTATCCCCATGGACATACCATAATCATTTAAACGCTTGGGACATGTATTCACCAGTATTATCTAGACATATAGTCTTTATTTATGAAAAAAGGGGCTCGTAGCCGTTTTACTGGTGATGGCCTAATGAGTTTGCCTTGTGTACATGCTACACACGTGAGATTCTTTGGGATAACTCTTCTTATCTTTTAATGTGTGCCTTTTGAATATCAATTTCCGCATCATGTTTGGACCAGGATGGCCAATCCGGTCGTGCCATAAAGTGTATATTTTCGCAGGCTTTTAGCCTCTATCATATTGATCTATACATAGTCTAGGTCAGTGGAGAATGCAGATATAGTCTTTAGGACTTATTATGGCCTTGGGCGATTTTATACATGTATCTGAAGGAACTCTTTGTTTCCTTCGCCCATTGTTTCAATATGGAAGCCATTCATTCTTATATCTTTAAAACTCAATACGCTGCTCTTGCTCTTAGTGCTGAGTGAATATAAGGCATCACTGATTTCTAGATGCATACCCTTAGACAATAATATATTAGCCTAGCCATAGTCTTCTTTCAGACTGGCGATACCTGCTTTAGTACTTATATTGGCGTTTTTCAGTGTACTCATATAGAAAAATCATTCATTCATTTAATCTAAGCAGACAATGTAATAGAAATAAATTCAAGGAGATAAAAATCAGAGAAAGCATACAAGCAAAGCAATCACACAAGTTTGATGTCGAAATCAGATTATCAACTTGATTCTTTTAGGCAATCATAAGTCTCATATTCCATAAGATCATCTTGATCATGTTCGAAATTATTTCACCATCTTTATAGACCAAGTGGGTTTCAAGATTCTTTCCTTTCAGACTCTCTTTGATAGAGGTCACACAAATGTTTGAGAGTCCTTCATATCTTAGCCCAATGGTTTCCCATTCCACATCTATGGCACACTGATTTGGTCGAGCTTTGTGGTTTAAAGGATATACCACGGCCACTGCCTTGACCATGGCTCAAATTGGGTTGATACCCACAGCCTCTGCCATAGTGATTCTCATGGCCAAATGTGTTATAGTGGCCATGGCCACGTCCTTTCCACCCTCCACGGCTATGACCGTGTGGTCTATCATTCTGGACGTGGTTACCTTTTTTTTCTTCTGCGGCCTTATTGGTATCAGGTAATGGGGTTAATCCAGGAGGTCTCAATTCACTGTTTCTCATCAGTAATCCATTATTTTGCCCAGCTAGCAATAGACTCATCCACGGACTTATAGTCCTGGATTCTGGGATTCCTCCAATCAAATAGGGCATTTGGTAATAACACCGTTCTTTGGTGATCATATCTCGATTTTTTTTAACTCTGTCCAAAGATCTATAGGATTCTCTATAGTCAGATACTGATCTTTGAGACTCTTAATAAGATGATGACTAATAATTAATATTGTCCTGTATCAATCTTACTCAATTGGCATTATCGCCTTTTGTGATTCATTCACCAAGTCCTTTGACTTTAGGATAAACTCAGTATCCAGTGTCCATTTCAAATAATTATCTCCTGAGAGATTTAGGGCAGCAAAATCCAAGTTGATTTTCGACATCTCAAATCATATATCAATCAATTTTAGATCTCATAAAATATTTAAAATACGGTCATAAACAAGACATGCTATCAAGTCAATAAATTTCTAATAAGCAAACAAGCCACACGGCCAATGTGATATAATGCAATAAGGCCACACGGGCAAAGTGATATATGATGCATAATAAGTCACACAGATTTATCAAGCAAGAGTATCGACCAAACAAGCAATTTCTATATGTTTCATGTGGCCATATGGTTATAATGCAAACCTAGCATATTGATTCTATATGTACATGAGTGGAATTATGGAACCTCAATTTAAAACAATCAGATCATGCAAAGGTGATAATAATCAGATCATGCGTATAACATAAACATGTTGGTCTGGATGATATATGATGCAAACTGGCCACACGGCCAAGTAGATATGACGTACTCAATCTTAGCAATCAGATTCTATATATGCAAGGGTAATATTAAAACATTCAATCAAGATTTAGCAATTAATCAATCAGTTTCAGGTATGAGATTTAGCTAGACTAACAATCAGATTCAATTAGGTTTTATCAAGACTAGCAATTAGATCAATAATCAAACAGATTCAAGCATTACACAATTTAGGGTTTCGATCCAAAAATAGGGTTTCAATCATGAAAAACCAAAACAATCAGTTTCAAGGCTGATTCTATCAATTTTATTAATCAGTTTCAAGGCTGATATTTATCAGTTTCAAGGCTGATATTAGCAAGATGAAATCAAACAATTTGATTTTAGGAATACGCAAATTAGGGTTTACGGTTTCAATTTGAAATTAGGGTATTATCAATCAATCAGCTTCTAGCAAATAATCTTAAACCTCAGAACAGTTGATTATATCATGAAACTATCAACCTAGTATAATATGAAACCTCAAAACATTCAATTCGGATTATGCAATACACGGATTCTATTTTAGGGTTTTGATGCAGAACTTTTCAAGGGTCCAAGATCAAATCAATGTAGTATAAAAGATTGTCGAACCAATCCTAGGTGATTCTAAAGCAAAGGGAATGCAAGTTCATGCTTAAGCTAAGTGCAATCCGGTTTTAAAGATGGTATGAACTAAGAACTAATAAGCTAATGCAATAAAGTAATGATCTTTCTTTCTCAATATGAAGCAAAAGGACTCATGGGGCTAGGCATTTGATCTCGGGTGATGTAGATCCAATCTAAGGGTGGCAAAGTATCAATCAAACACTTTCCTTATGCCTAGACACTAAGCTAAACAAGCTCTATCTCTAGGTGAATGTTCTTTTGGTAAAGCAACTCAAGCATCTAGTCTCTTAGGTTGAATGTTACTAAAGCAAACATGGAGAACAAGTCCAATAGCAATCTTAACTCATTTAGCAACTAATCTCTTAGGTAAAGCAAGCTAAAAGCATTGAAGATTTGGTTCAGGCATTTCATACCTTGTGGGCAGGAAATGCCTAGAGATCTATTTTAGTATGATCAAGACTAAAATAGCATTGAGAACCCTCAACAAGCAAGGAAACAAGTAAATCTAACACTAAGCACCCTAGATCTTCTCTAATCACCCTTAATCACCCTAGCCCATGAATCCAAGATTAGTCTACTCACTAATAGACATGAATAACCCCAAAACCATGGATGATTCAAGGTTAAACATGATTAGACAGAAAGATAATCAAGCAAAGATAAGAAATTATGATCAAGATTAGATCTTTTTCCCAAAAGTGGCTTTTAATTAGATAGAAAACAAGATATGATCCTAACTTTAGAATTACAAGAGTATTTATATGTCTTTGGAAAACCTAATGGTTTCCATTAAAAAGTCTAAAAAGCCCTTTTAAAACATTAAAATTCGACTAAGATAAAGAATGCTCGGAGCGGGGTCGTGACGTAGCTCCCGTAGGTCGCTCCAAAGATCACCTCCACTTCTTCAAATCGCGCGCGGGGTCATGACCTCTCTGCACCAGGTCGCTCCACATATGGAGCGGGTTAGTCACCCCGCTGCGAGACGTCGCTCCACATCTGGAAAGTTGTCGACGACATGTTGAGCTCGAAGCGGGTGCACTACCCCGGTGCGAGAGGTCGCTCTGGTAAAAAGCGGGTGTCATACCTCGCTCCAGTGGGTCGCTCTACACTTCACTCATCCAGAGCGGGTGTCATACCTCGCTCCAGTGGGTCGCTCTACACTTCACTCATCCAGAGCGGGTGCATGACCTCGCTCTAGTAGGTCGCTCCAGCTCCTCTACTCGCTCAATGATCCTTTTCTACTTCTTTTTGAATCACAATGCTCCCAAACATCTCCAATCACTCCATAGCACTCTCCAACACCTAATAAAGACAATGGATGCAATATGGACTCTAAAGATGCTTAATTCCTAATCTATATGATCAAAATGTACAAGATATGAAGGCTAAAAACATGTAAATATACAAGATATCAACTCCCCCACACTAGTCCTTTACTTGTCCTCAGGTAAACTTTTCAAAACACAAGGAGGAGAGATACAATTAGATGCTAGCTTAGCCAAAAGAAACACTCAATGCACTCAACTTGACATCCTAAAGAAATATAGCAAATAGCATGAGCAAACTCTCTTATTATACTCTAGCTTCTCTAGGTCTATCCATACTCTTATGCCTCTACACAAGTTGTAATACTCATCAACTAACAAGTTCTTTAAACCAGCTCTCACATTGATTCACACACACACACAAGGTGAATTCTCACAAATGGGCACATGATCTCAATCATTTGGTTAGGTAAGCAATGGTCTAATTTGAATGAAGAGAAAGATTCAAATGTTGTCATTTTAAGGTGGCGATCACTCAAGAATCAAGGAGCTTGATCATTATGCAAATTTATCTAAGACTAGGAGCAATTCATGCATACATGGATCCATCCTCATCATTCTACCCCATTCGTAAGTGATTACAAATTCTACACCCATTTCATTCATCCCATAACCCAAAATGAAAAACACTCACATCACTCACCCAATGAACAACATTCTTTTCTTAAGACTCAGCCACTAAGGACCTCTTATTCACTTTTCACATTTCTAAGCTCTAACACTTTTTATTATCCCTTCCCCACTATCTTATTGAATCTTTCTTTTTCTTTTCTTTTCTATTTTTTCTTTTTCTTTTTCATCTTTTTTTTTTATAGAGGGAGAAGGTCTCAAACAATACAATCAAGAGCTTTCTTATTTTTCTATTCTAGGCCCCTAGGGCTTTTCTTTCTCATGACAATTTTTTGTTCATCAATCTCAACTTTATCACTTTCCAAACCCAAGATATAAACCTTTAAGAAACAAAGACCCCACTAACCATCGTAGAAGCTAGCTCAAATGATGACCCTATGCTAGCAAGAGATGAGAAAAAATTCATGTCGCTCCCAATACTCTCAAGATTTTGCACATGATAAACTATCAAAAGAGGCCTCACTCATGCAAATCAATGTAGGCTTCAAAGAATCGCCAGGGTTCAAGGGTAAGGAAGTGCCATTTGGGTTAACAAAGAGTGGTACAATGGGGAAAGATAACCCAAATGTGTATGAGACCCATGATCAAGTATGCAAATGCCCATATGCAAGAGAGATTAAGTTCATTCAAGCTAAGTTCAGATTGGAGCTGATCTTAAGAACAATGCCAATATCAAGCAAGCAAACAAGTTTCAAGAAGAGTTTTCAAGGCTCGAAGCATGCAAGTCTTTCAAAAGATGCTTAAGCTACTTGATATGTTTAACTAGGGTGTCAAATTCAGTGAAAATCAGTGTTCTATACAAGGCAATATCAATCAGCTGCTCCATATGCAAGTGAATGCATCCTATATGCTCTAGACTCAATCTTAAGAATGCAAGTGATGCAACTACATGATTCAAAAATTTCAATTTTTTTTTTTGGTTTTTCTATGCATATATGTATTCACAATGAAATGCATGAGACTCAAATTCATCAAAGCAAACATGATCAAATACTTGGTACCTCCCCCATACTTAAATCACACAGTCTCTGTGTGAGTAAAGGAGAGATACCCAAAGGAAAGCAATATGCAAAGATAAACGGGTATATACAATGGAAAGGTTTGAGTGGTACCTCAAGCGGAGAGTGAAGGAGGAGGATCCTTCCCGCTTTCAAGAGTGATGGTGAGGATATGAGAGAGAAGCTCTTGAAGCTTGATTGGATCATTCTGGAGCTGAGGGGTGATGATGGCCCTTGCACTTGAAAATGGCTTAGACCTTCCCTTGCACTTGATTTTGTACTCAATGGCCCCATCTTTAAGCTTCATTGGGTGGAGAGTGAGAGTGTGAGGAGTCTTATCAAGAGGTGGAGGATGAGGTTCTTTCACAATCTTCTTCTTGTCATGAGCAGCCTTTGTCGCTCTACTCACCTCCTCCCTTTTAGCACTTTCCAAGTGCTCATCACACAGCTCTTTAGAGGACTTTCCAGCAAGACCTTCTTTCTCAATACCAACCCCTTCAGCCTTGGTCTTCTCAATGGAGGATGCTCCACAAGTGATTGTTCCACAATACTCAGCTTTCATCTTTGGGGATTGTAGTGGATAGGAGACAGCTTTGTTCACATTTAGGAGTGTGACCTTCTTGTTGGCAAAGTCTATGCAAGCTCCCACTGTTGTGAGGAATGGAGTGCCAAAGATCAATGGGACTCTCTTCTCAGTAGCCATCTTCAGAACAGTGAGGTCTATAGGAATGGTGCATGCTCCAATCTTCAAAGGGAAGTCCTTGATGAGACCAATAGGGGTTGTAGAAGAGGAATCTCCAAACTGTAGGGAAGATGTGTTTGGCTTCATGCTCTCAATCCCTAGACTCTTCATCATCTCCATTGAGATCACATTCACACTTGCACCAGAATCAACAAGAGCATCATCAAAAGTGAGCTTACCAAGGTAGCAAGGCAAGGTGAACATCCCTTGAAACTCAAGCTTAGGAAGGGATTTTGGAGGGACTGGTGGATCAATCTTCAGAATGGAGATGTCCAAAAGCTCGACCACTTCAGCTTGGTGGTCTAAAATGTCCTTGATGAGCATCATCTGGACATGAGCTTCACGCATACCCGGGATTTCTGGAAGCCTGACCCCAACATCACTAAGCTCTTTCCTGAACTTGGAGAGCACCTTCTTCTGAGCTTTGGTGAAAACTCTTTGAGGGAAAGGGGGCTTATCATAGGGTGATAGCTCAACCTCAGTGGCTTCCTCTAGCTTAACCTCTTTCAGCTTGTTGTCAGCTCTCTTCTCAACTTGATTCTCAGCCTTGTGCTGAGCTCTTTGCAGATTCGTTGCTTCAACCTTCCTGGCAGCGTCCTTCACAATTTGTGCTTCAGTTGTGGCCACAACAAATCTCTCAACTTCCCCAAACTCAGTTCTAAATACCAGTCTTTCAATCTCATCCTTCTCTTTCTCATGATCACTCAGCTCAATCTTTGGAGAAGTAGTGGAGAAGACAACATTGCAAGACTCCTTGGGGTTCTTTTCTGGTTTTCCTGGTAGAGACCTCATTGGCTGCTTGGAGGATGAAGGCATAGAAGCAACTTGACTCTCCAAAGCCTTGAGATGAGAGGCAAGTTGCATGTACTTGTTGTTGAGGTCAGAATAGTTCCCATCAATCTTTGCATGGATGTTCTTGAACTCATAAATCATGGTCTTCTCATTTCTGGCCTGAAATTCCAAGAGTTGCTTGAACAACTATACTCACGTTCTGATGCACACGAGTTTGAAAGTATCAAAGGCAGAGGAGGAGCCTGAGATTGATGCAACATCGTATCGAAGCACCATATGATGCTTAAGAGAGAGTCATAGAGAAGCAGTGAAGCATTTATACTCACGTTCTGATGCAACATCATATCGAAGAAATGCGATGCACCTATTAACGGTCTATGGAAGTTCATCGGAGTTCAGAAGATCAACATACCCGAGATTCGAGTTGGAATTACGGGGGAGAATGTTGGATAATTCCAATTAACTTGAGGAGCAAGTTAACTCATTAAAGTGAAGTTTGATGGGTTAAGGAAAAAGGAAAACATAACGAGCTTAGAAATGTTTCCATATTAATATTAGGAAAAGATGTAGCTTCGCCCTTAGAAAAAGATGTAGCTTCTTCCTATATAAAGAGTTCTCATGGAGAGATGTTCCATCAAGGGAAACACATTGAAAGGTTTAGTTTTGAGAGAGTTTATAAATCTAATAAGAAGAGAGGGTCTTATAATCTTTGTGTTTGTACAAGGAGAAAGTCAACGTATAGTGATTTGCTAAGTTTGTAAACATGATCTTTTTTTCCTTTTTTCTTAACTCATCGAACTTCAATTTAATGAGTTAACTTGCTCTTCAAGTTAATTGGAATTATCCAACAACATGGTGGACGTAGATTAAACTGCAGGGAGAAGGGAGATCGAGCCAGACAAAACGCCTACCTTGGACTGTGGCTCATTGGGTAGCGCATCAAATTGCCAATTAATTATTCATACTCACTGCCCTTATGATCAACCGCAGCTTCTCTTTATCTAGCATGAACACGCCATGGACCAACATGATCTTTTTATTTTATGTTTATCTTAGTTTGTATGTAATGTGGCAAAACAATATTGGGTAGCAACTGAAAGAACTATAATCTGCTAAAGATTTAAACAAACATTTATTTTAAAAAACATCAAGCTGATGGGTCTGGAGATGGTACCGGTTCCGGTCAAGGCAAAAGGGGAAAAGATAAGTTGGGGATTCTGCTCAAGAAAGGGTGTCTAAGGAGGAGAGATCAGTCGCTCGACATTAACGGTCTGAATGGTAGGGTTTAAAGCGATGAGACAACTTAGAGCGGTTGGGATTTTTATGTCGCTGGAATAATGGGTTTAATAGGGATTTGTTTGATGTAAAACTATATATTTTTTTTTTCTTGTTTAATGTAGTATTTACATTTTTTATATTGTAAATTATTTTTTTTAATGTACTATTTCCATTTTTTACATTATGTACTTGCTTATTATTATTTTTCGTATATTATTTAATTTTTACATTTTAAGATATATGTTTAATGTAGTATTTTTATTTTTTAATTGTGTATTTACTTATTATTTGTTTGATGTAAAACTATACAATTTTTTTTGTTTAATGTATTATTAACATTTTTTATATTGTATATTACCTTTTTAATGTAGTATTTCTATTTTTTAAATTGTTTACTTACTTATTATTATTTTTTCATATATTATATATTTACATATTTAAATGTATATTTACTTGTATTTAATTTTTACATTTTAAGATATATGTTTAATGTAGTATTTTTATTTTTTGAATTGTGTATTTATATATTATTATTTTTTGTATATTATACATTTACATATTTAAATTTACATCTAATTAATTATATCTCGTATATTATATATTTTTATATTTAAATGTATATTTACTTATATTTCATATATTATATATTTATATATTTAAATGGTAATAATGTAATAATTTAATAATAGTAATGATGCCACGTGACTTTTTTTTGAATAATGATTCTATGCTAATGTGGACGTTTTATGGAGTCTCAAAAGGTCCATTTTATTAGTATAGATTTTCCCAAACATGTATAAAATAAAGAAAACTAATGTGATAGAAATTAATTCCCCTTTTGTTATTTTATAAAGTTGTATTAACCTATAATATGTACAATTCTGAATACAGTAGCATGAATACATATACAAAAAGTTGATAACATTTTGGATTAGTCATGGTTAAAGAAAAAAAATCTATACAATTATAATACATATAATTCTATTTTCTCCATCTATTTCTTTTGTCACCTTTCTGGCTTTCTTAATTAACCATTATCTTTCTTCTCCCACCACATTACTTCGTTTCAAGAATAAACGTATATACAACAACACTGAATCGTTAAGATAAAGAAGATTTACTTCTTTCTTGTAAATTTTCTAAAAAATCATGGTTTCAACTTTTTATTTTTTCTGCCAATACACAGTGCCGTCCCGGTAAATTTGGTGGCCTAAAGCATATTTATGTACAATATCATATATTTATACAATATAAATAAATATACATGTACTATATCATTTAGTAGATATTTTAGATAATTATAATATCAGATAATTAATAGATATTTTAGTAAAATAAAAACCACTAGTTTGTTTGAACTATTATTATTTGTAATCCTAAGTAACAAAAAAAAAATAGAAACACATAGATAACAAATAAATTATTTCAACTAAAAGAGATTGTTTCAAAAAAAATAAAAATTCAAAATAAGAGAGGAACGCACATGTAAAAGAAAAGAAGGAAACATTACAAGTCAACATAAACCATAACGTTAAAGGTGCAAACTCCAACTCAAACAAAAAGTGAAAATAATGTTTTTAACCACTTGACCATAATCATTTTTCAGAAAATTTGTGGCCTCAGAAAATTTGTGGCCTAAAGCCCTTTCCTCACTGGCCTTATGGGGGGGACGCCCTGCCAATACATATTACAAACCTCAACATGCAGACAAACCCTTTAGCTAGATTCTATTCAACAGGAAATGAGGGAGACTTTAGTATTCGTGACACCACGTCATGTCTATATATGGATTATAAAGAAACTCAAACCCGATGACCATTCATTAACCAAGAAGAAAGCTTCTTTGAATTATGTCTCTGCTTCACGCGCATGTTTCCAACCATCTTTTTCATTAAATGCTTCTTTGGATGCTGAGCTGTAAATGCCATTATACGTCGTCTGCCTTGTGTGTCGTTCACTGTGCTCCTAATCACGCTCAGTTCACCAATAAAGCTGGCAAATACATTTCACAAATTGAAACATAGTAGACGGATAAAACGTTCTTCTCTTGAAACAAAAGCACTCACTTCGTTCTTCTTGTACTGTATTCCATGTCTACTCTAGGAAAGCACTTGTGACAGCCATAGGAGGCTTGTAACTTCCATTCTATATGCATCAATCTTGATGAATTCACTGTGGTTCCACTGATGATTCTAAAGTATGTCTTCTCATCAAGTAACTCATACTGCCATCACCATAAATCAATTTCAGCATCAAACAATAGAAATATTGTCTTTGAAACTTTATAGTATGAGGTGTGGCAGAAGTAACATACCACACGATAAAGTTATCCCTTATGGGTTCTCCTATAACTCCTAAAAGTAATGCCTGAAGATCTATATAGATCACCACTTTCATCCTATATAACAGACTAACAACATTACAGTTATATGTATGCCGTAAAAGCTGAAGAATGTACTTACATCGACTATACGGTGAAGGCAGGAGAGAAAACATGCATCATTACAGTTTTGCATGGACGATATCATCAGTTAAACGTTACTATGTTGTGCAAACATGGAAGTGGCCCCATTTGACTGTTTATCACCCTGACCAATCAAACTACATATTAATAAATGAATACTCTGTTTTTAATTAAAAAGCCTGAAATTCAAATCCAAACTATATAACCTAAACCAATTATCAAACTTGTTCACTACTTCCAACAATTTCAAATTCCGAACACATGTGTTCATTGCTTTGTAAGATTTTAGTTTCACTTAGTGACTCTCTCAGACACGAATTAAATATTTTTAGGATTTAGACACGAATCTCTTAGAAGGCCACAAAGCAAATAGGAACAAAAAACTTCTTTCTCGATGAGCTTGGTGAAGAAGCGCTTGGCTTGATCAGCAGAGTCATCGCTGCGGTAGACATCGATAGAGGAGAGTCAGACAGTTTGAAGTTGAGTTTGCTCCACTTCAGTGCAACTGAAAGAAACATAGTTCTGCCCATTTTAATCGATAGAGGTTGATTAAAGTTGAGTTCTTGAAACTGACATAGTTCTATAATCTACCTACATCAGTTCAATTCCTGATTTATAAAAATGATAAGTGTTAGCGCTAAGACAAAGAGTGGCTCAGTTTATGCTTTTGAAACAAAAGCACTCACTTGGCTCATCAGTCTGGCTTGGATAGCTATATGAGCATCACATATCTCATACTCCAATGCTACTTTTGAAAAAATCACATAAACATGAGGAGAGAAATATAGAGCTTGGACCAAACTCAGCCATCCATTATTCATCTCACATGAATCACCTTATTTACACCATGAGCAACCCTGTATCTCCACAACACGTATCTCTTAATAAGAAGAACAGTCAAAAGCAATCCAAATTTGCAATTTTTCCAGTGACAACGCTTTTAGCGAGAATCTATTGAACAACTCAAATATGCATAAATAAACATTTTATTTTCCGGTAACTTTAATACTCAAATATTATCAACTATCAATTGATTAAGCAAAACTGAAAAGAGTTCCCATGTAGAAATCATTGAACACACAAGTCACAACACACTAATTCTCTCTCCATCATCTTAGGCACGGATCATCTGTTGAATCAAATTTTCAATACAACCATCAATAAGCATTTTCTTTGTCATAGATTTCATGTCATAGTTGTGTGATAAATGGGGTGTGTGTTTTTACCACTTTGCAGTTGTTGTATCTTCTTCTGCGAAAGCTTGAGCTACTTCTGCTTCGGCCTCTGCTAACTCTGCATCCTTTGCAGCTTCTTCAGCCACTGCCATGGCAGGCTCTGCCTCTGCAACTGCCTGTGCTGCAATCGCTGCCGCGTTATGTACGTTCATAGTCTTCAGTCTGGCTAACTCCGGATCAATCTGTGCGTTTGTCTCAACATTCACTTCATCTCCGTCTGTTTTAGGTGAAGGCAAAGAGAGACTTCTCTGTTTTCCAGAAGATGTCCCTAAATGTTTTCTTCTGTGGGAAGACAATGGAGTGGAGTTTGGACTTAACTTGTAACAGAGAAAATCAAGTTATGGTGAATGAAGCATGTCTCTGCTCTATATCTATATGCACACGATACCTACGGTCAAATGATTGTATTGACTCTCACCTTGATAAGTTTCCGACAAGCTGTCAAGTACTTTAGCTTGGCCAACAGCAACCGTTTGAAGTCTGGTGGAGCGTGATATTGTTCATATACAACCAAAATAAAAGGAAAAAAGGTACAGTCAATGACTTCACAAAATCTATTTAACAGCATATCAATTCACAGAGGATCATCAGTGTATATTGAGAAAAAGGAAGTGAGAACTAAAACTGAATACCTCAATGTAGGTAACAATTGATGTTGCTTCCATTATAAGGCTATCCAGCCTGCAACATTTTTTTTTTAAAAGTTACAAACTGTCTAAAACAATAAATTCAAACTATATAATGTAAAAGTAGTGTGACTTTCACCACTTAAACCCTCATCATAATCCCACAATTATAAGATGGGAGAATACAGCTCACGTGCTATCACAATCATTATCTTGACAATCATACAAAAGTATATAACATGAAAAGAAAAACTGCAAGTGGACGATAGATGATACTATGGCAGCGAAGACGATTTGAACAAAGTTTACAAAAGGCGTGAACAGAGAGAGGCTCACATCATTATCACATAAACATAATATAACACATTATAGATCCACAGCAAAAAAAAATGTGAATAGGAACCTTTCCCTAACCATACCCACACACATTTTCTGTTCTTCTGAATCTAAAATTTTTATCTTATTTTTTGCTCAAAAATCACTTATCTTTTTTTGCTTATATATACTTGTAGTTATTGTTTTCCATTTTAATATACATATAATCTTTAAAAACTCTTAAAGTTTTACTTTTGATTCATGTTAAACTAAATTAATATATTTTTGGTACATCAGTTAATTAATACTTTTTAACACAATCCAAATTTTCAAAACTTCACTACATTCCAATTTTTTTTTGTATGATAAATTATCAACACCATTTTAATCAATACTTTTGAGGAATGACAAATAAACTAATTCATTTTTACTAAACTTTATTTTCATTTTTATTTCAAATTGTTCTTATGGTTTACTTATATATAGTTTAATTATTTATTTATTATGTTTTAATTTTATATACATATAATCTTCGAGTAGAGAAGAGTTCCGATGCGCTCGTCATGCACCGATCACCTAATTCTTATTAACTCTCATAGAAATGAAGAAACGATGAAGATAAGGATTAAGGAGAGAGAGAGAGTGCAAAGTAAAAGGAAACTGCAGTGGAAAAGTTGATCGCGGTGACGTTATCCCACTTGCTGTTGTCGGAATCACTGAGGTGGAAGTGGAAGACATCTACGAAACCATGTCGTGTAATAGTTACTGAGGTGATAAAACCCGATTCAATTTTGGCTTATGCAAGTTCAATAGTAACACTAACTAGAGTTTGATATTGTTTCGTTTCTTAAAATATTTATAGTTATCTTATATCGTAAGAAGTTCAAGTAACATTACTGCTAGGTAATAATCTGCGTCTTGCGCGGGATGTGATTATTAGTTTCGTTATTTTAAATAAAAACACATTAAATCTGTTTAATCTGGATATTAGTTTGGTTTTAAGTTTTTTTTTTTGGTTTTTAATCTTCTAAAATATAATTATTGTTTTAAATTAATATTCATTTTAGTTTATTAGGTTAAAATGTTTGATTTTTTGTTTTTTCGGTAAAAACCAAAAATTAATATTATTTGTTTATTTTAATGTTATGAATTAGATAGTCGTCATGTCGAACCAATAGTTTTATATTATAGTTTCTAAGCAGATAATAGTTTAACAAAAAAAAATTATTAAGACAAATCATTTCAGTACAATTTGGTCGGTAGTGAAAGAAATATTAAGAAAAAATATTTCAACTTTCCAAAAAAAAGATTCTTCAGTTGTGGTGAATACTTAGTTACAAAATGCTCACAGCAAGATGCACATGTATGTGTATGTAAAAAGTATATAAAAATAGTTGACAAATATATAAAGATATTGTTAATTAATATTAAATGACATTTTTGTTCAAAATAATACATGAAAGATAAAATTAAAATTAATTTAAAATAAAAAAAGGCTTGACATTAGTCATTTTTTTTATATAAAGAAAATAAAACTATATCCATAAATAGGGGTGTGCACATATCGAATATCTGGGTATTTGGAAGCATTCGTGTCGATTCGATCTTTAGCCACCTAGATATTCGGTGACTCGGATATCTGAATTTTTTTAGAATTTTAAAGAATATCCGATTTGATCCGTAAATAAATAAAATTTTTATAATAAAATTTTATTACAAAAATAAAACATTATTTAACTTTTAATTCTAGTACCTAAATAATAAATTTAATTCATAAAAATATTGTAAAACTGATATAAAGTATAATATATATAACGTATATATATAATTCTTTACATATATGTATATATGTGCATATAACATATATAATTAGATATATGTTCCTAAAAATATTGGTATTTGTGATTTGCTTCTTTTTTGGATATTGTATTTTAGTATTTGATTTGTTTCGTAGAGTTACGGATATCCAGATTTTTTGGTTCAAATCAAAACAGATAACGAATTGAATCAAAATTTATGAATATTTTGCTCAACTTTATCCACAAACAATTAAAATAATATATATATAGTTTGGCTTTTGATTCGTTATCTATTTTTATTCGAACTGAAAAATCCAGAGTTTTATGGGAACCATGTATGTGAGTTTTATATTAAAAAAGCGCAAAATACATAGTGTGAACACATTTACGAATATAGTGTGAACGCGTTAGCATATTTATTATCAAATCATTGTGAAGCTATCACGTGTCTATTATAGTGTGAATGCATTTATTACAATGCTTCTCTTTTAATATATAAGGGATTTCCGAATCTTTTTCAAATATGTCACCCGTCTCTACCACCTTTGTTGATTTTCCTGTTCCTAGGTTGTGTACCTCAAAACTTGCCATAAGAGCCAAGTCAAACCTCTGATCTTATTTTCTGAGGTAATTAACTTCTTTTGTGTGTGAGTGTAGGCCTTAGACGGATCGGATATCCGGGCAAATTTAAGGTATTCGGATCCGGATCCTTATCCGGCGGATCCATAATTTTACTATCCTTATCCGGATCCGGGGTTCTCGGATATCCGGGTGTCGGATATCCGGGTGTCGGATATCCTTCAAAAAATTGTAATATCCGGCGGATATCCGGATTTGGATTTGGATCCTTAAAATAAATAAATAAAATAATATTAATATATATAAAATATTAACAATAATTTAAAAATAAAAATATATGTAATGTTTTTAATTATTTCTATGTATAATATTACAAAATTTACATATACTATCATAAAAATGAAAATATATTACATAAAATAATGTTTTTATATATAGATATTACTATTTTTGAAATAGTTATTAAAAAAACTTACGGATCCGGATATCCGGACTAGAAAATCAAGGTATCCGGATCCGGATCCGACTTTGACGGATCCAACATTTTACTATCCGGATCCGGATTCGGCCCCTCCAGATATCCGGATTTTCGGATCGGTACCAGATCGAATCTCGGATCGAATTCGGATCTCGGATAAACGTCTCAGGCCTATGTGTGTGTGAGGGGTTTGAGATACTTACGGAGTATGTATTCAACTAAGAATTTGAAATGATATATATTAAATAACAAATTCACTTTGAAATTTAAAAAAGTATTGTTATTGAACTTAACATTTTATAAAAATATTATGAAATCCACTGTTAGTGACATATTTTAAATTGTAGAGTTTTAAATGATTTTAAAGTGTTTAAGTGGAGTTTCTTAGTTGAAAAAATTAATACTTAAATCTCATGTTTATATGATATCTTAAACTGTCTAATTCATATAAAATCATCTAAAAGCTCGTAAAAAATAAATCACCTCAAACTTTACATTGAATATATATATAACTGAGTATTGAAATTGCATTGCTGAATCCGTCTGTTTTCTAATACATAAAATCTTGGGGTTTTTGCAAATATGACTCAAAACTTAAAGTCAAACACAAAACTAACCCATGTTTTTTTTTGAAACTTTGACTTGCCTATTTCACCCCAAAAGTTCAAATTATTTACGAAAATGCCATCACTTTTTTCTTTTCGAAAATACATATTTTACTCTATTATCCTCATCTTCCTCAAGTATTCACAATATTATCATTGCCATCAATACACCAACCACCCTGAACAACCAATTTGAAGCTCTTAATGCACCTAAAATCGATTTACACTCTTTCATTCTCAATTCTTATGAACTAAAAACAACAACTCTTTCACTTTCTCTCCATATTCATCCAAAAAAAACCAAGATTTTGATTCTAAAATTTTTATGGTTCATAGAGCCATTGAAGCTTACGATTATTTGGTGGGTCACTTTTGTTTGAGATTCTGGGTGCTTGGAGAAGACTTATGTGTGATAAACAAGTTATCTCACTTGTTGAAACTATGAAATCAGTATTTTCCCAGATCTGTTCGTCCAGATGGTTGTAGACGACTTCCAAGTAAGTCGTCTGGCTGTAGATGACTTACATGGAAGTCTTCTGGTCAATGCAGAGGTTAGTTTTGCAATTGACTTTTAAATGTGCTTTTATAGACGACTTACATGGAAGTCGTCCATCTTTGTTTGTTAAAAAAAAATTCGAGACGACTTCCATGTAAGTCGTCTAGAGAAAACAGGTTAGTTTTGCATTTGACCGGATTGTGTCAGAAATTTGACTTTTCCTGGACGACTTCCGTGTAAGTCGTCCAGTAGAAAATTAAAAAATCAATATTTTGTTATAACTAGACGACTTACATGGAAGTCGTCTCAGGTTAGTTTTGCAATTGAAAAATAAAACAAATTTTTTTTTTTCTAGACGACTTACATTGAAGTCGTCCATGATTTTATTCTGAGATTCTGGTCAAACCTTACTTATCTTGGACGACTTCTATGTAAGTCGTCGGACGGACGACTTCCATGTAAGTCTTCGGATGGATGACTTCCGTGTAAGTCTTCGGACGGACGAATTTCGTGTAAGTCGTCTAGAAAAAATAATTTTTTTTGTTTTATTTTTCAATTTCAAAACTAACCTGAGACGACTTCCATGTAAGTCGTCTAGGTATAACAAAATATTGATTTTTTAATTTTCTACTGGACGACTTAGACGGAAGTCGTCCAGGAAAAGTCAAATTTCTGACACAATCTGGTCAAATGCAAAACTAACCCGTTTTCTCTAGACGACTTACATGGAAGTCGTCTCGAATTTTTTTTTTAACAAACAAAGATGGACGACTTCCATGTAAGTCGTCTAGGTTAAAAATCAATTGCAAAACTAAGCTAAATGGACGACTTCCTAGAAGTCTGCCAGACGACCTCCGTGGAAGTCGTCTGCGTCAATGTTTAATAAACTTTCATTTTCTCTAAAACTATAACGAATTTTTAACATTTTCTTGTTAATTCATGTCTATTAATCAATATTTTAGCTACTGGATGAAATTTATAACTTAATTCGTGATATTTATGAGGTTACCAACATTCATGTTATTAAAATTTCTAGCTGATCCGAGAATCTTCTACGCTTGTTTTTGAATAACTTGTATTTTTAAGAGTATTAAGTAACTTCAAGATATGTAAAACTCATATTTTCAAAATATGTTTTCTCCCTTAGTTTTACTAAATTTGACTAAGTTTTTCAACACAAATTTATAAAAAATGTGATATGCTTTGACTAGTTACTATTGTTTGTTTCCATCTCTTAAGTATTATTGTTATAGACACTAGTGATAATTATTGTTATGAGTTGGAAGAATGGTTAAAATGCTTCTTAAAATGTTGTATCAGTATGAAGCTACCAACATTCTTGTTTATTAAGATGAGAAGAAGGCCATTGGAGTTTATTATTGCATATGGGAGATCCAAAGATAAGAGAAAGGCTATTGAAGTCTATTATTTCATTGATTTGTAAATGTGTAATTACATTGTTGGCACATGTATTACATCTTGGGAAACATTATTACTGATTTTACAAAAAAATCACAACTAAAAGAGTAGACATGCAAATCACAAAACAGACCACAAACAAAACTATTATAGATCATTCCTCTACAAAGATAAGCTTGGACTCCACTTGACATGGAAGAAGACTTCGTCAGAAGACTTCCTGGAAGTCGTCTGGAAGACTTCCTGGAAGTCGTCTGGAAGACTTCCTGCAAGTCGTCTGGAAGACTTCCTGCAAGTCGTCTGGAAGACTTCCTGGAAGTCGTCTGGAAGACTTCCTGCAAGTCGTCTAGCGCATTATATTTTAGACGACTAACAGGTAAGTCGTCCCAGAAGTCTTGCAGATCTGAAAAATCTGCATATCCAAATCCATATCTGAAAAACCTGCATATCAAAAAACGTTCAAATGGCTTAAAAACAGAGAAAATGAGTGGAAGATTAGATAAATCTACCTTTATAGAACACACAAAAATACATATCTAAAATTAATAGATCTACCTTTAAATGAGTGAAAAATGAGAACCATCTGATTAAAAACCTGCAAAAAAAAAGATAGATTAGTGAGAAAGACATGAGACAAAACTGAAAATTCATATAAAATTTGGTGTTTTCAAGTCAAATAGATTAGAGTAGGTTTGGAGAGTTTTAATTTGGAAAAAAAGTAAGAACTTTATATAACAGGAAGTTACCAAATAAAGAAAAATCAGACATAAAAACTTACCAAAACGTTCAGATCTGTTATGAAAGGGAGACTTCGCCAGAAGACATCCAGGAAGTCCAGAAGACTTCCTGGAAATCGTCTAGCGCATTATATTTTAGACGACTAACAGGTAAGTCGTCCCAGAAGTCTTCCAGATCTGAAAAACCTGCATATCCAAATCCAGATCTGAAAAACATGCATATCCAAAAACGTTCAAATGGCTTAAAAACAGAAAAAATGAGTGGAAGATTAGATAAATCTACCTTTATAGAACACACAACAATACATATCTAAAATTGATACATCTACCTTTAAATGAGTAGAAGATGATAATCATGTGATGAAAAACCTGCAAAAACAAGATAAATTAGTGAGAAAGACATGAGACAAAAACAATAAATTGATATAAAGCTTAGTGTTTATAAGTTCAAAGAGATTAGAGAGATGTTGAAGTGCTTTAGAATGATGAACATTACATTTTTGTAGCAGCCATTTGAGAGGAGTAGAGAGAATGTGTAAATTTTTCTTTATATAGGGAGACAAAAAATCCAATTAGGTTAAAATATTTTTGATTCAGACGACTTCCTAGACGACTTACTTGTAAGTCGCCCAGAAGACTTTAATATTTTTAGCGGGAAATTAAAATATTTTTAGCGGGAAACTATAATAGAAGACTTCCCAGACGACTTACTTGTAAGTCAAGTAAGTCGTCTAGCTTAAATTATTTAAGCGGAAAAATAATTTTTTAAAAAATTTTAGGGGGAATATTTGAACGACTAACATGTAAGTCGTCCAGCTAAAATTATTCACCAGATGACTTCCATGGAAGTCGTCTAGACCTTAAACATAACCTCTAAACTTAATTAACTAAGTAAACACTTCATAAAATCAAATTAAACTTCAAAAGTGTTTACTAAACACAAAAATAAACACTTATAGGTAAAAATTTAATTTTTCAAAAAAACATTCAAGCTTTCCAAAATCTAACCCTAAGAATACATACAATACTACAACAAATGTTGTCAAACCCTAGACCAAAGAATACCATGATTCACTACCTTCACTCATCTATGTTGAAAACAATTCAGTTTTGTTATATTTTAATTTATATCACTTAAAACTGTTTATAATTACATGATTTTAATTTTTCGCTTATCAAAATATTTTTTAAAAATTTAAAAATTATTTTTAAGATCAGCCACACCAGAAGACTTACTTGGAAGTCGTCTAGAAGACTTCTAGCATCTCAGACGACTCAGACGACTTACAGGCGACTTACTGAGGCTATATTCGTGAGAGAGAGAGAGAGAGAGAGAGAGAGAGAGAGAGAGAGAGAGAGAGAGAGAGAGAGAGAGAGAGAGAGAGAGAGAGAGAGAGATTTGAATATATGATAAAATATTTATATACTCCTACAACTGAAAGAAATTTAAACTTCAGTTTTGTTATATTTTAATTTATATCACTTAAAACTGTTTATAATTACATGATTTTAATTTTTCGCTTATCAAAATATTTTTTAAAAATTTAAAATTATTTTTAAGATCAGACTTGGAAGTCGTCTAGAAGATTTGAATATATATAAAATGTTTATATACTCCTACAACTGAAAGAAATTTAAACTATTCTTCTTATAAAAATTAATCTAATTTTCATCTCTTCAATAGTTATTAGTTGTTTTAGTTGTACTAGTTGTACTATTTTTTTTTAAAATGTATCTTCATTTTTTTTTGTTTTCGAAACTAAAGAAGGCAGCTACGGTGCCAAAAGGTTGCAGTAGAAGAGGATTCAAAGAAAGAATTTTGCAAAAAAAAAAATGATAAAGAAGCCATCACGAAGGTGAAGAGAATGCACAAGTATTCATGGTTGGATTTTGACTTGTGTTTGAACCACTTACTCTTTATTCTTTTTTTGTTTCGAATTTGTTGTAGTTTAAAGACGTAGTGTATTTTTTTCTACAATAGTATTAGTCTCACTGGTACAATAGTATGACTAGTTTAACTACGTGTTACTATCAGTACCGGCTCTATGGGTGTGCAAAGATTGCACATGGACAGGGTCCTATATTTTTGGTCAAAATTCTTTTACTTTTTAGGGCCCTAAATTTTTAATCTTTACATTTTGGTCAACATTTATTTATTCTCTAGGGCCTTAAATTTTTAGTCTTTACATTTTTTGTCAACATTTCTTTATTTTTAGGGCCCTAAATTTTTAATTTTTACATGGATTTAACTTTCAAATTCATGTTCACTAATTTAGAAAAATACAATTACCAACAAATTTTTGAGTAGGCCCTGGTTACTATGTTGCCTTAGCTGTGCCATATAAGAAATACAATTACCTAATTTGTACCATTTCTTTATGTTTACCTACTTGCAAAATTACTTTGATTCTATGTTTTCAAAAATAATGTGGACAACCAAGTAAACAAACCTAATGTATAAGGTATTATCATATAAACATAGTTGTACCAGTTTTTGAGTTGTACCGGTTTATACGTAGTTGTACATTGGCAGTGAAACCAAAATAAACTAATTGTTCCACACAAAATTTAAACTTACCTCAGTTGTACCACTTCTTTATGTGTACATGCTTGCCCGGTTACAATGAAATCAACAATTTTGTAAAAATATATTCCATGCTTGTTTTCCAAAAATTATGTAGACAAACAAGCTAACAAACCATAAAAGTATAACGTAGATCATGTAAACTTATGGAATTATGTAATAATTTTCAATTTTTATTCCAAAACTACAAAAAAATAAAGAGAAACTTTTTGAGTACATACTAATTGGATATTTGATTGTTCTTCCTCATATGGAATATCAAATTGGTTTTTATCAATTTCTGAAATGTCAAAGTTGTACAAATTGTACCAGTAATACTCGTCTAACATATAATAAAAATATCAATCGTTTATATGTATAGTTTAAGATTTTACCAATATTTTCACATCATAACTTTGTAAAAATATGTTTGATGTTTTTTTATCATAATAATATAGATAATATTATTAACAAACCTTAAAGTGTAAAGTCTATAATGTAAAATTAAGAGTGTAATGTAGTAATTTAACAAAAATATGAAAAATCTCAAATAAATAGATGAAATCTATAATTCATGTATGTGTTCAATTGCATTAATAGGGTTGTAGTGCACAATCGATAAGTTTGGGGAGAAATTTATTTAATTTGGATGTTTGGGGGCGTAAATGAAAACAGCCAAAAGATAATGGACCATTCATGCAATTGTGAAGAAGGACTGAAATATACAATTGATATTTTTGGGGTAGATTCATGGAAAAATAATTACGATTTAATAGTTTGTTGCAAAAACAAGAAAAACAAAGAAACTGAAGGATCTAAACATAAATATGAACAAGTTGGCCGTTAGAGAAGCTCGAGATCGCGGTTGACGTCGCAAATCGAACACGACCACATCGTGATGGTTCTGAGAAGAAACTATCTCTATTGCTATGGTGGAAGAAGACGATTGCAGTGACAAACGGTGAGCTTGATTGCCATTTGAGACCACGAGGAAGAAGATCTGCGACGGTTTAGATTGGTGGTCAAAATTGTTTGAAGACGCAGTAGAAACATGGTCTTGGTGTAGATAAGACAGAGGATTTTGGTTGAAAGAAGCTTGACGGAAACTTGAATCATGGTGGAGATGGAGAGAACACGATGGAGGTAACCTACGCCGGCGGAGATTTTTGTTTTTTGTTTTTTGTTTTTTGTTTTTAATTAATTCATTAATGGTGTTATGGTAATTCATACGATAGAGGTCCATACAGATTAATTTAGTTTGTAGGAGATTTTTTTAAGCTTTTTGATCTATTTCCGAATTTTGTCCAAGAATCATCAGCAAAAAAGAGATGATATACTGATGGCCCTTGCTCAGAAAATTGGATACCATTTATTTCTTCTCTACGCTCCGCCTCATTGAGCTGATGTAATAGCCCTTCAGTACGTAAATCAAAAAGAATAGGAGACAAAGGATCACCCTGTCTCAACCCTCTACCCGGTCTTATCATCCCTTGAGCTTCTCTGTTAATCAAGACAGTGTGTGTGACAGATCGCACACAGAACATAATCCATTCTCGAAAGGTCTGATGAAAAGTCTTGCAATAGATTCTCTCGATACGAACATGTTTTAACTTACTCCATATTTCGTTCATGACAAGTCTACAGGTCCCAGTGACTAAACATGAACTCGAGAAGGCTACTTGGACATTTCTGCATACTCTTGATGCGCAGTTGAATACTTGACTGTTTTTTCTTTGCCCAAAAGTGACTCTTAACCATCCATTTGGTACATTAGGTATGAATAGACTTAGAGGGATATTTTTTTAGTATTGGTTGGAACTTAAAGATAGTTGAGAGAACTCTTAGCTTTGACTTTTTGATTCTTGCTTACGGTTGTTCTATGCTCTTTGATTTACTGAGTCAAACAAACAGAGTGTGCTTCAGTTTATGGTCTTCTCATATTTCTTATGTGATCACATTGGCTTGACCACCAGCAGTTTCTAACTTTCTAAGTAGAGATGTTTGTGAACTTGTTAAATTCAGGTATGTATTTTGAATCACATGTGTTGTTTCTCATCAGTTTCCAGAAAAACCAACGAGGCAGCAAAAGAAGGATATTAAAATACAACTCTTCCTTGTTTAATTATCATCTTATTTATTTCATAGACGTTAGTTTACTAAATGATGTTGAGGTTGGTATTCCATATATGAAAGATTATATCTATTCTATTAAAACTGAAACATATTTTAGAAATCTATTCTATTAAAATTGAAACACATTTTAGAAATTTGCATTGACATTACAAAGAAAATTACAATATGTGCAACTGACTTTTGATTACAAGGATATTTCTAATTCATATTTGTATCCAAAAAATATCACCAACCACTTAATTAATTTATGCAGGAGTTACTTAATCCCCTGTATATTAATCCTGGCGCATTACAATATGTTTTCGTAGTCATGTGTCATCACAAGAATGACCTTTACAATTGTTAGAATAATAAGTTGGTCCGTATAAACATATATTATGTTTTTTATTAAATTAACTATCAAATTAATTAATAGTATACAAAAAAATATTTTTTCTTTCCATAAATAAAAGCTACGGAATTACCTAATATGGTTAACATATATATGACAATTAATTATTATGAATAATATATATTTGATATAAAAAATTCTAACCTTTCTCTTTCTTGTTTATTTTTATACTATTAAAGAAATTAAACAATCACAGTAAGCATATAATAAAAAAAATAGATTTTTTTGTTATTTTTATATTTTGAATTTTTAAAAACGACTATAAATTACCAAAAATGATAAAATCCCACATTAAAAAATTTGTGATCAATGGTTTAACTTTTTTTTATTCGAGCAAGATACAAATGATCATATATCATAGGGGTGGGCGTTCGGATACACGTTCGGGTTTGTATCGGATATTTCAGTATAAAGGTATAGAACCCGTTCGGGTATTTCTAAACTTCGAGTCGGGTTCGGTATTTTATGTTCGGGTTCAGATATTTTGGGCCGGGTTCGGATATTTAAATTCTGAAGAAAAAATAAATAAATTATTCATTGTTTAAGTTTTTGTATTTAAAATATTTTTTAACTTAACTAGTTTTCTAATTTTTAAAAGATTAAACTATTAATAGGTTTGGAGATAAAACTTTAAAAATAGAAAGACATTGGGGATGATTGGTAAGCGTTGTGGCTTTTTATTTTTTGACTTTAGAATAATAGCTGTAGATTTTATTGCTGTAGCTGTAGATTAATTATTTCCAGAGCACTAAATATAAAGCTCTAGAAAAATTGATTTCCAAAGCTATTTTGTTTCCTATTTTAGTTTTTATGGTTGTAGCTTTAAATTTGTTCTTAAAGCATGATTGAAAAACTAAAGTGGATGTAGAAAAAAAATGAGCTGTGGAAAGCACTCACAACACTTACCAATCACCCCCATTAATTTAGTTGTTGTTTTGAAAATTTAGAGTCAAACACAAAACTAGCCCATGTTTTTTTTGAAACTTTGACTTGCCTATTTCACCCCAAAAGTTCAAATCATTTACGAAAATGCCATCACTTTTTTTTTCGAAAATACATATTTTACTCTATTATCCTCATCTTCCTCAAGTATTCACAATATTGTCATTGCCATCAATACACCAACCACCATGAACAACCAATTTGAAGCTCTTAATGCACCTAAAATCGATTTACACTCTTTCATTCTCAATTCTTATGAACTAAAAACAACAACTCTTTCACTTTCTCTCCATATTCATCCAAAAAAAACCAAGATTTTGATTCTAAAATTTTTATGGTTCATAGAGCCATTGAAGCTTACGATTATTTGGTGGGTCACTTTTGTTTGAGATTCTGGGTGCTTGGAGAAGACTTATGTGTGATAAACAAGTTATCTCACTTGTTGAAACTATGAAATCAGTATTTTCCCAGATCTGTTCGTCCAGATGGTTGTAGACGACTTCCAAGTAAGTCGTCTGGCTGTAGATGACTTACATGGAAGTCTTCTGGTCAATGCAGAGGTTAGTTTTGCAATTGACTTTTAAATGTGCTTTTATAGACGACTTACATGGAAGTCGTCCATCTTTGTTTGTTAAAAAAAAATTCGAGACGACTTCCATGTAAGTCGTCTAGAGAAAACGGGCTAGTTTTGCATTTGACCGGATTGTGTCAGAAATTTGACTTTTCCTGGACGACTTCCGTGTAAGTCGTCCAGTAGAAAATTAAAAAATCAATATTTTGTTATAACTAGACGACTTACATGGAAGTCGTCTCAGGTTAGTTTTGCAATTGAAAAATAAAACAAAATTTTTTTTTTCTAGACGACTTACATTGAAGTCGTCCATGATTTTATTCTGAGATTCTGGTCAAACCTTGCTTATCTTGGACGACTTCTATGTAAGTCGTCGGACGGACGACTTCCGTGTAAGTCTTCGGACGGATGACTTCCGTGTAAGTCTTCGGACGGACGAATTTCGTGTAAGTCGTCTAGAAAAAAATAATTTTTTTTGTTTTATTTTTCAATTTCAAAACTAACCTGAGACGACTTCCATGTAAGTCGTCTAGGTATAACAAAATATTGATTTTTTAATTTTCTACTGGACGACTTAGACGGAAGTCGTCCAGGAAAAGTCAAATTTCTGACACAATCTGGTCAAATGCAAAACTAACCCGTTTTCTCTAGACGACTTACATGGAAGTCGTCTCGAATTTTTTTTTTAACAAACAAAGATGGACGACTTCCATGTAAGTCGTCTAGGTTAAAAATCAATTGCAAAACTAAGCTAAATGGACGACTTCCTAGAAGTCTGCCAGACGACCTCCGTGGAAGTCGTCTGCGTCAATGTTTAATAAACTTTCATTTTCTCTAAAACTATAACGAATTTTTAACATTTTCTTGTTAATTCATGTCTATTAATCAATATTTTAGCTATTGGATGAAATTTATAACTTAATTCGTGATATTTATGAGGTTACCAACATTCATGTTATTAAAATTTCTAGCTGATCCGAGAATCTTCTACGCTTGTTTTTGAATAACTTGTATTTTTAAGAGTATTAAGTAACTTCAAGATATGTAAAACTCATATTTTCAAAATATGTTTTCTCCCTTAGTTTTACTAAATTTGACTAAGTTTTTCAACACAAATTTATAAAAAATGTGATATGCTTTGACTAGTTACTATTGTTTGTTTCCATCTCTTAAGTATTATTGTTATAGACACTAGTGATAATTATTGTTATGAGTTGGAAGAATGGTTAAAATGCTTCTTAAAATGTTGTATCAGTATGAAGCTACCAACATTCTTGTTTATTAAGATGAGAAGAAGGCCATTGGAGTTTATTATTGCATATGGGAGATCCAAAGATAAGAGAAAGGCTATTGAAGTCTATTATTTCATTGATTTGTAAATGTGTAATCACATTGTTGGCACATGTATTACATCTTGGGAAACATTATTACTGATTTTACAAAAAAATCACAACTAAAAGAGTAGACATGCAAATCACAAAACAGACCACAAACAAAACTATTATAGATCATTCCTCTACAAAGATAAGCTTGGACTCCACTTGACATGGAAGAAGACTTCGTCAGAAGACTTCCTGGAAGTCGTCTGGAAGACTTCCTGGAAGTCGTCTGGAAGACTTCCTGGAAGTCGTCTGGAAGACTTCCTGCAAGTCGTCTAGCGCATTATATTTTAGACGACTAACAGGTAAGTCGTCCCAGAAGTCTTCCAGATCTGAAAAATCTGCATATCCAAATCCATATCTGAAAAACCTGCATATCAAAAAACGTTCAAATGGCTTAAAAACAGAGAAAATGAGTGGAAGATTAGATAAATCTACCTTTATAGAACACACAAAAATACATATCTAAAATTAATAGATCTACCTTTAAATGAGTGAAAAATGAGAACCATCTGATTAAAAACCTGCAAAAAAAAAGATAGATTAGTGAGAAAGACATGAGACAAAACTGAAAATTCATATAAAATTTGGTGTTTTCAAGTCAAATAGATTAGAGTAGGTTTGGAGAGTTTTAATTTGGAAAAAAAAGTAAGAACTTTATATAACAGGAAGTTACCAAATAAAGAAAAATCAGACATAAAAACTTACCAAAACGTTCAGATCTGTTATGAAAGGGAGACTTCGCCAGAAGACATCCAGGAAGTCCATAAGACTTCCTGGAAATCGTCTAGCGCATTATATTTTAGACGACTAACAGGTAAGTCGTCCCAGAAGTCTTCCAGATCTGAAAAACCTGCATATCCAAATCCAGATCTGAAAAACATGCATATCCAAAAACGTTCAAATGGCTTAAAAACAGAAAAAAATGAGTGGAAGATTAGATAAATCTACCTTTATAGAACACACAACAATACATATCTAAAATTGATACATCTACTTTTAAATGAGTAGAAGATGATAATCATGTGATGAAAAACCTGCAAAAACAAGATAAATTAGTGAGAAAGACATGAGACAAAAACAATAAATTGATATAAAGCTTAGTGTTTATAAGTTCAAAGAGATTAGAGAGATGTTGAAGTGTTTTAGAATGATGAACATTACATTTTTGTTGCAGCCATTTGAGAGGAGTAGAGAGAATGTGTAAATTTTTCTTTATATAGGGAGACAAAAAATCCAATTAGGTTAAAATATTTTTGATTCAGACGACTTCCTAGACGACTAACTTGTAAGTCGCCCAGAAGACTTTAATATTTTTAGCGGGAAATTAAAATATTTTTAGCGGGAAACTATAATAGAAGACTTCCCAGACGACTTACTTGTAAGTCAAGTAAGTCGTCTAGCTTAAATTATTTAAGCGGAAAAATAATTTTTTAAAAAATTTTAGGGGGAATATTTGAACGACTAACATGTAAGTCGTCCAGCTAAAATTATTCACCAGATGACTTCCATGGAAGTCGTCTAGACCTTAAACATAACCTCCAAACTTAATTAACTAAGTAAACACTTCATAAAATCAAATTAAACTTTAAAAGTGTTTACTAAACACAAAAATAAACACTTATAGGTAAAAATTTAATTTTTCAAAAAAACATTCAAGCTTTCCAAAATCTAACCCTAAGAATACATACAATACTACAACATATGTTGTCAAACCCTAGACCAAAGAATACCATGATTCACTACCTTCACTCATCTATGTTGAAAACAATTCAGTTTTGTTATATTTTAAT
Source organism: Brassica napus (assembly GCF_020379485.1). Classification (NCBI taxonomy): domain Eukaryota; kingdom Viridiplantae; phylum Streptophyta; class Magnoliopsida; order Brassicales; family Brassicaceae; genus Brassica; species Brassica napus. Next base: position 28,134,385 of record NC_063448.1, on the reverse strand, counting down.
TTATATCACTTAAAACTGTTTATAATTACATGATTTTAATTTTTCGCTTATCAAAATATTTTTTAAAAATTTAAAAATTATTTTTAAGATCAGCCACACCAGAAGACTTACTTGGAAGTCGTCTAGAAGACTTCTAGCATCTCAGACGACTCAGACGACTTACAGGCGACTTACTGAGGCTATATTCGTGAGAGAGAGAGAGAGAGAGAGAGAGAGAGAGAGAGAGAGAGAGAGAGAGAGAGAGAGAGAGAGAGAGAGAGATTTGAATATAAGATAAAATGTTTATATACTCCTACAACTGAAAGAAATTTAAACTATTCTTCTTATAAAAATTAATCTAATTTTCATCTCTTCAATAGTTATTAGTTGTTTTAGTTGTACTAGTTGTACTATTTTTTTTTAAAATGTATCTTCATTTTTTTTTTGTTTTCGAAACTAAAGAAGGCAGCTACGGTGCCAAAAGGTTGCAGTAGAAGAGGATTCAAAGAAAGAATTTTGCAAAAAAAAAAATGATAAAGAAGCCATCACGAAGGTGAAGAGAATGCACAAGTATTCATGGTTGGATTTTGACTTGTGTTTGAACCACTTACTCTTTATTCTTTTTTTGTTTCGAATTTGTTGTAGTTTAAAGACGTAGTGTATTTTTTCTACAATAGTATTAGTCTCACTGGTACAATAGTATGACTAGTTTAACTACGTGTTACTATCAGTACCGGCTCTATGGGTGTGCAAAGATTGCACATGGACAGGGTCCTATATTTTTGGTCAAAATTCTTTTACTTTTTAGGGCCCTAAATTTTTAATCTTTACATTTTGGTCAACATTTATTTATTCTCTAGGGCCTTAAATTTTTAGTCTTTACATTTTTTGTCAACATTTCTTTATTTTTAGGGCCCTAAATTTTTAATTTTTACATGGATTTAACTTTCAAATTCATGTTCACTAATTTAGAAAAATACAATTACCAACAAATTTTTGAGTAGGCCCTGGTTACTATGTTGCCTTAGTTGTGCCATATAAGAAATACAATTACCTAATTTGTACCATTTCTTTATGTTTACCTACTTGCAAAATTACTTTGATTCTATTTTTTTCAAAAATAATGTGGACAACCAAGTAAACAAACCTAATGTATAAGGTATTATCATATAAACATAGTTGTACCAGTTTTTGAGTTGTACCGGTTTATACATAGTTGTACATTGGCAGTGAAACCAAAATAAACTAATTGTTCCACATAAAATTTAAACTTACCTCAGTTGTACCACTTCTTTATGTGTACATGCTTGCCCGGTTACAATGAAATCAACAATTTTGTAAAAATATATTCCATGCTTGTTTTCCAAAAATTATGTAGACAAACAAGCTAACAAACCATAAAAGTATAACGTAGATCATGTAAACTTATGGAATTATGTAATAATTTTCAATTTTTATTCCAAAACTACAAAAAAATAAAGAGAAACTTTTTGAGTACATACTAATTGGATATTTGATTGTTCTTCCTCATATGGAATATCAAATTGGTTTTTATCAATTTCTGAAATGTCAAAGTTGTACAAATTGTACCAGTAATACTCGTCTAACATATAATAATAATATCTATCGTTTATATGTATAGTTTAAGATTTTACCAATATTTTCACATCATAACTTTGTAAAAATATGTTTGATGTTTTTTTATCATAATAATATAGATAATATTATTAACAAACCTTAAAGTGTAAAGTCTATAATGTAAAATTAAGAGTGTAACGTAGTAATTTAACAAAAATATGAAAAATCTCAAATAAATAGATGAAATCTATAATTCATGTATGTGTTCAATTGCATTAATAGGGTTGTAGTGCACAATCGATAAGTTTGGGGAGAAATTTATTTAATTTGGATGTTTGGGGGCGTAAATGAAAACAGCCAAAAGATAATGGACCATTCATGCAATTGTGAAGAAGGACTGAAATATACAATTGATATTTTTGGGGTAGATTCATGGAAAAATAATTACGATTTAATAGTTTGTTGCAAAAACAAGAAAAACAAAGAAACTGAAGGATCTAAACATAAATATGAACAAGTTGGCCGTTAGAGAAGCTCGAGATCGCGGTTGACGTCGCAAATCGAACACGACCACGATGATGAGCGTGATGGTTCTGAGAAGAAACTATCTCTATTGCTATGGTGGAAGAAGACGATTGCAGTGACAAACGGTGAGCTTGATTGCCATTTGAGACCACGAGGAAGAAGATCTGCGACGGTTTAGATTGGTGGTCAAAATTGTTTGAAGACGCAGTAGAAACATGGTCTTGGTGTAGATAAGACAGAGGATTTTGGTTGAAAGAAGCTTGACGGAAACTTGAATCATGGTGGAGATGGAGAGAACACGATGGAGGTAACCTACGCCGGCGGAGATTTTTGTTTTTTGTTTTTGTTTTTTTTTTTTAATTAATTCATTAATGGTGTTATGGTAATTCATACGATAGAGGTCCATACAGATTAATTTAGTTTGTAGGAGATTTTTTTAAGCTTTTTGATCTATTTCCGAATTTTGTCCAAGAATCATCAGCAAAAAAGAGATGATATACTGATGGCCCTTGCTCAGAAAATTGGATACCATTTATTTCTTCTCTACGCTCCGCCTCATTGAGCTGATGTAATAGCCCTTCAGTACGTAAATCAAAAAGAATAGGAGACAAAGGATCACCCTGTCTCAACCCTCTACCCGGTCTTATCATCCCTTGAGCTTCTCTGTTAATCAAGACAGTGTGTGTGACAGATCGCACACAGAACATAATCCATTCTCGAAAGGTCTGATGAAAAGTCTTGCAATAGATTCTCTCGATACGAACATGTTTTAACTTACTCCATATTTCGTTCATGACAAGTCTACAGGTCCCAGTGACTAAACATGAACTCGAGAAGGCTACTTGGACATTTCTGCATACTCTTGATGCGCAGTTGAATACTTGACTGTTTTTTCTTTGCCCAAAAGTGACTCTTAACCATCCATTTGGTACATTAGGTATGAATAGACTTAGAGGGATATTTTTTTAGTATTGGTTGGAACTTAAAGATAGTTGAGAGAACTCTTAGCTTTGACTTTTTGATTCTTGCTTACGGTTGTTCTATGCTCTTTGATTTACTGAGTCAAACAAACAGAGTGTGCTTCAGTTTATGGTCTTCTCATATTTCTTATGTGATCACATTGGCTTGACCACCAGCAGTTTCTAACTTTCTAAGTAGAGATGTTTGTGAACTTGTTAAATTCAGGTATGTATTTTGAATCACATGTGTTGTTTCTCATCAGTTTCCAGAAAAACCAACGAGGCAGCAAAAGAAGGATATTTAAATACAACTCTTCCTTGTTTAATTATCATCTTATTTATTTCATAGACGTTAGTTTACTAAATGATGTTGAGGTTGGTATTCCATATATGAAAGATTATATCTATTCTATTAAAACTGAAACATATTTTAGAAATCTATTCTATTAAAATTGAAACACATTTTAGAAATTTGCATTGACATTACAAAGAAAATTACAATATGTGCAACTGACTTTTGATTACAAGGATATTTCTAATTCATATTTGTATCCAAAAAATATCACCAACCACTTAATTAATTTATGCAGGAGTTACTTAATCCCCTGTATATTAATCCTGACGCATTACAATATGTTTTCGTAGTCATGTGTCATCACAAGAATGGCCTTTACAATTGTTAGAATAATAAGTTGGTCCGTATAAACATATATTATGTTTTTTATTAAATTAACTATCAAATTAATTAATAGTATACAAAAAAATATTTTTTCTTTCCATAAATAAAAGCTACGGAATTACCTAATATGGTTAACATATATATGACAATTAATTATTATGAATAATATATATTTGATATAAAAAATTCTAACCTTTCTCTTTCTTGTTTATTTTTATACTATTAAAGAAATTAAACAATCACAGTAAGCATATAATAAAAAAATAGATTTTTTTGTTATTTTTATATTTTGAATTTTTAAAAACGACTATAAATTACCAAAAATGATAAAGTCCCACATTAAAAAATTTGTGATCAATGGTTTAACTTTTTTTATTCGAGCAAGATACAAATGATCATATATCATAGGGGTGGGCGTTCGGATACACGTTCGGGTTTGTATCGGATATTTCAGTATAAAGGTATAGAACCCGTTCGGGTATTTCTAAACTTCGAGTCGGGTTCGGTATTTTATGTTCGGGTTCAGATATTTTGGGCCGGGTTCGGATATTTAAATTCTGAAGAAAAAATAAATAAATTATTCATTGTTTAAGTTTTTGTATTTAAAATATTTTTTAACTTAACTAGTTTTCTAATTTTTAAAAGATTAAACTATTAATAGGTTTGGAGATAAAACTTTAAAAATAGAAAGACATTGGGGATGATTGGTAAGCGTTGTGGCTTTTATTTTTTGACTTTAGAATAATAGCTGTAGATTTTATTGCTGTAGCTGTAGATTAATTATTTCCAGAGCACTAAATATAAAGCTCTAGAAAAATTGATTTGCAAAGCTATTTTGTTTCCTATTTTAGTTTTTATGGTTGTAGCTTTAAATTTGTTCTTAAAGCATGATTGAAAAACTAAAGTGGATGTAGAAAAAAAATGAGCTGTGGAAAGCACTCACAACACTTACCAATCACCCTCATTAATTTAGTTGTTGTTTTGAAAATTTAGATGCAACTTTTTTTAATGCAAGAAACAAGAACTTGATATGTATTTTAAGTGAGTAACAAATGATTTTGTCCATAATTATATGTATATTATCTAATTTGGAGCAATAAGCATCATTAATATAAATATTTTGAATAAAATGTGAGAAATAAACTGAAAAGCCCATGTCCAACTCTATATTATTCAATTAGTACAATATTATCTAATTTGTGCCTAATTGGCAAGCCCGCATGGATTTACTTTTGATTTCTTTTCCAAAAGGCCTCGTACTAGTTAGAGTTGAACATCTCTTTATATATTAGAGTCTCCTTGTCTAATTATCAAACGTGGGACTTTGTTTGATATCTCACATTCTCCCCCTCGAACTAAGGATACTCATCTCGTGTCCCACAACTGACTTCCAGAATCTTTTGACTTGATCTCTGCCACACACCTCTCATTCCTAACTCATAGGATACCATTCATCTCTCGAAGGATATATTGGTCTTTTGCAGATTTCTCGTCAACATGGCTCTGATACCAACTGATGTAGCAGAAGCTTTATAGGGATAGAATTAGAAATCCGTTGATTCGGAGAATACCCAGAAAACTAGAATAATACAAAGATATATTTAGTCTAAGAATACCTAAGACCAATGTCTTCTTAAATTCGTTGAGATCACCAATGATCTAGCCGAAAACAAGGATTAAAGAGAAATCTCTCAATTTTATTAATAAACTCATAAACTTTTAAACTACATAAAACCATAGTCTCAAAGACTATATATAAGAAAACATAAAAACCCTAAAACATTAGAGATAATTATCTTAATAATAAATAAACTCTAAATAAAACACTAAATAAATAAGATATTTATTCTAAATATCCTCTCTGCATTACCAACATTTGTATTCGTTATTTTATAATCGATAAAGATTGTAGTGTTGTAAAATGTTAAAACCATTTCATAAACAAACATTATTATAAGAACTCACCCGCACATGCGCGCAGATTATCATCTAGTTCTTTTATATATTTTGTTTCAAATATATGGTCATATCACTATTTAAACGTGTTTTTATTTTCAATGGTTAAATTCTTCTTCATTTTGACTATTTAGTGATTCGATTATACTAATTACTAAACCATAAATATGTATAGATTTATCAGTTTTTTTATTTCTAATTAAGAGTATAAAGACTAACCTGCTGACTAAAATATTTTAATCAATGAACACGGACTTACCGGTTTATTGGAATTTTTACTGGTTCATTTTAATTTTTATTGTAATAATTTTGACTAAAGGTATACAAACAAACAACACATGTCAGTCATATAATGATTATTTATTTAAAAATAAAATATTATAATTTCTTCATAAATTATGATCGTGTGTAATCTGTTTTGTTAAAATTAAAGTACATTTTACAATTTTCCAATGATATTACAAAGAAAACTACAATATGGTGCCCTTGAGTTTTGATTAAGGGAATATTTCTAATTCATATTTATATCCAAAAAATATCACCAACCACTTAGTTAATATATTCTTTTATATATTTTCTTTCAAATATATGGTCTTTTTTGGTGCAACTCAAATATATGGTCATATCACTATTTAAACGTGTTTTTATTTTCAATGATTTAATTTTTCTTCTTTTTCTTTTTTGAAAAATAACATAAAATTTCTTCATTTTGACTATTTAGTGATTTGACTATACTAATAACTAAACCATAAAAAATAATCTGGTTCCTTGGAATGTCTAATAAATATGTATAGGTTTCAGTTTTATAGATTTCTAATTAAGGGTGTACAGACTAGCCCGTTAACTAAAATAATTTAATCAATGTACACGGACTTACCTGTTTATTGGAATTTTTATTGGTTCATTTTAACTTTTTATTGCAATTATTTTAACTAAAGGTATACAAACAAACAACACATGTCACATAATGATTTATTTATCTAAAAATAAAATATTATAATGATAGTGTGTTATATAAATAAATATTCTAATTTAAGTTAGTTTACAAAAACAACCATTTTAAATTTTATACACACAATGTACAAAACCTAAATACATAAAATATTTAGGAAATTATATTTTTATTTGAATTTTTTTTATAAACTAGCAAGTAATCATGCGGATCAAAATCTAGTATATATTAAAAACAAAAATTATACACATTTGCTGTCAATTTTTTTTTTGTTATGGAAACGTTTACATAATACGAAAGATTATATATATATATATATATATATATATTATGTAAACGGAAAAGAAAAAGATTATACCATCCATATATAGTAAATATTAATTTCGTTCAGAAATTTACAATGGAAGTTTTATTATGGAAACCATAACATAATGAGGAGTATAGCACAAATCTGGGCAATGGAATGCATGAAGACCCTCCAATTTTCTGATGTAGTGTTTGCAACGGATTGTTCTCAGCTGGTGAAGATGGTGTCGACACCTGATGAATGACCTGCTTTCTCTACACATATAGAAGAATTCAATCGCAGTAAGACTTTCTTCCCTCACTTCCGGATCAGACATATCCTTAGAGCAAAAAATACATTGGCGGACAAGCTTGCACGCGGTGCGAGGAGTTCTCCTTCAGCTTTGCTTTATGTCGATTCAATCCCACCGGTTTGGCTTGCTAGACCGGTTGGAGTTTCTAGTTAGTTTTTAGTTGATGTTGTCAAAAAAAAAAAAAAAAAAAAGATGTTTTACCAAATATGGAAGATTTGTCATGAATATATATCCCCTATATATTAATTGAGAAGCATTTGAAAAATTAGAACCTTAATTTTGTATTAATTAAAAAAAACCTCAAATCCTAGGTGGCACTCTAAATGCCTTCTAAATTTCATTTCAAAGAATTCTAGAGCATCTAATATAAAGTATAGTTTAATCTAATGGTGTCACATTATTCCATAATTATATAACACTAGAGAAATTATATTAACCTAAAATATAGGAAGTGTGTATTCTTTCCTTAAATAAAAGCTACGGAATTACCTAATATGATTTACATATATAAGGCAATTAATGATTATGAATAATAAAGATTTGATAACAATTTATGCATCCTTCTTCATTTTTGTTTAAATTTATATTATTAAAAAAAATTAAACAATCACATTAACCATATAATAAAAAAATTAGATTTTTTCTTATATGTTATATTTTGAATTTCTTAAAATGACTTTAAATTACAAAAATGAGGAAACCTTATATGTTATATATATATATATTTTTTTTTAAAAAGACTTTAAAATACAAAAATGAGGACACCTTATATGTTATATTTTTCTTATATGTTATATTTTGAATTTTTTTAAAACGACTTTAAACTACAAAAATGTAAGTTTTCCTTAAATATACGACTAAAAACATTAAAATGACATGTATCAATTCGATGGTTGATTTGAAAGCTTTCAAAACCATTTGGAAGATAAAAGTCAAAATAATTTAACTGTGGAAACAATACTGTTCACTTTTTTCAAGAATGTGTTCGATGGAAAAAATAAGGTTTTTATGTCATAATTTGTTTAATGTCCACTAGAGAACATTATATTAACTTAAAATATAAGAAGTGTGTATTCTTTCCTTAAATAAAAGCTACAGAATTACCTAATATGATTTACATATATATGACAATTAATGATTATGAATAATAAAGATTTGATAACAATTTTTGCATCCTTCTTCATTTTTGTTTAATTTTATATTATTAAAAAAAATAAACAATCACATTAACCATATAATAAAAAAATTTGATTTTTTCTTATATGTTATATTTTGAATTTTTTAAAATGACTTTAAATTACAAAAATGAAGAAACCTTATATGTTATTTTTTTTAAACGACTTTAAAATAGAAAAATGAGGACAGCTTATGTGTTATATTTTTCTTATATGTTAGATTTTTTCTTATATGTTATATTTTGAATTTTTTAAAACGACTTTAAATTACAAAAATGTAAGTTTTCCTTAATTATACGATTAAAAACATTAAAATGACATTTATCAGTTCGATGGTTGATTTGAAAGCTTTTAAAACCATATGTAAGATAAAAGTCAAAATAATTCAATTGTGAAAACAATACTGTTCACTTTTTCAAGAATGTGTTCGAGGGAAAAAATAAGGTTTTTATGTCATAATTAGTTTAATGTCCACTAGAGAACATTATATTAACCTAAAATATAAGAAGTGTGTATCCTTTCCCTAAATAAAAGCTACGAAATTACCTAATATGATTTACATATATATGACAATTAATGATTATGAATAATAAAGATTTGATAACAATTTTAGCATCATTTTTCATTTTTTTTAATTTTATATTATTAAAAAAATAAACAATCACATTAACCATATAATTAAAAAACTAGATTTTTTCTTATATGTTATATTTTGAATTTTTTAAAATGACTTTAAATTACAAAAATAGAAAACCTTATATGTTATATTTTTTTTAAACGAATTTAAATACAAAAATGAGGACACCTTATATGTTATATTTTTCTTATATGTTAGATTTTTTCTTATATGTTATATTTTGAATTTTTTAAAACGACGTTAAAATACAAAAATGTAAGTTTTCCTTCAGTATACGACTAAAAACATTAAAATGACATGTATCAATTCGATGGTTGATTTGAAAGCTTTCAAAACCATATGGAAGATAAAAGTCAAAATAATTCAACTGTGAAAACAATACTGTTCATTTTTTTAAAGAATGTGTTCGATAGAAAAAATAATGTTTTTATGTCATAATTTGTTTAATGTCCGATCCGATCAACCCATGATGTATTAATTATAGTTTTGTTCCATTATTTTTAATAAAAATTGATCCGATCCATCGGAAAGAAATTATATAATAACAACAAAAAATATTATATATATATAAATAAAATGATCAAATATATAAAAGAAACTATCGATAATATATACAAATAAACTTACCCTGCGCAAGGCGCAGGTCTTATCCTAGTATATATATATATATATATAAACACAATGAGAGCATACGATCAACTCACAATAAGAACAAAAATACATAATACCAAAAGGTAAATCAAGTTAGAAATTCTTCTTCTTTTTTAATATACAATTTTTTTTTTTGTACTTGTATTTATTCATATTGTAAATGTATATACGTTTTAATATATGTAAAAGTATGTATTTCATCAGAATTTTTTTCTCTAAGAGTTCTTACACCAGAATCTCGTCTAATGTTCATGGTAAAATCTGTATGTTTTGTTTCTTTGAAGGATATTCAGCAAAGAGTTATTCTAACTTATACATAGATAACATGGCAACCAAGAAAAGTTTATCTCTTCTGTTGTCTCTGTTGATGGTCTTTACTCTCATAAGCCTTTTTCCTACAATTACAGGTAATATATCTTATTATATATTTATTTATTTTAATTGAAGGAATATTTTATTTTATGTTTGTATTTTCTTAAAAGCAAAAGAAAAATGTGATATCAATCTGTAATACTCTGAAAAAATCAAGAACCTTTTAACTGATTCATTTTTTTTTTGACAAAAACTGATTCATTTATTGAAAACAAAAGATTTAAGAAGTTGAGTGTAAAAGTAAAAATAACATATATATATATATATTTTTTTTCATGACATTCATCACGATGGCGGCGATTTTTACCTAGGGTTTCGATGGCTCATGATTGGTGGGATTGGTGGGATTTGTGGAATCAAACGGAGTCGGGGGGTCGGGATCTGCTCGGGGTTGATCAGGGAGATGGTTTCGGGAGCGTTCATTTGGATAAGGAAGTTTTAAAAAGGGATGTATCAAAGGATCTCCCAAGGAGATTTGGGTATCAAGGTGTTGTTGGAACGATTTGGCGATGGTTTGTGAGAAGATCTGTGATTCAGATTCTCATTCTTTGTTTAAATCGAATCTCTATCTCTCAAATGGGGTATAAAGGACACCACGTACAAAGGAGTGGTTTGGGGAGGATTAGATACTGGTTGGAGTTGGTTTTAATTCCTGGGGAGAAACTGTTTGTATGTCTGGTATCATCAAACCACGTACAAAGGCAGGTGCTGAGTCAATTATTAATATGGAGCTTCTTAACGCTCCTCTTATGTAGCATTCACATTACTCTTGTTTCAACTGGACTTAGTTTTACTGCAAATTTTGGGAGATGTTCATTGAGGATACATTGCATAGATCAACAAATATGGAGAATACGGTTAATGGGTCTCTGTTTTTGGTTCTTATTTTGTTCGAGTGTTTCTTGGATACTGATTTTTTATCATTTAATTGGGCAAGCTAAGACCGGCAAGTTTATGTTAATATTCCTTTGGCATGAAGCAGGAATGGATGTTCTCTCTTTAGTTAAGATATATATTTGCCTTGCTGGGCCTATAGGTTTAAAGTTAGGATTGAAATTTGGATCCTATTGGTTCAGGGATCTTGTGATTTACGGTAGCCAAAAATCCCAGAAGTGTTATGGCGTCTTATTGAGAATTGGAATGGACATGGTTTTGCATCACAATCACGTTTCTATTTATCTCTGGTCACTGTGCCATGATCTGCAGCTGTTTTTAACAATTCGGACTGTTCAATGGATGTGGTTTTGGATTGGTTCGTCTGGGTTACTTACATGGAATCAAGTTCCATGTTTGGTCTCATCAAACCAGTCACAGAGAGTAGATTCATACATGGCAAAGGTTCTAAGGAGTGTTCTCAGGTTGGATCAGATTGATGCAAGAATGGTAACAAGGCCTGTTGAGGAGCTTTACGCGGATCTGGCGAGTATTAATTCAACAGATTTAGGATCGACGAGTTCAATGCTAATGATTCATCTTGACAATGGGAATAATCCGGGAAATGGAGGGTATTTGAACATGTTGTTTGGATTGGGATGGACAGGGAGCTCACGCCTTTTGTCTATAGACTCGATAGCAAATGACCAATTTGGTGAAGAATTTCGCTTGTTTATTTTTATATTGGTTGGGTATTGGAGTCATACAGAAACTGTTCCTAATAACTGTGGTTGGAATAGTGATTGGTGGCAAACAAGGGAGAGTTATGGTACACAATGGAATTCAGTAGAGCCAAATTTAGGACACAATGATGGGTCTGACCTATTGAATCATCAGATGACTTTAAGTAGTAAAAGGTTTTCAATTTTTTTGGTTTTGGCGTCATTTTGATGTGGAAGATTGGAAAATTGTGGAATCATATGGGAATTAGAGTTGCAGACTTGGCAAGCAAATTTTATTTAAATCAGTTGCATGTAAAACTCATAAAACGAGAATGTATGTCATTATTTTCATGCAATCTTCAATGTTGCTCTTATAAAGATTTGCGGGACATGAGTATTCTCAATGGTGTACTCGGGCTTATGGTTTCCTTTAGTTCAGTGGTTATAATATTGCTTTCGTGCAACGCCTTCCACGATGGCTGGTCAAGTATTAAATATGATGAAGTTTTTCATTGTGTTCGTTATGCTTGTGGTTTTTGGATTTTTCAGGATGATGGTTTCAAATGGCGTAAGATTGTGTTTCAGATGGTTAATTCAAAGAATTTTTCGGGTCTCTTTAAACCCGAATTCTCATGCTCGAAGGAGCAAATTCCCCGCTTTAATATATGCAAATATTAAGTTGGAATTGCAGAGGAATCGGGAGTCATTGGACCATAAGTTATCTTCGGGAGATATGGCATTAACATAGACCGGACTTTCTATTCTTATCAGAGACGAAACCGGATTTTGATTTTGTACAAAAATATCAATCTCACTTTGGTTATGATAGTATGGTCACTGTGGATCCTTCTGGGAGGAGTGGGGGTTTGGCGCTTTTTTATAATAATGAATATCAAGTTAAAATTCTATATTCTAGTAATAGAATGATAGATATTGAAGCGGTGGCCAATGGAAAACAAGTTTTTCTCACCTTTGTCTATGGAGAACCGGTTCAAAAATTAAGAGATCAGGTTTGGGAGAGATTGACCAGGTATGGTTTGTCGAGATCGGAACCTTGGTTTATTATAGGAGACTTAAATGAGATTACAGGGAATCATGAAAAAGATGGGGGTGCTGTGAGATGTGCGACCTCTTTCATATCTTTCAACAATATGATACGAAATAGTGGATTATTAGAATTTCCTGCCCGTGGAAATACTATGTCATGGCAAGGACGGAGAGGTAAAGGAAAAGGAGCGGTGATGGTAAGATGTAGACTGGATCGAGCTCTGGCAAATGAGGAGTGGCATACGCTGTTCCCATGTTCTTATACGGAATATTTGAGGTTGGTGGGATCAGACCATCGACTCGTAGTGGCCTTTCTGGATGATAAAATACAAAGAAGAAAAAGGGGACAATTTAGGTTCGATAAGCGGTGGATTGGTCAAGAGGGTCTTATGGATTCAATTATGTCAGGATGGACAGGAAACCAGGGAGGACAAGCTGAGGATTTTGTTACAAAAATTAGTAATTGCCGGCATGAGATATCTTCATGGCGGAAAGATAATCCACCTTATGGGAAGGACAAAATTAAAGATCTTCAACAGGTGTTAGAAGAAGTACAAACAGATAATAATAGATCACAAGAAGATATTCTTGAGGTTTCTAGGAAACTTCAGGAGGCTTATAAGGATGAGGAAGAATATTGGCATCAGAAAAGTAGGAATATGTGGTATTCATCAGGAGATCTTAATACTAAGTTCTATCATGCACTAACGAAGCAACGCCGGGTTCGTAATAAAATAGTGGGACTTCATGATGACGTGGGCAACTGGATTACAGACGAGAATGGGGTTGAAAAAGTGGCGGTCGATTATTTTGATGGACTTTTTAGGAGTACTACTCCGACGGAGTTTGAGGGTTATCTTGAGGAGGTTGTACCTTCCATTTCCCCTCAAATGAATCAATTGCTACTGAGAATAGCAACTGAGGAAGAGGTTCGACAAGCTCTATTTATGATGCATCCTGAGAAAGCACCAGGTCCTGATGGAATGACAGCTCTTTTCTTCCAGCACTCCTGGCATATTATTAAGAATGATGTGGTCGAAATGGTGAATAATTTTCTGGTCTCAGGTGATCTGGATCCACGGTTAAATATAACCAATATTTGTATGATTCCGAAGATGGAAAGACCCACTAGGATGACAGATTTAAGGCCGATAAGTCTGTGTAATGTTGGTTACAAGATTATTTCAAAAGTCTTGTGTCAAAGAATGAAAATTTGCCTCCCACGACTAATATCGGAAACACAATCGGCTTTTGTGGCAGGAAAGTTAATTTCGGATAACATTCTTATTGCGCAGGAAATGTTCCATGGACTGAGAGCTAACAAATCTTGTCAAAATAAGTTTATGGCGATTAAAACGTATATGAGTAAAGCATATGCCCGGATAGAATAGAATTTTATTGAGGCTCTTCTCCACAAAATGGGTTTTGACCCTCGTTGGATCAGATTGATGCGGGAGTGTATATCTTCGGTTCAATATAGGGTACTTCTTAATGGTCAGCCAAGAGGCTTAATAATTCCTCAACGTGGGTTACGTCAAGGGGATCCTTTATCTCCTTATCTATTTATTATGTGTACCGAGGCCTTAATAGTGAATATAAAGAAGGCAGAGAGGCTGAAACAATTAACGGGTATGAAGGTAGCAAGAGCTTGTCCGACAATATCTCATCTGTTGTTTGCGGATGATAGTCTCTTCTTTTGTCGGACAAAGAAAGAAGAGTGTCAAACCATTCTCAGGATTCTAAAGGAATATGAAATTGTCTCAGGACAGCAAATTAATTTTCAGAAATCCTCAATTCAATTTGGTCACAAAATTGAAGAATCTAGTCGTCAAGAATTGAGGGATGTCTTGGGAATTCAGAACTTAGGAGGAATGGGATCTTATTTGGGATTGCCGGAAAGTCTTGGAGGATCTAAGGTACAAGTGTTTGGTTTTGTGCAAGAGAGGCTAAATAAGAGAGTTAATGGATGGACTTTTAGATTTTTTACTAAAGGGGGAAAAGAGGTGATTATAAAATCGGTGGTTACAGCTTTACCAAACCATGTGATGTCTGTTTATCGGTTACCAAAAGCTACGGTTAAGAAGCTGACGAGCGCAGTAGCTCAGTTTTGGTGGAGCCCAGATGGAAGTACAAGAGGCATGCATTGGAAATCATGGAACAAATTATGTGTTCCTAAAGATAATGGCGGATTAGGGTTTAAAGACCTTATTGACTTTAATACGGCGATGCTTGGAAAACAATTGTGGCGGCTGATCGAGAAGCCGAATACTCTTTTTTCTCGAGTTTTCAAAGGACGGTACTTCAGGAATGCTTCACCCCTGGAACCGATCCGATCATACTCCCCGTCATATGGCTGGAGGAGTATTATCTCTGCTAGATCTCTGGTTTGTAAAGGACTAATTAAAAGGGTGGGAACAGGGTCAACTATTTCTGTGTGGAATGACCCCTGGATCCCAGCCACCCGCCCGAGACCAGCAAACAAAAACCCTCTTCACTGTTACCCGGATCTTACAGTGGATTCTCTCATTAATTGGGAATCCCGAACATGGAAATCATCGGTAATTAGGACTTTGGTGGACCCTGATGATGTCAAAATTATTGAAAGTATTCCTTTAAGTAGGAATCAGATGGAAGATAGAAATGGTTGGCACTTCACTAGCAACGGGAAATATACTGTACAATATGGGTATCAAGTGGAACGAGTCTATCCAGACAAGGAAAAACCACCGGAATTTTATGGACCAACAGTGGATATACTTAAAGCCTATTGCTGGAAAATAAGGTGTCCTCCAAAGATAAGGCATTTCTTGTGGCAATTACTTTCAGGTTGTATAGCGGTGATGAAAAATTTAAAGGCAAGAGGTATACAAGGAGACACTTGTTGTGTACGGTGTGGAAACCACGAAGAATCAATTAATCATGTTTTCTTTGAATGTCCCCCAGCACGACAAGTGTGGGCGCTATCAAAGATACCATCGAATCCGAATCTCTTTCCTATAAGCTCTTTTTTTGCTAATATGGACCATCTCTTTTGGAGAGTTAACAAGGATCATCAGTTTGCATGGATAATATGGTATATATGGAAAAGTCGGAATAACAAAGTGTTTAGTAACATTGATACTGATCCGAGGGATACTCTCAAGCTAGCGGAGCTGGAATCTACACTTTGGGCTGAAGCGCAGGTATTAAGGAATCAGAGTTTGATACAAGAAGCACATACCAGACCCACTCGGGAAAATGTAGGAAGATGGTGTTTTACAGACGGTTCATGGAAGGATAAAGACCTATTTTCAGGGCAAGGCTGGTGTAGTACTCTCCCGGGTTTTGATAGTTTGCTAGGGGCAAGGAATGTACGGGCATGTCTCTCTCCTCTCCATTCGGAGATTGAGGCATTAATTTGGGCAATAGAATGTATGAAGAATTTAAGACACTTTCAGGTTACTTTTGCTACGAATTGTTCTCAATTGGTGAAGATGGTTTCAGAACCTGAAGAATGGCCAGCATTTGAAAGCTACCTGGAAGACATTAAGCTTCTCAGAAGCAGTTTCCTCAACTCAGATATCATTCATGTTCCTCGGACGACGAACCTTAAGGCGGATAGCTTAGCACGCAGTGCTAGAAACCAACCGTCTTTTGTCGTGCACATGGATGCAGAGTTACCACTTTGGTTTACAGAGTCAATATGAGTCTATAAATGTTTGATGTCAAAAAAAAAAAAAAAAAAAAAAGAAGTTGAGTGTAAGTATTTTAATATACTGATTTTTCAATTTTTTATTTAAAACTAGTGTTAACTTTTATGATCAAAATAGGAAAAGAAGGAGAATGCCAACCACAGGGAGAATGCGTGGGCGAGATGCCGGTAAGGACATGCAAAAAAAAAATGTATTTCTCTAGGTTACGAACTTGGAGGAATTTGCTTAAATCATAAAGGTGGTCCAAACGGGCCATCTTTTTATTCTTGTTGCTGCAATTTACCTTCTTGGTCATCTTATAGGTTCTCTTATGGACCAATTAATTCGTAATTTAATATGTATCCTCCACTTTTTTTATCCAAAAAGTTAGTATCCTCAAATTAATATATTTGGTATTCAAATATGATGTATTTGTTATTTCACGCAAAGCAAGCGCTACAATTATATACTTTTATTTACGGACTAACATATTAAAAATATAAAAGTACTAAAACCATCATCCCATTCATTCACTCCGTGTCCTTTAGCTTCCACGTTTATGACCGTTTTGTTTGTGTACCGCGTCGAATCTAAAGGTTTTATTGCTTTTTTTTGGCAACAAAGGTTTTATTGCTTATTCATTAGTTTATTTGAATTATTACCAACTTGAGGGGAAAAATGCAAAATCATTTGCAGAAACAAATTCAGCAGATGTTTTAACCTAAAAAAGAGTACTAAAACCAAATAATTAAAATTTGATCCAAAAAACGATTCTAGATGCACAAATCTCGTCACAAAAAAAATAAAAATGCACAAATCTCATTTGACCAAAAAAGTACACAAATCTCCGTAGAGAAAGATATCATCACACCGTTCCTAGGGCTACGACGGATCTGGATATCCAGGATATCTAGCATATCCGGATCAGTAGAATCAATACCCGGATCAGGATTTGTGGCTTCTGAATATCCAGATTTCGGATATCCGTCTAGATAATATATTATCCACGGATATTCGGATTCAGATTCGGATCCGTAAAAATAACTTAAAAAAAAATTAAAATACTAAAATTTTAGAAATAATACATAAATTAAATATTTATACAAGATTTATATATATAATACAACTATTTCTATTCCACCTTGATTAGGACAATAAGTTGAATATATCTTAGACCACAAATCATATATATTCTCAGTCTTATACATTTTGTTCTTCAAGTTATTGTTACTTTTATTTCCTTTTATACATTTCTCTTAATATTTATGTATGCATCCATAATATTTTTTAAAAAGAAATTTTCATTAACTAATGTATTTATTGTAGTTTTAAATATATTATAGTTTTCGTGCACTTGATTAATTTTTTTTGGCGTTGGTGGTATTTGAAGTGGTTGAAAACCTGAATGGATATTTACTTTCATAAAGTTTTTGGTGTATGTTTAAAAATAAAAATTTGTAAAGGTTTTTAAATCATATGAATATAATATTCAACACACTATTGTTGACTGTTTATATACTTAAAATTCTGACGTAGGTAATTGCAAATTTGCTGAACTCATAGATTCGTTACTACTTTATAAATTATCACAAGATGAGGTACATAGGGTAAAGATTGGTTTGATGATAATATAACGTCTATATCGTAATGTATATTTTTTTTATCTACTATGTATTAAGAAATAATTAACACATTCAATAATACTAAAGAGTAAAAAACCCTGTCAATTGTTCATAATATAAGACCAAAAGCAAAATGTCTTATCAATCTGTAATACTCTGAAAATATCAAGAACTTTTTAATTGATTCATTTATTATTACGAAGACATAGGAAGTTGAGTTCATATATATTTCAAGATACTGAATATCTCAATTTTTCATTTAAAACTAATAATAACTTGTATGACTTATGCAAATTCATGAAAAAAGCTTACAAAAGATCTGCAACATGGCACAAAGAGTACTTTCAAGCGTGGATCCGATATGGTAGTTTAGGTGATGCAGTCGGACATAAATCATCGTAAGGAAATGTTTATACAAGATTTTAGAAATACTTAGAATAAAAATACTAAAATTTTAGAAATAATACATAAATTGTATATTTATACAAGATTTATATATATATATCTATTTACTGTTATTAAGGAAATGTTTATTTTTATGTTTATATTTTCTTAAAAGCAAAAGCAAAATGTCTTATCAATCTGTAATACTCTGAAAAATATCAAGAACTTTTTAATTGATTCATTTATTATTACAAAGACATAGGAAGTTGAGTTCAAATATTTTAAGATACTGAATATCTCAATTTTTCATTTAAAACTAATAATAACTTGTATGACTTATGCGAATTCATGAAGAAAAAGCTTATAAGAGATCTGCAGCATGGCGTAAAGAGTACTTTCAAGCGTGGATTCGATAGGGTGGTTTAGGTGATGCAGTCAGACATGAATCTTTATAAGGCATGTAGAATTGTCTGTAATATTTCTCATAGTTTGTAATAGGATAATTATCCATCGTTAAAAAAAAATAGGTAAACAAGGAGAATGTCAACAACAGGGACTATGTGAGGGAAAAAACCTGGAACGACCTGCAAGGCAAGATGTATTTTCAAGAATTACACACTAGGAAGTATTTACTTAACTTATATAGGTGGGCTAAATGAACCAACTATTTATTATTATTGCTGCAAGCTATAACCTTCTTGGTCGGACTATGGGTAGTCCTCTTGTGGACCACTTAATTAGTAATTTAATATGTATTATCTACTTTCATTCAATAAAATTGGTATTCTCATTGATGGTTACATGACCTCTTTGTCGATGAAAGGAGTACCCTCTAACTGTTTTGCTTGTTGGTGTTTTGGCCTCCGTGTTTTGGGTATAGGAGAAGGTGTGTGGTTTCTTTGGATGTCTATTGTAGTGTGGCTTTAGACTCCCTTATTGTAAAGGGTATAATTCTATCAATGAAATTTCAGTTAAAAAAGAGATTAGTATTCGCATTATTTGAATAAATTAATATATTTGGGAATTGGTATTCAAATTTGATGTATTTGTTATCTCATTCCAAGAAAGAGCTACAATTATTAATTTTTATTTACAGATTAACATAAAGATGGTATAAGAGCAAAAATCCCAAGACATGACATATAGTTTTGTACTTACAACTTACCAACCAATTTAATTTACATAGTTCATTCAACAGTAATCAAAACAAGCAAATATCCCTAATCAAAGCAAATATTGGTAGCTTCATAGTCTATTTAGTATTCAAATACACTAACATGTACAATATTTAACTAATATGTATATTTTTATATGATCTAAATTTATATTAAACATTCATTCTAACTGTTTAAATTGTTTTTAAATTTTCATCCCGCCCGTAGGGCGGGCCGGCCCTAGTTTCATATATAGTAAAGATATAATTATTACAGAAAAAATACACCTTATTTAACATTTAGTAATGGAATGAAAAAAAATATTGTTATAATTAAGAAAAGGAAAAAAAACCTTGAAATTGCTAAGCATGGGGAAAACTTGGTGCACAAAATACCTTATAAGTGAATTACAAATACAAAATAACTTTGTTTTAAAAATCTCATTAACTATATTGAGAATAATGGAAAAGATAATATATAATAGGGAAAATCGCATAAAAACCATGAAAGTGCCACTTCACACTTTAAATCTAAAAGTTTTTGGACTAACACTTTAACCTTCAAAGTGATATTTCTATCACAAAAATTGTTCAGCCTGACTTATTTATTCATCAAGTAAAAAATTAATCAGTTGTACATGTAAAAATGATGATGTTTCTTCTTTTCTTTTCAAAAAAGTAATTATTTAACTAATCAAATGAATAAAAATATTAAATAAAAATTCAGAAAGTTAAATTAAAATTCAGAAAACTAAATAAATAAATAAATAAAATTCACAAAATTCACAAAAATTAAAAAAATTAAAAATGTAAAACAGCTTTTACAAAAATTACAAGATCTTTTTTGTAAGAAAATTGACATCATTTTGACAATAACGTACAGTTTCAAACATTTCACTGATGACGATGATGGTTTTTCACATAGCCTTTAACAATGAAGATTTTTGATATATCTCCAATGATAGTTTCCCACATCGTCAATGAAAACGATGGTAGATATGTTAATAACGATGTTTTTGACAACCACAAGTATACATTTTTTTGCCAAAACCATAAAACACATTTTCTACTAAAACCAAAATAACGAATTTCTCGCAAAAACCACGAAAATGCATTTTCCGGTCAAAACCGCAAAAATGCAATTTCATGCCGAAACCAAAAAAATTACGTCAAAACTGCAAAAACTTTTTTTTTGTTGCCAAAACCACGAAAACGCCTTCCCGCCAAAACACATTTTATCGAAAATGCATTTTCACCAAAACCGCAAAAACATTTTTTCGCCAAAACCGCAAAAATATTTATCCCGCCAAAACCATAAAAATACAGTTTTACGCAAAACAACAAAATGTTTTTCCCAGTAAAACCACAAAAATGCCACTTCCACCAAAACAGAAAAACACATTCCCCCCCCCCCCTCCAAAAAAAAGAAGCAAAAAACACTTTTTTCTAGACATAACCACAACAATCACGAAAATGTACTTTTACGTCAAAATTGTAAAAAATACATTTTACCCCCAAAATCTTAAACACACATTTCCCTGCCAAAACCGAAATCATGTTTTTCCACTGGAACCACAAAACTCTATTTTCCCACTAAAATCACAAAATTACTTTTCTCGCTAAAATCTCAGAAATCACATTTTCTCGCCAAAATTGTAAAAATATATTTCAGCTAAAACTGAAAATTCAATTTCCTGCCAAAATCATTAAAAAAATAATAATTATATTTTAGATAACTAATAAAAATTATGATAGGTAAACAAAGATAAAATATGATTAAATGAAGAGAAATTTTCCAGGATGACCCTAAATTTTTTATCACAAATATAGTGCCCAAGGGTCCAAATTACTAAAATGTTTCATTAAAGAGTTAAATAGACACTTATACCCCTAAAGTATATTAATCTAGACTTTTGGTTTAAATTTGAGCGGTGGGGGGTTTTTTTTTTTTGGGGGGGGGGGGGGGGGGGGGTTGCAGTTTAGGATTTTTTAAAAAATACTTCAAATTTAAAATATTTTTTTAAATAGTTCCAAAATGAATTTTCAAATTTCAAAATAAAATTTTAATTTTTTTAAAGTTCAATTCAAAAGGCGTAATTCGAAAATATTTAAAAAACTATTTTAATTTTACTTATTTATTTTATTTTTATTTACATAATTAATTATATTTATATATATCTGTAAAGTAAATGTATAATAGTCTTTTGGCTCTTTAATAAAACCTCTTTGTTCATTTTTCTCTTTGTAGACTCTTTTGGCGAATAAAACTATTTTAGGATCGTTTGAGAAAATTGCCCTTAAATCAAAACATTGGTATATAACTATATATATTGCTAAACTCATCTAGATGGAAATAGAGACGAATGGATCCATGCTGTTTTCTGAACTGTAATTCTTTTTTTTCTGAAATATAATTCTTAAGATAAAATAAACAACAACTAATTTTCCTATCGTAGACAACATAGGCTATGAGATTAATGGTTGAATGTTACACTATTAAAATTTTAAAAACTGAAGATATAAGGTCCCGAAGTTATAATGAACAACCTTACGTGTTTCACAGTACTGATAGCTTGTCGTTTGAGAAAATTGCCCTTAAATCAAAACATTGGTATATAACTATATATATATATAGTTATATATATATAATTATATATAACTATATATATATATATATATACACACATATATATATTACTAAACTCATCTAGATGGAAATAGAGATGAATGGATTGCTCCATGCTGTTTTCTGAACTGTAATTTTTTTTTCTGAAATATAATTCTTAAAATAAAACTAGCTCTCGACCCGCGTTTTTTGTTTTCATTTATTTTTATATAAATATTTTGTTTTCAATTTTAAATTGGTATATATTATAATATATATGTGTCTATCAATTTTTAAAACATAATAAGTTTACGGTAATATTTTTCATTGAATAAATTGTTTCAAACTTTCACATGTATGTGTATTTTCTTCTATATATATTTTTGGATTATTATTTCATTATTAAAATCGTAACTATATATATAAAGATTAATAAAATATTATTTTATTGTCATATTCAAAGATATTGTAACATTTCACAAATTTAAAAAGTTTTTAAAAAATTAAATTTTTCGCTTCATAGAATTATATTATCGAGTAAATAATTAAACATTTATTTTTTTAATTGTTAAAATAAACTATATAGTTTAAAATTTGTTTTCATTGGTTAAACGTAGTAAATATTAATCATTGTTAGATAAATGATTTTTGTTATTTAATTTTTTTTTTTTGTAATTTTAAAAGTTAACATCGACAAATATTTAAATATTTAACATATGTAGGTATAGTATTACAATATTAAATTATATCTATTTATTTTATACTATCTATAAATCTAATGGATCATCTATTGTTTAAATCCAATTATTGATAGCCCAATAAAAATTTCTGGTAGACCCAAAATTTAAATGATAAGATTAGAGATTAAATGTAACATGACTTTATAGTAATAGGTCCATTAGGTTCAGTTTTAAAAAATCACACATGAATTAAGGTTGTGACTTCTGTTTTAATATATAAGATGTTTATTTTCTTCTATATATATATTTTTGGATTATTATTTCATTATTAAAATCGTAACTATATATATAAAGATTAGTAAAATATTATTTTATTGTCATATTCAAAGATATTGTAACATTTCACAAATTTAGAAAGTTTTTAAAAAATTAAACTTTTTGCTTCATAGAATTATATTATCGAGTAAATAATTAAACATTTATTTTTTTAATTTTTAAAATAAACTATATAGTTTAAAATTTGTTTTCATTGGTTTAACGTAGTAAAGATTAATTATTGTTAGATAAATGATTTTTTTTATTTAAATTTTTTTTTTATAATTTTAAAAGTTAACATCGACAAATATTTAAATATTTAACATATGGAGGTATAGTATTACAATATTAAATTATATCTATTTATTTTATACTATCTATAAATCCAATGGATCATCTATAGTTTAAATCCAATTATTGATAGGCCAATAAAAATTTCTGGTAGGCCCACAATTTAAATGATAAGATTAGAGATTAAATGTAACATAACTTTATAGTAATAGGTCCATTAGGTGAATTTAAAAAAAAAACCACACATGAATTAAGGTTGTGACTTCTGTTTTAATATATAAGATAAACAACAATTAATTTTCCTATCCTAGACAACATAGGCAATGAGATTAATGGTTGAATGTTCCACTATTAAAATTTTTAAAACTGAAGATATAAGGTCCCAAAGTTATAATGAACAACCTTACGTGTTTCACAGTACTGATAGCTTGTGGTTGACAGCGTTGTGGTGCTTGATTTTCCGATTTTTCTTGCCATTGATACAATTGGTTTTGATTACTAGGTGTGTGGAACTGGAGTGCAGGAAAGGAAGCTGGTAACCTATATATTTTGATGTTGGAGGAAGTAAAGAGTTCACATGGAATGCTACGGAATTTATGAGGAACTGAGGAATCAAAGACGTAGAAAGCTTCAATTACGTCAGTTCTTAGCAGCTGTTTAGGTGTAGGATTTTTCAGGGGAAGTTGAATTGCATCTGTCAGTTCTGCGTTCCAGGTAAGGAGAAAAATATAACTTGACCAGCCTATATTGGGCTGCGAATGAGTTAGAATTTTATATAAAAGTAACCTCATTTGCTGGAGCCCCAACCGGTTAGTGGAAGAAATGATATGGAATTCGGCTGATTTCCCTATTTTGATTGAGCTAATGGTAGTTGACCAAAACAAAAAGATTGAGCTAATGGCAAACTATGTGCCTTCACCATTTAAATCGTCTGATGTTTGAGAAATTGAGGAAGATTGATTATATATGTAACTTACAGTTTTTGTAAAAAAAATTATTAGACGAATCTGTATGCTTGGTTACTAATTATAAGTTTTTGCAAAAATGATTTAAAGAATGTTTAAGTATGTTTTTAAGGCAGACATTAGTTTTCATGAGAATCACTAAACCTTGGACATACCCTTTTTTGCATAGCCCATA
The DNA here is from genome assembly GCF_020379485.1 of Brassica napus. NCBI lineage: Eukaryota > Viridiplantae > Streptophyta > Magnoliopsida > Brassicales > Brassicaceae > Brassica > Brassica napus. The sequence continues at coordinate 28,109,820 of NC_063448.1, read as the reverse complement.
AAATTAGCTACTCGTTTATCATTGCTGATAATAATGGAAAGCTTTCCTCTTTCATTCACTATCTCACTTGGCATATAAATGAATTCGGCATTAACGACAAGATGGTCCATTCCATCAAAGTATTAGTTTCCAATAATATCAATCAACAATATTTTTCTTCAGCAACCATGAAACTCAACTGGTTAATGAAACTAGGTCTCTATAAACCTGATTTTACGTACATAAGAACCATGTTGTAAAGAAGAGTGATTATGTATTCTACCCACTGATGATTGAAGTTAAACACATTGATTTCGTTTTCTAAGCTAGTTAGACAACCAAATTAGAGTTAAAAAGCGGATAGGATCTCTCCGTTTGACCCGCTCCGCCGCGGGTTGGCCTTTTTTTCAAAAAGACAGTTGACCCATATACCTGCAGATAAATTTAGTAAACCTTCATCCGCCCCGTTTGAGTTTGCGGATAACCCACAAACTCACGAGTCATACTAATTAAACAAAAAAAATATTTTATATATTAGTTAATCAAATATTTTGAATGATATATTGTATATTTTTTAAAATAATTACATATTTTCTTAAATATAATTTTTTAATCAGTACATATATATATTATAAAATTTGTAATTAAAAATTAGAAAATAATAATAAACTTCTATTAACTTTTTTATAAATCTCGTGGGTTAGGGGAGATCGATCAAAATATCTAGATGCGCCTATGCCCCGCATTATGGCAGATCCAAAATATGAAACCCGCATCCGTTCCGCATAAAAATATTTTTGACCGGTTTCTCCTCTCTGCAGCAGGTCAAATCGAGCAAACCCCACAGTTCTTAAAGATATCCCAGCATTAGCTAGAATGAATATTCTAAGAAAATGGAAAAAGGCATATCTCAATCTGAACAATTTATATCGTGCTTTTTTAAAATAGATTTCTTTCGATTGATATTTTTTTTGCTATTAATATGTGGGAGGATATTATATTATTTTGACCTATTAATGAATGCTATTTTCTTGATTTTCAGTTTTGAGTGTTATTTTTGGCCTCTTATGTTTTAATAGAGAAACAAAATTTCAACCTAAAGGAAACTATTAAGGTGATGATTGTTTCAATGGTTTTTGGATTTTGGTTTTTAGTTTTTGGATTTTGGTTTTTAGAATTTGGTTTTTAGTTTTTGGTTTTTGATTTAGCAGTAGCTTTTAGTTTTTTGAAAATCATGAATGGCTGTTTTAGATTTTTGTTTTTAGTTTTTGATTTTAAAATGAAAAAAATATTATTAGCACTTTAATCTAAAAATTTAAAATTTAAAATTTAAAATTTAAAATTTAAAATATTATCATCAAAATACACATAAACTCAATCAGTCGCTCAAGGGAACTTTAGATGTGTTTCAGGACTTTGCTCGGGGCTGTGTATAAATGTGGCTAAGTCAATGGTTTTGCAGCGGGTAGGGGTAAGCAGGCTCTCGAGAATGAAGCAGCAGAGTGTGGTCTCGCTGTCTCAGCTTTTCCGATCAAATACCTTAGGTTACCCCTCACTTCAAAAACCATGAATCGAAGTGATTTTGAGCCTCTGATCGCAAAAGATTCGTGCAAGATTCCTATCCTGGACGAGTAAAGCTCTCTTCTTTGCTGGAAGGCTGCAGTTGATCAATTCAGTTATTGCTAGCATGACCAATTTTTGGTGTTCTGATTTTAGCCTCTCTCAAAGCTACATTGATGAGATTGAGAGTATGTTTTCAGCTTTCCTCTGGAGTGGATCACCGAACATAACATCAAAGTCAAAAGTAGCTTGGGAAGAAGTCTGCAAAACGGAGCAAGAATGAGGGTTATGAGTTCGGAGAATTAAAGATGTCTCAGAGGTATTTGCTTTGAAACTGATCTGGCGCTTGTTTAATAACTCAGACTCGATGTGGGTTATGTGGGTGAAGCAAGTTATCTTAAGGGAAGACTCTTTTTTGGGATGCTAGAGAAGGTGGAATGGGATCATGGATTTGGAAGAAGCTTCTACATTTGAGACCCATTGTGAAGCAATTTCTTCGTATGGAAATTCATAGTGGGAATTCTGTTGGGTTCTGGACTGATTTATGGCACCCTATAGGGCGACTGATTGAGGTTATTGGAGAAAGAGGAATTCAAAAGCTGGGTATTGTACATAATGCAAAGATAGCTGATGTCTTGGTAGATAATCAATGGCGGTTTCGGAACACGAGGGATAGAAACATTCAAAGCACTCTCTCGCAGGTAAAGGAGTTTCTTGTAGTCTTGAGGCATAATGGGAACAATGCAGTTTTGTGGAAAAGAGGAGAAGATGAGTATAAGAAGGAATTTTCAGCGTACAACACACGAGACACTATTCGTAGCAGGCACACTAAGGTTTCTTGGTTTAAATTGATCTGGTTTAAGCAAGGAGTACATCATTTTGAATTTATAACCTGGTTGGTGATAAAGGATCGACTCTCTACCGGAGTTCGAACGAGAGCATGGGGGATAAGGCAAGGGTGCCCACTATGTGGAGAGACGGAAGAATCTCGTGACCATTTATTTTTTGCATGCCCATATACCTATGGCTTATGGCTGCAGGTTATCGGCTCATTACTAAGGCCAGCACCATTGCATGACTGGGCAAAGATTCTGGCTACAATTCTAAGTACAGTGCATGACAGGCTCACATCTATCCTCCTGAGATTAGCATTCCAGGTGACTATCTATTACATTTGGCGAGAGCGAAATGAACGGAGGCATACTCAGAAAACACGACCAGCACACCAGCTTGGAAAACTGATTGACAAAACCATTAGGAAGCATATACTCTCGACACGGTACCATGAGAAGAGAGGCCTTGAAGGGTTAATGCAGCATTGTTTCAGTGCCCACATTGGGCAAAGCTAGAAATATTTTTAAGTTGGTCCTGTTTATAAATTTGTAAATAACCATTATTTTTCCTGATGATCAATAAATTTATCATTTTATCAAAAAATAATTTCAAAGCAAAAACTGTAAATACAAAATAAACTATCGTAAATCTATATAGATGCAAATATTACCATCGCCAAGTTTTGACAAAAACCACAAAAACTTTTATTTTGGTTTTGGTTTTTTATTATAAGAAATTAATAAAATATTTATTATAAATTTTTGATTTTTGATTTTGCTATAGTTTTATGTAGGCTTATTGTATTAGGGGTTTCACAAAATTTTGGGGTTTCAAATCTGGTGGAATTTGGTGGGTTTGAATGATTTTGATGGAGACTTTGACGGGGGATTTGGTAGGATTCAAAACAAAAATAATTTTTGGTGAATTCTTATTTTTTAAATATTTCAACGACGAAGACGAAGCTGGGAGTGAAGATATAAAAATCTCGGAAAATCAGCTAATTCCTACATCAACAAGAGGCAACGGTCCCGATCAGTACATAAACATGTTACCTGTGCGAAAACATACATCAACTAGTACAAAATTTAATTTTCATACGCAAACTTTCAAAATTTGGTTTTATCATACATTGACCTAATTTCCGTTAGTCAAACGTTGAGTTGTCGTTAACCAGTAACAGAAATCGGCTAATTCCTACATCAACAGGGACCAATGGTCCAGATCAATACATAAACACTTCACCTGTGCAAAAACATACATCAACTAATACAAAATTTAAATTCAATATATGAACTTTCGAAATCTGGTTTTAACATACACTAAAGCTTGACATGCGCGTCCGCGCAGATAATTGTTGCTAGTTTTTTTATAAATTGGTTAATGAAATTCCTAAATATATAAAATTTTGTTAATTTTTATGTTCTTACACATAAAAACCAAACCCACCCGGATCTGGAAAGACCCTATTTGAATCCCACCAAAAAAATTATAATACCCGAACAAAGCATAATTTCAAAACCCAAAAAAAAACTTGATATCCGAAAGAACCAATCCATACCCTACCGTATGCCTGATATCCACATCTTAATGAAGTAGTTAAGAAGTATAAAAAATGTAAAAGATATAATAAAACACTTAAATATAGGTAAGTTCTGTTTTATATTTCTATAATACATGCTGTCAAATTATTTGGAAAAAATGCAATTAATAAAGTAGTTAAGTTGAGTAAAATAAGGAAAGAAAAGATGTAATAAATCTGTTGAAAATAATATTATTTTTATTTTGTACTTAAACTTAATAAAATAGATTTACTTAATTTTCACTAGTCAAATAAAACCGAAAATAAATTATTTGTCACGTGTTGATTAAGTAAAGTTTTTATTGTATTATGTGATAATTAAACCATAGTACGTAGTAATTGACAGAGAGAAATGAGAATGTTTAGCTTATCGAAGACATTCTCTTTTCTCTTTGTTCAATTTTGTCTTCTTTCGTTTTTTCGGTGTTAGTGTTTTCTGTTGTCGAAAAAGTTGAAGAAAAAAATTAAAGAGAAAGGCTAACTAATGTATTACACGAGAAAAAAATCGTTTGACCTACATGATTTATTTTTCTCATTCAATTACTACGTAATACAGTTTAATTACCACATAATACAATAAAAATCTTATTTAATCAATACGTGACAGACAATTTATCTTCGATATTATTTGACTAGTGGAAATTAGGTAAATGTCAAGGTTTAGCGTATGTTAAAACCAGATTTCAAAAGTTCATGTATTCAATTTAAATTTGTATTAGTTAATGTATGATTCTGCACAAGTAAAGTGTTTATATATTGATCCGTACCATTGGTCCCTGTTGATGTAGGAATTAGCCGATTTTCTATTACCGGTTAACGACAACTCAACGTTTGACTAACAGAAATTAGGTCAATGTATGATAAAACCAAATTTTGAAAGTTCATGTATGAAAATTTAATTTTATACTAGTTGATGTATGTTTTCGCACAGGTAACATGTTTATGTACTGATCGGGACCGTTGACCCTTGTTGATGTAGGAATTGACCAATTATGTTTATGTACTCATCAACTATATACCAGTCGATGTATCCTGGTTTGCTTTGTAAATGTTGCTACTATCTAGTTGTCACACTTGGTTTATTTATGTTTTACAGGAGTTAGATGATGGTTAAAAGATGGATCAGCAGCAGTTTGTGTGATGAAGTATCTTCTCTTACTATGTGCTAGCTACTAGTTTTAGGGAGAAGAAGATATTACTATATTTTTCCACTTTATGTTAACTGGAACTATTCACATCTCTACTTCAATTTCTCATGATAATTTTGGATTTAGCTTTGAGGTTTGTTTCTACTTTTATGAGATGGTATCATCTGTTTGCTCGCAAGTGTAGTATATAACTTTATAGAAGCTATCTACAGTAACGTTTACCAATAAATGTAGTAAAACAAAATGAACTGTTTTTTTCACATTCTGAATTCTTTAAGATGTAGTTTTAAACAAATATCAACTGAACAAGAGAAAACAGTGCTAGAATTTTGAGCTCTGTTTCTTGAACTCGACAGCGTGTTCTTTTGCAGTAGAAGTGAAAGACTTTTGCAGTATCTTTCATTTCCATCATCTTCAAGCTGATTCCCTGCAGAGATTACAAAACAGATTTTAAGCATATGAAACAATCAATGTGAAATCTGATATCAGAAGTAGAGTACTTGTAGTTTTTTCAGATTGTCTTGAAGTTTGCTCTGAGCCATTTTGGCAGCACCCATTTCCTGCACAACATCACCAGAAGATGAAAATCGCAGAGGGAAACTACAATACTTTTTGATCAAAAAAACCCTACAATACTTTTCTAGAAAGGTTATAGAGAAGCTTATCTATGAGGAAGCAAACCCATACTTCTTCTTGATCTGGTCGACTGGGTGCCGCTTTTGTCCTCATGTTTCTCTTCATTGGTCACAACACTCTTCTCATTCTTAGCCGTCATCTGCTTCAGCTTACCTTGAAGCTCGTAAACTTATTCGCCAGCTTCTGTTTACTTATCCCCGACAACTAATATCCCGTGTTCTAATTAGGCTTCTTTTGTTCTTGTTGTTGATGATCATCATCATCCCCGATGTCAATGTCATCTTGAAATGTCAAGAAGAACAATTTACCTTGCTGAGCGAGAGTTTCTTTCACACCAAAATCCCCACCAGGTTTAACGCAGTACTGAGATCAACTACCACAAACATGGCATGAGATGCCCGATGCACCAATGAACACATATGACATCATGCATTTGAGCATCTGGAGTAAACTCCTATGATTATATAAAATTCCACGTATCAAATGATAAGAAGAATTGAAAACCAAAGATCAGATAGAGAATATAGAAGAGAGACACTACAAGAACATTACGTGAAGAGGAACACAGAAAAAGTTAGTTTCCACGTGCGGCATCAAGGAATTGCGCTACAGGCTATTGGGCTACAGGCTCAAGAGGATCAATGTAAGATCAAAAGATACAAGTCTATAAATGAGACAAAGAAGAACTCAAACCCTAAAAGTTGTAGAAACCGAAGAAACATATTCACCTCGTTGGAGTGCCATATCAGCAGATTCTTTGTGATCCTTCTAATGCCAGATCCACAATCTGCAAATTATTTGTGTTTGGACTTTGGAGATTAATGCAACTACTAAACAAAAGGCTCCTCGACTGCTGATACGAGAGATAAGATTATTTTTTAAAAGTCCATCTCTACAGATGGTATTTGTTTCTAACTTTCTATTGAATCCGTAGTGTAAATCTTTTTTTCTAATAATTCAAAATAATCTTTGATATAAATTACTAAGAAATCCATATTTTACAATAAGGGGAGTTTTGATAGGATTTGTACAAATACTATATCCAATAACCATGGATTTGTTAGAACTTTTATAAATACCATATTCAATAAGAGATGATTTCAACAAAACCCAAAATTTTATGAAATCCCAAGTACAATAAGCCCCCCTTGGTTTTTAGAAAAACTTGAATGATGATTTTCAGTTTTAAGTTTTATATTAATTACTTTTTTGAAGTTGAAATGAAATATAACAATAAATTTTACTTACTATGAAAAAAATTCAAAACATTATCACTTAAAAACACATTTATTTTAAGCAATTTCTCTAAAACTTCGGTATCTTGATTTGTAGAGAAATTTATTGCTTTGGAGTTCTTGTTTGTTTTATATAATGTGGATGTGATCTAAATATGTAAGTAACAAAATTAATTAAATTCATAGTACAAAACACTATTTAAAACATTATAAAATTAACTTACTTAAAACAAAATTCGAATAACTTTCTTTAAAGAAGACTCACTGTAATATTTTTATTCATGTGTTTATGTTGCTCGAGTAACTGTTTTTTCGAAGAAAGTTAATAATGTTTTGTAAAATAAAAACAATAAAAAAATCATTTTTGCTGTAGGAAAAAACACTAAAACAAACTAATTGGTATTGGTATAGTGGTAAAAGGAAGGGATTCCAGTTAGAGCTTCTGCAATGGGTTCGATTTCACTTGGTCACTATAGACGTATTAAGTGGCAAGAAAATCCGGATTTCTATGTTTCTTGGTGATTAGTTCTTATGACTAGAAAGACTTTGGAATTACACCAAGATTATCAAAAAAAAAAAAAAACACTAAAACATGGATTCTAGCTTTTATATGTTAGGAAGTAAAACAATGAAAAAAATCAGTTTCCCTCAGATTTAGGGAATCTAAAAAAGTAGTTTTTAGAAAATCAAAAACAAAAAACCTTTTCAAAAACCAAAAACGATCATTCTTAGAAGATCTGCTATAAAGACATTAAAGTTTGTTAGTCAGTGGGAGATAAGGTTCTTGTCGTTTTACTAATCGTAATTAGAGTGGAGTACTAGATATCCTTTTTTATGATGCACACTTTCATTAAAAATGGTAAATGACACGTCGTTTCTATCTAAAAAAAAAGAAGCAAATGACACGTCGAACCTCTTACCTGATGAATTTTAGCCCTAGGGGCAAAAATACTTTTTTTGATAACTTCGCCCCACTAATCCATTGCCCCATAGTTCATGCTTCAATTGTTTGTACTAAGAACCGGATCTAGTCGTTGGTTTAACTGATGTACTAGATCTTGACTCGCGTTACAAAGCGCGAATATATTCTTTGTTTTGTTTTTTGTTATAATTTTTGATAAATAGCTTAAAATGAATATAATTCGTTCCTGGTTGAAAAAAAAAAAATATCATCCGTTCCTCATCCATAAAAGCAGTTAAATGTAAAAAGCAGGTAAATGACATTGAGTAAAATAAGGTTAATGGACTATTAAATTTTTAAATATCGTTTATGCTTGGCACTAGCAATATTGATAATTGTTAAAAGTTTTTCAAGAACAAGTTGATCTATATTCAAACAGGTGCTGGAATCGATTTGGTTATGTTGTCGCATGAAGTATTAACGATATTTTTTTAATAAAAAGGTAATATAAAGGTCTTTATAGCTATGGAGCCAGATCACCAGCAGATTTTACCATTGGACTCCTGGTTTAATCCAGTGGTAGCAATAAGATATACTAGCTTTTGATCCACGCGCCTGTGCGGATGTACATTTTTCATATAATTTATATTTTATATATATTAAATAATATATATATATATATATATATAATACATTTTTTCTTATTACATATTTGCAGTGTTTTGAAAACCAGACCGAACCGGCCCGTCGGACCATGATTTGCTCCTCAAACCAATTCCGAGTTGTGCTAAAAACCGGATTTAAGTTAAACCGACAAACTCGTGCGCCCGTTCGGGTGTTTGCTTATTATTCAGACCATATATTTTTTATTATTTGGACCATATATTTTTTTATTGTATTGTGCTATATATATTTTTTTATTAGATGTGTTGCATCAGTTAGATAGTAATATTTTTGTTTTAAAAGAAATCTAACTATGTATTAATATACAGTGTGAATATAATTTGTTTTAAAAACAAGACCATATCAGTTTAAAATTGTATATATTTATTTTATATCATATTTATGCATTTATTCTTAAACCACGTAAATCGATAAATCAAATATAAATTTGTACAAAAAGTAATGTATACATAAAAAAATTTTATCTGAAATTTTATCTGAAATTTTATTTGATATTTAATAACATTGGCCACCTGAATCTACATCTTATCTATTAATTTCATATTTATTAACATTGGGATATACTATTTGATTTTATCATGCATTATCCAGTAAATATATTAACATTATGGCCCAAAAATAATCGTAAACAAAACCCATTTTCTATTTGTTTATTCCAGGAAAAGAAAAAAAAAACAACAAAAGAAAGTGTATCCAAAGACGTAACCACTTTATTGGACTTTAACACCATTTATCTCTATTGAAATAAAACAATTCTCCTTATTCTCTCTCTATTCTCACTACCTTTTTGTGATTGTGCTTACATATATACCCTCCATTAATTTATTATATTTTATTTTACCTCATAAATATATTAATTTCTCAAATTAAATTAATCAATCATAACTCATCTACCACTATGGCTCACATATTAACATTAACCAATGAAATTTTACTTGGCCCACCTAACTTCATCTTCATCGTGAAAGCTCATCTTCCCCATCTTCCTTTGATGATTTAGAAGCTTGAAGAATACGCAATTTTTGTCCGTTTTCGATGAAATTTTTTTCTGGAATATCAATTAAATGTTGTTTATATCATGGGTAACATAAAAAAGTAAGAAATTGATGAAAATTTTGAGAGATTAAAAACGATTTTGAAAACTGTGTTTATGGATTTGGGTATATTTTATGTTCGTTTTTGATGATTTTTTTTGCTGGAATACTACTAAAAAGAAGTGTATATTACGGCTAGTGTAAAAAACAAGATTCAATGCAAATTTTAAAAGATTTTTTTTTTGAAAACTGTGTTTATGGATTTAGGGTATAATTTATGTCCGTTTTTGATGATTTTTTTGTGTGTAATTTCATTAAGATGAATTATATATCATAGGTAATGTAAAATCCGAACAAAATCGTCATAAAAAGTTAATTAGTTAGTGCAAAGATAACATCTGGGTATTACTAAGAGAACTAGTTTACTAAGGCAAAATAGTTTTACTGGTATTACTAATATTACTATGTTTACAAGTTCGACTAGTATTACTATGTATAGTACTTAAATAGATTAGTATTAGTAAGAGAAAACTGTACGGTGTGGAAATTAATTTTAAGATTCTTAATAATGCTAATTGTAATGATAATTATATTTTATTTTAGAAAAAATGCAAAATACGCCTTGCACAATCATTTATTTTGATTACGGGAGATATTATATGAAGTATGAGGCTGAAATAAAATGGATATCGGGAGATGGTGAAGGAGCAGATGAAATTCACACGATTGTGTTGAAGAAATCAGTGGAGGAGGTCACATTCTCTGCTTTGCTTGAGCATATTTGCAGAAAGATATAGGTAGATGAATCTAAGATGGAAGCAAAGCTTAGTTACTTTCCAATGGTATTGTATTCGAACAAACCATCATATATTTGGAATGATGAAGACGTTTTTGGTTATCTACTGCAAGTTAATAATGAGAAGTGTAGAAATGTTCTACATATAGAGTTCATCAATGTAGAAGTGCATCTGTTTTGGCTCTAGATTATCCCGTTAGTTTTGATAAATATTGCAAATAGTACATATATTTAACATATATAACTCATATATTATTTATTAGTAGACTATGTATATAGTAAATGAAACTATTAAAACTATTTAGATGATTATTTTCTATAGTTTTAGGAATATTTATCATTTCCCCAAAATAACTCCTTAACTTTCATGGTTGTTGAGTCAATCGTAAGGCTATAGTAAGCAGAATCTATAAAAATATTTATTTCTCGTTAATTGTTAATGTAATACTCTGTCTTAATGATATTCATTGTATAAAATAATTGGTTTTACTACAAAATATATCATTTGGACATGGTTTTACTAATAAAACTTATAATTTGCCAAAATATTACTATGTGTAAGGTAGTATTACTACTACCTTGAAGATTACCAAGAATTACTAAATGTAATTAGAATATTAAATTTATGTATATAACGGCAATACATTTTACATGTGTAGTTGTTTTACTATTATGTGTATAAATTTTTTATTATAAGTTTATCACAAGGTATTTTACATGTGTTATCAGTTTTTGGTATATCCTTTTGTAATGTTTTTTTGTCCTAGTAAAACTTAATAAATCCAGTTATCCAACTTACTCATTTTCTGACATAGTAAACCTAGTAAATTCAGTTATCAAGACATGTCTTTTGTAAAACATACCGAGTTTTAAACATCCCAAAACAGAAACCAATCAAGTTTTAAACATCTTAAATACTTAAATAAACCTCGTAAATTCAGTTATCAAAACATGTCTTTTGTAAAACATACCGAGTTTTAAACATCCCAAAACAGAAACCAATCAAGTTTTAAACATCTTAAATACTTAAATAAACCTAGTAAATTCAGTTATCAAAACATGTCTTTTGTTTTACACTGTTTCTTCTTCTCCAGTCAGTCAATCTCATGATTCTTCCCCTCCGTGAACTGCCCTCAGATTAGCATCACTTTTCGGTTTTCTCCTCAATTTTTTTTTCTGTTTCCACATCTTCTTTTCTCTGTTTTTTCAAATTTGAATTCAGTAATCTAAAAATTAATCTATCACAAGTAGTTTTAATCTACAAATTAATATGCCAAAAATTAATCTCTCTTTGCATCTTGAGCATCTGATATATTGTGTTTTTGGCACATTATATGTATGTCTTACTAATAGTTTTCAAGGTTTTATCAAGTCTTTCTAGTCCCTTTGAGTCATTACAGGTCGGAGAGTCTAATAGGTGAGAAGAATGACCGTGTGGAGCGAAAGAAGGAAGAAAAGAGCCTGACTTGAAGGTTTTCACAACCGGAACTTCAGGAAATAAAAGATTCTATTTTGGGATTTGCCCTAGTTTTCTCTATTTTTCCCTCCAGCAGCATGTGGCTCCTATATATATTCCTCTTTTATTTACTTTGTTTTCTACCTTAGTTTTTACGCAAGAAAGACCTTAGAGAGCTTTGTGATTTCGCTATTGCTACTTGTAAGGGAGAAGGCCTCATCTATCTCCTAGAGAAGATTACCCTGAACCCTGTAATTTCTATTGTCTATTACATGCAGTATTATTCAGAAATCATGTTTCTCTGTTCTTGTATTATGACTGAGTAGTCACCGAGTTAGTTTAGGGTTCTAGGGTTTTGGATTCGTGAACTGAAGCATAAATAAAGTCATCTTAAGATTGTCTACATTTATATATGTTCTTATTGCTTGCATTGAACTGATCACTTAGTGCATGAATTAGGGTTAATCAATTTAGCTAACCGTTGGTTGATAACTTGATATGATTTGAATGAGTTTTGCATCCCTAGTCAGCGAGAGTAGATATTAGGGTGTATTGTGAACACATCGGACTTGATCTCTAAAGCTTGCTATCGCGTCTTGATCCAAACGAGAGTTTAGGCATCAAGGCCGATTTGCAAATGAATCAACACCACGACAGTGGGTTGTTTCAACCTGAGTGATCCGAGTTTAGACTTGTGTAAACTGGACTTGAATAATTGCTTGGTTTGCGATTTCTTTACCTGAAGAAGAAACCCTAGACTAACGCCTTTAATCAATTCAAAAAAAACCTCACTTTGTTACTTGTTCTTTAAGTTACCTTACTTCTTTAAAACCCACTACTGTTTTAGCTTAATTCTGATCCCATAAAGATAAAGTGTGAACTGGTCCTCTGGAATTGAATCTAAAGATATTACAACTACACTGTTAACTTGACAGTAGACAAAGATCCAATTTTAGTGTATCAAGTTTTGGCGCCGTTGCGACGGAGACCAGCTTTTTACCTTTATTTTTCGATAATTTATTTAGTCTAAAACCTCTAACTTGTTTAATCCTTTTTGCAGCTAATAACCCAGGTGCATGACCAGTAGATATACTCGGAGCAATGAACAAGGGGAATTACTTTCGCTTACAAATCAGGAACTTGCAAGTTTAGAAAGAACAAACCGTCAACAAAGGCTGAATACCGCCACAATGGATAACTTTGGCACTCTAGAGAAAATCGCTGCTTCTAGGCAACAAATGCAGCAGCAGATGCAACAGATGCAGCAAACGATTGCAGCACAGTAGCTGGCTGCTCAACAAGCTGCACAGCATGAACCACTTGTTCCAATCGGTGAGAGGAATTTACCGCGTAACATCCCTGCTATGCGCTCTGCTATTGCTCCACTGCCATGTCAAAGGGCGGATTTTGAGATCAAACCCGGCATGATCAATCTGGTCCAGAGAAAGATGTTCCATGGACTGTCAGCTGAGATACCAATGGAACACATCGAAGCTTTCAAAGAGATTTGCAGTTTCACTCGTGCAAACGGCGTCCCACCCGACTTCATCAAATGCATGTTGTTTCCATTCTCTCTAGAAGACAAGGCTTCACGATGGCTTAAGTCATTACCTACAGGTTCCCTAACTACTTGGGAACAGGTTAGAGCAGCCTTCTTGGGTCACTTCTACACGAAAGGCAAAACGGCTGCCCTAAGGAACAAGATCTACTCTTTCAAGCAGCTCGCTAACGAACCGTTTAATGAAGCATGGGAACGGTTCAATGATACCCTCAGAGAGTGTCCTCATCACGGGTTTGACGACGACCTAGGAATCTTCTATGATGATGTGGATTGGGAGTTCCACAATGCTCTAAATGCAGCGAGCAATGGAGACTTCATGACCCAAACCACTGAAGGAGCTCACACGCTAATTGAGAACATGGCAGCTAGTTCATCCAATAAAAACGAGGAGACTGACCGCTCTAAGAAGGTGAACAGCATGGACACTAGGAATAATGATGACCTCGCCGCTAAGGTTGATCAGCTACTCAAGAACAATCAGAATCAGATCTATTTCATGTAAGAAGCCAAACTGGAACCAGGCACTACTGATGCTACAGCAGAGATCGGGACATCGGAAGAAGATCAGCAAGAGGTCAGTTACGTCAACGGTCAGAGTTGGCAGTTCAAGAATTTCCATCCAAACCCTAATGTGGGGAACAACCAGCATCTGTTCTCATACAAGACCAATTAAGACATTCCTTACGACTGATCTCAGGGAAATCAGTCCCAGAACCATGGATATTAGAAGCAATACCCTAAGAATCTGAATGGAAAGATGTTCATCCTCAGCCAAGCTCAGAACCAATATCAGAACAGGCAGAATAATCCGCATGCTGCTCCTGCAACCGCGAGCGGTCCGCCAGATGAACTGAAGGGAATGATGCAACAACTTTTGCAGGGTTGACAGATTCAAGGAAAAGCACTGAACCAGGTTACCAACGAGATCAACACTCGGATGGATAATATGTTCACAGAATTAAATTCCAAATATGATGCTGTAGCAAGCCACATAAGGCAGATGGATGTTCAGATCGCTCAAACTGCTGAAACAATCAAACAGCAACAGGGAACACTCCCTGGGAAAACAGACAAGAAGCCCAAGGATTGTAATGCGGTCGAGTTGAGAAGTGGAAGAAATCTCCCAGATCCTATCCCCAAGAAACTCACTGCTAAAGAGAAGGGAAAACAGAAAGAGGGAGAAAAACCTCCACTTGAGGATGTTCTCGCAGACGAACAAGACGCGGAACAGCCAACTGTCACAGAACCCGTAACTCTTACGACGCAAGTTCAGCCTGTTCCCGCTCGCGTCTACACTCCAATATTTCCCTACCCAGTCCCTGCTAAGAAAACACACAAATATTGCGAAGAAATGAAGTGCAAGAAGATGCTAGAAGAGTTGACTGTTAAGTTATCTCTCATGGACGCAATTCAGATGATTCCTTCAATGCGCAGTCTTGTGAAGGGACTAGTCTCTGGGAAGATCTCTGCAGACAGCGATATCATGATGGTCTCAAAAGAATGCAGCGCCGTTCTCCAAAACAGAGCAGTCAGGAGATTGGAAGATCCCGAAAAATTTGTTCTTTCGGTTCAGATTGGAAGAACAGTTTTCGCATGTTCTTTATGTGATTTAGGTTCCAATGTGAATCTCATGCCTTACTCAGTTGCAAAACGCATGGGACTAACCCATTTCAAGCCAACCAGGATTTCATTGGTGTTCGCAGACAGATCAGTCAAGTTGCCAGTAGGTATTCTCGAAGACCTGCAAGTTCAAATTGGCAACACCACTGTACCAGCGGATTTGGTGGTTCTGGAGCTCGAAGATGAACCAAAAGATCCTCTCATTCTAGGCCAACCTTTCTTATGCACAGCTGGTGCAATTATTGATGTACGCAATGGGAGAATCGATCTCCAACTAGGAGATATTGTGATGAAGTTTGAGATGAACGAGCTGCTCAAACAACCTATGCTAGATGGTCAGAACTTCACGATTGACGACGAGAACGCTGGCTTGATTCCTCAACAAGGGATGATTGAAGAAATCCTAGCGGATGATCCTTTAGAAGTAGCTCTGATCCAAGCCAAGTCTGAGCAGAACACGTGCAACGTTGACGCTGATGGGTACGAGAAGATGCTAGACTTGAGTAAAAGCATAGAGAAGATGGTCGCTTTCCTAAGTATGGGGGAGAAGAGAAATCATGTTCCACCAGAAGGAGCAACTGCTCCTAAACGAGGACACAAACCGGGCAGCGATATCATGATGGTCTCAAAAGAATGCAGCGCAGTTCTCCAAAACAGAGCAGTCAGGAGATTGGAAGATCCCAAAAAATTTGTTCTTTCGGTTCAGATTGGAAGAACAGTTTTCGCCTGTTCTTTATGTGATTTAGGTTCCAGTGTGAATCTCATGCCTTACTCAATTGCAAAACGCATGGGACTAACCAATTTCAAGTCAACCAGGATTTCATTGGTGTTAGCAGACAGATCAGTCAAGTTGCCAGTAGGTATTCTCAAAGACCTGCAAGTTCAAATTGGCAACACCACTGTACCATCGGATTTGGTGGTTCTGGAGCTCGAAGATGAACCGAAAGATCCTCTCATTCTAGGCCTACCTTTCTTATGCACAGCTGGTGCAATTATTGATGTACGCAATGGGAGAATCGATCTCCAACTAGGAGATATTGTGATGAAGTTTGAGATGAACGAGCTGCTCAAACGACCTATGCTAGATGGTCAGAACTTCACGATTGACGACGAGAACGCTGCCTTGATCCCTCAACAAGGGATGATTGAAGAAATCCTAGCGGATGATCCTTTAGAAGTAGCTCTGATCCGAGCCGAGTCTGAGCAGAACACGTGCAACGTTGACGCTGATGGGTACGAGAAGATGCTAGACTTGAGTAAAAGCATAGAGAAGATGGTCGCTTTCCTAAGTATGGGAGAGAAGAGCAATCATGTTCCACCAGAAGGAGCAACTGCTCCTAAACGAGGACACAAACCGGGCAGCCTGCTCGATGATTCCTGGAGCGAACTCAAGGCTCCAAAGATCGAATTAAAGTCCCTACCAGCGGGACTCAGGTATGCGTTCCTTGGACCTAATTCCACATATCTTGTCATTGTGAACTCTGAGCTCAATAATGTGGAAACTGCTAAACTCTTGTGTGAATTGAGAAAATATCGCAAAGCATTAGGGTATCCATTAGAAGATATTTCCGGTATTTCACCTGATCTATGCATGCATAGAATACATCTAGAAGATGAATCGATGACTTCTGTAGAACATCAGAGGCGGTTAAACCCAAATCTAAAAGATGTTGTTAAGAAAGAGATAATGAAACTTCTAGAAGCTGGTGTAATCTATGCGATTTCTGATAGTAAGTGGGTTAGTCATGTTCATGTACTTCCTAAGAAAGGTGGGATCACTGTGGTTGCCAATGAAAGGAATGAATTGATACCTACTAGGACAGTAACCGGTCATCGTATGTGCATTGATTTTCGAAAATTAAATGCGGCTACGCGAAAGGATCACTTCCACTACCATTCATTGATCAAATGCTTGAGAGATTGGCTAACCACCCATATTACTGCTTTTTAGATGGTTATTCAGGTTTCTTTCAGATTCCCATTCACCCAGACGATCAGGAGAAGATGACTTTCACGTGTCCCTACAGAACTTTTGCCTACAGGAGAATGTCGTTTGGGCTGTGCAATGCCCCTGCGACATTCCAGCGGTGCATGATGTCTATTTTCACTGACCTAATTGAGGACATAATGGAAGTTTTCATGGATGACTTTAGCGTCTATGGAAACTCCTTTTCTGTCTGTTTGTCAAACTTGTGAAGGGTCCTTCAGCGATGTGAAGAAAAGCATCTCGTGTTGAATTGGGAGAAGTGTCACTTCACGGTGCGAGATGGGATTGTTCTCGGCCACAAAATCTCAGAAAAGGGGATCGAAGTGGACAAAGCATAGATAGGGGTGATGATGAGTCTACAGCCTCCAAACTCTGTCAAGGGAATCAGGAGTTTCCTCGGACACGCTGGTTTCTACAGAAGGTTCATCAAGGACTTCTCCAAAATCGCAAGACCACTCACCAGACTGCTTTGCAAGGAGATAAAATTTGAGTTCGATAGCGATTGTTTGGCCGCTTTTCACACGATAAAAGGAGCTCTAGTTAGCGCACCCATTGTGCAACCACCAGACTGGGAGCTTCCCTTCGAGATCATGACTGATGCTAGCGACTTTGCGGTCGGAGCAGTGCTCGGCCAATGAAAAGATAAGAAGCTTCACGTGATCTATTATGCAAGCAGAACACTAGACGAAGCTCAATGAAGCTATGCAACTACAGAGAAAGAACTTCTGGCAATTGTATTTGCCTTTGAAAAATTCAGATCTTACCTAGTTGGCTCCAAGGTGATAGTGCACACGGACCATGCAGCGTTGAGATACTTCTAACAAAGAAGGATGTGAAACCAAGGCTGCTCCGATGGATCTTATTGCTCCAAGAATTTGACCTAGAAATCAAGGACAAAAAGGGTATCGAGAATGGCGTCGCAGATCACCTCTCCAGAATGAAGATAGAGAAGACACAGCCCTTGATGACAGCCTTACGGTTGAGCACGTCTACTCGATCAGTCTCGGAAGCATCACAGAACAACCGCGCAGCCCAGTTTGCTCCAGCGTACTGGAACACCTTGTTTGTGCGATCAAAAAGCAATACCCCAATCTTCCATGGTTTGCTGAGATTGCTAACTATTTAGCCGGTGAGAAAGAACCAGTCAAATTCACTGGTAATGATAAGCGGAAATTTCTAAGAGGCGCAAGTTACTATTATTGGGATGAGCCATACTTGTACCGAAATTGCAAGGATGGAGTATTCCGACGGTGTGTGTCAGAGGCTGAGATTCCATGAATCCTTTTTCACTGTCACGGCTCCTCTTATGCAGGGCACTTTGCAACATTTAAAACCGTGTCCAAGATTCTCCAAGCCAGTTTTTTGTGGCCAACAATGTTCCAGGATGCCCACTCTTACATCTCTAGGTGCGACTCATGTCAGCGCCAAGGGAATATCAGTAAACGGAATGAGATGCCTCAAAACTTCATCCTGGAAATTGAAGTATTCGATTGTTGGGGGATTGATTTCATGGACCATTCCCACCATCCTTCAAGAACGAATACATATTGGTAGCAGTTGACTACGTTTCTAAGTGGATGGAAGCAATAGCCAGTCCCACAAACGACGCAAAGGTGGTGATTAAGATGTTCAAAACCATAATCTTTCCAAGATTTGGAGTACCACGAGTAGTCATCAGTGATGGGGGCAGTCACTTCATCAACAAGATCTTTGCAGGTCTGTTAAAAAAGAATGGCGTGAAACACAAGGTAGCCACGCCATATCACCCTCAAACAAGTCGTCAAGTGGAAGTTTCAAACAGGGAGATCAAGAGCATCCTGCAGAAAACTGTTAACACCACTCGCAAGGACTGGTCGCTCAAGCTAGACAACGCTCTCTGGGCCTATAGAACAGCCTACAAAACACCAATCGGGACCACTTCCTACAACTTAGTGTACGGTAAAGCTTGTCACCTGCCGGTTGAGTTGGAGTACAAGGCAGCATGGGCCGTGAAGCTACTCAACTTCGACATCAAACCAGCAGCAGAGAGACGATCCATGCAAATCCATGAGCTGGAAGAAATTAGGCATCTCGCCTATGAAAGCTCAAAGATCTACAAGGAGCGAACTAAGGCCTATCATGACAAGAGGATCATCAGCCGAAACTTTCAGCCTAAGGATCAGGTGCTCCTTTTCAACTCCAGGTTACGACTGTTACCTGGAAAGCTGCGATCAAGATGATCCGTACCATTCACCATTAAAGAGGTCTGCCCCTACGGAGCTGTTGTGTTGCTGGACACAAAAGGTGAGGAATTTGTTGTCAATGGTCAACGCCTAAAGCCATATCTTTCTGAGAAAACAATCGCAGAGGGTGAAGAAATTCCCCTAAGCGATCCTTCCTTGGCCTAACAAGCTAACCAAGTCAAGCTAGTGACTTAAACCAAGCGCTTGGTGGGAGGCAACCCACTGGTGAGTGTAAATATTTATTTTAGATTTCTGTTTTGTGTTTCTTTTAATTTATTTGCATGATAAAGATCAGAAAAACCCCGAGTTACTCAACCGGAACAGTCTCAGGCTGTTCCTGACTCGGAGCAGCTGCTCCGCTAAGGTAAGTTTCTCGGGACCAAAAAAAAGAAAAAAATTTAAATTTGAAATAATTTTGTAAAATTTGAGGAAAACCCTAGCAAGTGGGAAGTGGGGCACGAAGTGGAGGCCTATAAAAAAAAGAACTTTTCCCATCTCTCTCTCACTTCCACCAAAATCGCCTCCTCCCACACCACTTTCCATTCCCCTTTAAACCTAAAAACTCTTTAAACTTCTCCAACTTGTTTTGAGATTTTTGGTTTATACTTGCTTGGATTTCGAGTTGTTTGGTTAATTGCAAGACTCTTCCATCACCAATCAAACGGTAAGAGGCGAAACAACACAGTGATTCTCGGCCACAATCTCCTTCTCTTCTTTTGCGCTTGAATAAGATCGATTTTAGGGTTTTTCTAAATCAAAATCGACCTCTCCTTTTGCAGCTAGGATGGTTCATAGAAGTTGAGTTAAGAATGGTTGAATCGATTAGGATAGTTGGAAAGTTATAACCTTTGCGCCACTGTTCTTATTTGCACATGCATCGATTGATTTGATATGGATTTTGGGATCTATTGACTCGATTTCTGTTGATTGGTGAATTTATCTAAGTACCTAGTTTTCTAAGTGATTGTATTTGGTTTACCATTATCGATCGCTTGCTCTCTTTACATCGGGGTTATGGGAAAAGTTTGGAATGAGAAACTACAATAAAAGCTTCCAACTTTTTCTACTAACCCAATCGAATGGTACTAAGCACTTTCCATTGGTTTTGATTTGTAAATGGGTCCCAGACGAACCAAGATGGCTTCCAGGATCAAACCAATACATGCCCGAGGAACACCGGAGGACGACACCATCTCCCCGACTTACCCGTGGCCACGAGAAGAGGGAAAAGAGATCTCCCTCACTGACCCAAACATACCTGATTCTTCGGAGGAAAGATGGGATAAGAGGGCCTCGCGTCGCTACAAAGCCGTGCTCACGATCAACATCCTCCCAACACGATTCGTTGACGCCGGAGCTTTGAACGACTTGGGCCTCCACGAGGATTTGCATGTTGTTTTCAATGTGCTGGGAATAACTGATCTTTGCCACATCACTCACCCGCTGTACCCAGATTTGGTGAGGCAAGTCCTAGCCACTGTTTGAACCAAGACTGTCGATAAACTAGTAAAGAGATAGGGACGAGTTCTCGTCGGTGGGTCAAGACAAAGACGCATTTTATTAGATCAAGTGAATGCTCAGTCGTATTACAAGGAGGGGAAAAGCAGTCTAGAGTCGAGCCGGTCATTTGACTCGCGAGTCAACGAGCCGAGTCCCTTTGCTGTGATCATCTGTTTGGACAATTATCTTGTGGGCCTTTTGGGAGGGTCAGGCCCATACCCAACAGTAAGTCCTCCCAGTTCGCTGGTGAGTAGCGTAGCCGACTCAGCGAATTTGGAAGTTAGGTTTGCAAGACAATTGTTCTGGACTCGCGATCCCGTCCGGCTCCTCGACTACGCGGGCTGCTTGCTTACTTGTGATCGGTTTGGCCCGAACCGGCGGTTTTCTTTGGTTCTGGTTACGATCGCGGATCTTTATCTAAACCGAACCTTGTTTTCCTCAAGAAGTCGAACCGTCGCGAGACTTGGTGAATTACACGCGCCTAAATGGGCCTATCTAGGCCCATCTAGGTCTAATGATGACGCCTTGGGGCGTGAGGCGCTTCCCCCCTTATCAATTCTCCTCTCGCCTCTCATTTTCTTCATTCTTCATCCGACTCAGGTATTTTCTCTCTCTTTCTCTCTGTTTCTCTCTCTTTCTCTCTGTTTCTCTCTCTAGCTTTTTAGTCTTAGATTTCGAGAATGTCGTCGGGCGGTAGGCTTTCCAGAGAACAGAAAGGGAAGGCGGTTGTGAGGGTGACTGAACTTCTTTTTCGGTTATGCTGGCGAAAGCTTCCGCCTCAATCCACTTTGTGAAGTAGTCAGTTAAGACTAGGACGAAGTGCTTCTGTCGAGAGCTCGGCATAGGGCCTATTATGTCCATTCCCCATCGCATAAAGGGGTATGGTGCGGTCATCGTTCGTAGCAACTCTGTCGGGGAATGGATTGTCAAGGCGTGTCGCTGGTATTGGTCGCATCGTTGAGCGTATGCTTCGCAATCCGCATTCATTGTTGGCCAGTAGAAGCCGAGGCTTTTGACCTTTAGAACGAGTGCTCGACCTCCACAGTGATTTCCTGCGGCGCCTTCATGCGTTTCGGTCATGACAAGGTGTGTTTCTTCGCCGTTGATGCACTTCAAGAGTACTTTAGTTGCGGTCCATCGATGGAGCTCTCCATCCAAGACGACGTAGTGGGCACTCCATGTTTTGAGTCGTCTTGCAATCCATTTCTCGGGAGGTAGCTTTCCATCGACCAGATAGTTGATGAATTCTGTCCTCCTGTCGGCAGCTTCAGTTTGTTCCGCTGCGGGGTCTTCGTCCATGGGGATAGCTTCGGTTATGGCTGCTACAACGGTCACTTCGTTAGGCGGGAGCTCGATGCTTGGTTTGTCGATCTTGTGGATAGGAATGGTCCGTTTCACTTGATCGTGCAGTCTGCTACCCAAGGCAGCGAGGGCGTCGGCGCACACGTTCTCTCCTCTAGGGACTTTGGTGAGTTCGAAGAATTCGAAGTCTTTAGCGAGTGCTTGAACGACTTTAAGGCATGCGTCCATTCGTTCGTTGCGAGCATTGTAGTCGCCGCTAAACTGACTGGTAACGAGTTGCGAGTCGCATTACGCACTGAGACGTTTTGCTTTGACCGCCTTAGCGAGTGGTAGTCCTGCGATCAACGACTTGTATTCTGCTTCATTGTTTGAAGCGGTGAAGCCGAAACTGAACGACTGTTTGATTAACTCGCCTATTGGTGACTGCAGTTGGACTCCTGCTCCCGATCCTTTGTTTGTTGACGATCCGTCGACATGGAGTATCCAATTTTGACTTGGAAGGATTAGGTCTTGCTCTAGCTCTGGCGCGAGGTCGATTAGGAAGTCAGCGAGGACTTGGGATTTTGCTGCTGTTCGATTTTTGAACACAATGTCGTGCTCGCTGAGCTCGACAGCCCACTTCGATAGTCATCCGGACTGGTTGGTGTTCTGCATTATTGTGCGGAGCGGTTGATTTGTCAGTACTTCGATCGTGTGTGATTGGAAGTAAGGACGCAGCTTCCTTGCTGACGTGATAACGGCGAGAGCCATCTTCTCGAGGGTGGGGTATCGAGTTTCTGGGTCGGTCATTCGCTTGCTCGTGTAGAAGATAGGCTTCTGCTCTCCTCGATCCTCTCGGATGAGGACGCTGCTGACCGCGGTAGAGGATACTGCAATATAGAGAGAGAGTGTATCACCGGCTTCAGGTTTAGATAACATGGGAGGAGTCGTAAGATACTGTTTGAGCTGTCCGAACGCCTCTTCGCACTTCTCGTCCCAGATGAAACGCTTGTTTCCACGCAGTAGTTCGTAAAAGGGGAGGCATTTATCCGTGGACCTGGAGATGAAGCGGTTCAATGCTGCGATTCTCCCCGTCAGTCGCTGGACTTCTCGGCTGTTCTTCGGGCTGGGGAGGTCGAGTATTGCGGTGATTTACTTTGGATTCGCTTCGATTCCTCGTTGGGTGACGATGTAACCCAAAAATTCGCCTGAAGTAACACCGAATGTGTATTTTGCCGGGTTGAGTTTCATCCCGTACTCGTTCAGTGTTTTGAAGCACTCCTTCAGATGACTTAAGTGGTCGACTGCACGGAGCGACTTAACCACCATGTCATCGATGTAGACCTCCATCGTGTTCCCTAGTTTGTCGGTGAACATTCGATTGACGAGTCGTTGATAAGTCGCGCCGGCGTTTTTTAGGCCAAATGGCATTACTTTGTAGCAGTAGGTCCCCCTATCGGTGATGAACGTTGTTTTCTCTTGGTTGTTGGGATGCATCAAGATCTGATTGTATCCTGAGAAGGTGTCCATGAAAGTCAGGAGCTCGTTTCCAGCAGTCGACTCGACCAGTTGATCGATATGCGGGAGCGGGTAGCTGTCTTTGGGGCATGCCTTGTTTAGATCGGTAAAATCGACGCAGACGCGCCATTTTCCATTTTTCTTCTTGACGACAACTGGGTTGGCTAACCATTCCGGGTATCGTACTTCTGCGATCGAACCGGCTGCGAGCAGTCGCTCTACTTCTTCATTTTCGGCTTTGCTTTGCTCGGGGCCAAGCTTGCGTCTTTTCTGGCAAATGGGCTTGATGGTTGGATCGACATTCAACTCGTGGGAGGTTATGGCGGGATCTATTCCCTTCATGTCCGAGGTTGTCCAAGCGAGAGTCGACGCGTTCTGCTTCAAGAGGTCGATGATCGCGCGCTGCATTTCTTCGGAGAGGAATGCGCTGACTCGAACTACTTTGCTTTGGTCGGAGTCGTCAATTGTGACTTCTAGAATATCGTCCTTTTGGGGCTGGATTTGTTTCGATATCGCGTTGATGCGAGGAGTCGATTGTTGCATCTTCACCGTTGCAATCAGTAGGTCGCGTGCGGCCTGCTGGTCTCCTCGAAGTGTCTGCACCTGCCCATTTGGTCCCGGGAACTTCACGCACTGATGATAGGTTGATGATATTGCCTTCATCGAATGCAACCAAGGGGTTCCGAGGATCGCGTTATATCGGGCCTTCGTTCGGATGACGGAGAATTTGACTGTGCGTGTTACTCCGCATGCGTAGACTAGGAGTTTGATTGCTCCGATCATCGTCTCGGAAGCTCCGTTGAATCCCGTGAGGGGTTCCGAGGATCGCGCAAGTCGACTCCCATCTTATCGAGAGTATCGCGAAAGATCAGATCAACCGAACTGCCAGTATCGACCTGAACTTTGGCGACGTCACACTTCGCGATTCCTACTTCGACGAGTAGGGGGTCGTTATGAGCTAGGTGGACGCCGATTGCATCGTCAGGTGAGAAAGTGATTGAGGGATCATTCTCAGGTTTCGATGGCCATTTCTTCGAGGTTATTGCTTGTCGTCAATGGTCCTTGACCGACCGAACCGAGTCGCCGCAAGGAGGCGAGCCTCCCATAATTACGTTTAAGGAGGGAGTGCGCTCGACCCGTCTGTTTCGCAGTTGGACCCTCAGGTTGTTAGACGAGTCCTCGAGGATGGGCTAATGTTTGTCGCCGTTCTTGGCTTTCGTTTCTTCCAACTTTCGTCGTAAGTCGGAACGCTTAGGTCGATTGAGCTTGATCCTGAGGTCTTCTGATTTCGAGTTGAGCTGATCGCGAAGGTCGATGACTCGGTGCTTGAGGTGGGGTCGAACACAGGAGTCTTCGACTCTTTTTGCCTTGGACTCTTCGATGATTGAGCGAAGATCGTCTTTAGAGTCGTGCACGTGGTCGATTGTCTGTGATTTTCGCCTGAGCTTGTTTCTCAAGTCATTCGACTTTTCCTGTCCGCCGTTCTCACTCGGTCGCTTGATGGAGTGTTCGTGCGTATCGCGGACTTTGTTGTCCTCTTCTTCATCCGAGGAGGAACTTGGTCGTGCGAGGATGACTTGGACATGTCGACGATTACGAGGTTGCTCTTCTTCGACTTGTGCTTCGCCCTCGTCTTTGTCTTTCTCTTCTGGCTTGTCATCCTCTGCGCATTTGGGTCAGGCTCCGGCCTTGTCTTGATTCTTCTGAGCCTTCTTTTCTTTGTTTTTGCTCCAGCTCTTGGTGTTGTTTGGCCTAGGCTTGGGAAGCTCGACGTTGGCTGTTCCATTTTCATAAGATGAGAAGAGGGCATCGACCAGATGCCTACAGTTTCTCGTATCGTGCGCCTTGGACTTATGGTAGCTGCACCATAGGTTTGGCTCGATCGAGCCAGGATTCGGAGTTGAAGGCGCCGAAGAGGTTTGCAGCTTCTCGTCGTTCTCCTAGACGTTCCAACCTTTCTCGCGCACGACGACAGGCGATCCCGGGGGCGGGTTTTTATCTTCGACAACATAGACGAAGCTTTTCTGCTGATTAGATTTGTTGTCTGTGGCGTGCTGTGAGGGTTCTTGGCGTGCCTCAGGAGCTTTTGGAGCAGTCGTCGGTTTAGCGGCCGCATTCATTTTCTTGAGTATCGCTGTTGTGTCTTCTTCCATTCTGATGAAGTTGTTAGATCTCGCGATAGCATCCTGAAGCGATTTGGTGGGGTTTCTGTAGAGATCCTCGCGAAACAGGGACTTGAAGTAGAGGGTATTCATCAACGCGTCAATGGCGATGCTGTCTGGGATCTGCACCTTTGAAGCGACAGCTTTGAACTTCTCCATGAAGTCGCGGAGGCTCTGGTTCGCTCCCTGAGATAGGTTCCAAAGGTCGGATAGGGTCACTCCTTGTCTCGTAAACATGATGTACTGCTTGAGGAATCAGACGTCAGATCGTGAAAGTCGTTGATGGAGTCTCATTCCAATCAAGTGAACCACTCGAGGGCTGGTCCTTGAAGACTCTCGACGAAGAGCCAACAATAGCCAGTGCTCTTTCCTCGTCGGAGAAGTTAGTTCGACCCATCGCGATGTTGAATGCGGTGATATGGTCAGTCGGGTCTGCCTTTCTGGCGAAAGTCGGAAGGCAGATTTTCTCGGCTGGTCGGTACCGTACGTCGGTGATTCGCCGGGAAAAGGGGGGGGGGGGGTTTTAGGGTTTCGGGCAGGACGCGTTCAATCAACGGCGCCGAAGTAGGTCCTTCGAGCATCCGGTCTTTCATGTCTAGGAACGACTGCTTAAGCTCAGCGAGTTCCCGGACGGTAACGAGATCTACGCCGCCGGGTGTTTGAACCTGGACGGCATTTGTGTTCGTCGTGTTTTCTGCGCCGGCTGTTCGGTAAGTGTCGAACAGCTGTTTTCGGACTGTCGTAGCCGGATCTCCTGAGTTTCCGGCCAAAGGAGCCAAGATGGCGGTGATGGGGGCGAGTTGCTCGGCTGTCGCCTTCTGGACGGCGTCTTGCTGCGCCATCCTCTCGAGTATGGTGTCTGCAAAGGCCCCTGCTGTCGAAGCGCCTTCAGTCGTAGGTGACTCGTCGTCGGACGGCGAGTCGGATCGACCAATGATCTTTGCTGACTCTACTCTGTCTGCCCAACGGTGGGCGCCAACTATTTGAACCGAGACTATCGATAAACTAGTAAAGAGATAGGGACGAGTTCTCGTTGGTGGGTCAAGACAAAGACGTGTTTTATTAGATCAAGTGAATGCTCAGTCGTATTACAAGGAGGGGAAAACAAGGAAAAGAACCGGCGAAAGCTGGTTCACCGGAGAATACAAGTCGGCGAGAATAGAGAAATGAAACCCTAGTTTCTAGCCGAAAGTATGTGATGTAGAGATTTGCGGATCCTTTGATCGTTGCCTTTCCTCCTCCTTTTATAGATGCGTGCTTGTTAACCTAATTCGCCTTGACTCCTCGACGATTGGGACGAGGTGTCGGGCCGCTAATTTCGAGTCGTCGAGCCGGCGACCTCCGGTCGCTCGCTTTGTTGGCTAAAAGCAGTCTAGAGTCGAGCCGGTCATTTGACTCGCGAGTCAACGAGCCGAGTCCCTTTGCTGTGATCATGTGTTTGGACAATTATCTTGTGGGCCTTTTGGGAGGGTCAGGCCCATACCCAACAGCCACCACGGAGCTAACCTTCACGAAGCCCGATTTCCCAATCTTTGAGGAGGCTTACTTCACCTTCTTTGCGAGCGGCGTTAAGCATTCCATAAGTTTGGAGAAGCTGACCGAGATTTATGAGATATCTGAGGAGTACACTAAAACATCCTTCCCAAGGAAGTTTCCTCCGGAGCAAGCGTTCTGGAAGTTCATCGCTTCAGGGGATTTCAAATCCCGATCAGCCAGTCAGTCTCGTATCCGCAACCCTGTTCTGCGGATTTCTGCAAAGGTCCTGAGAAACTTGCTCTTCTCAAAGGACTAGACGTCCAAGGTGCAACGCGGGGAGCTTCAGATGTTATTTGCAGGAGTTGAGAACGAGATCAGATCCACAAACATTGGGATTCCGACCGCTCAGATGACGGCTAGTCCAGGTTGTGTGCTTGTTCAGATGTTTGTGGACAAGAAGGGGAGGGTGACTAAGGGTTCTCTGAAAAAGGACCGTTCTAGGAGTTTTCTTACTCCTCTTTTCCGCCACTTGGAGCTTGATCTCTGTCCCTATCAGTGTAACGAGACCCTAGAGTTCATTGATATCCCTTACCTGATCAACTGTCAGATTCTCTGCGACGAGATACCTACAGCTTCCTTGGTAAGGACGGGAACACCCTCTACTGCAAGCTGCCTCAACCGGACATCACATTGCTCGGGGACGTGATCAACATCTGTTTCGTTCCAGAACCTCAGTATCTCTGCGCCGACCCAAAAGCGTCCCACCAGGATGACACTATGGATGATGCTGAGTTCGTAGGTACTGTTGGCGGCGACACTGCCTATGACCTAGGCCCCCTTGATGACAATGCCGATGACGCCACCTACCGTCGCTGGATGGTAGATTCTCAGCGCAAGAATAACAGCCTCATGAAGAGGATCCTGAAGGCGATCACTGGAGGATGCTTGGGCAGTCCGAGCACAGCTGAACCTCGTCGAGAGCAGCCTACACCGCGCAGTCATCGACCAGGGAAGGAGCCGGCAGGAACTGTAGGGTCAGAGGAAGAGACTCTGTGGGCCACTCCGCGCAGAAGGAACAGGCGTTCCGGTGCCCAGTCCGAGAGCGATGATACTGACTAGGTAGTCTCCTAGTTCTATCTCCATTGTTATATCTGTTTGAACTATTTCTGTTTCATGCACTTGTTTATTATTTTGGCCTTTCCTTGAATTATTTTTTCACCAGGGATGGTGCGAAGTAAGTCTGGGGGAGGCACTTATCTGCTACTAATCGTTTACCTTTGGTTTTATGTTTAGAGTCAGTCCGCTTTGAGTCATTTTGATGTCTTTATCGAGTCAGTTTGTTAAGATCGAGTCAGTCCAAACTTTGTGGGAATCAGGACCTTATTCTATGATGTGCATTAACCACCCTCGTGCTTTAATTCATCTTATTCAGTGACCTTAGCAGAAGCGACATACGCACATGTGGATCTGGAACACCCTGACATTACATCATCTTGTTCTCCAAAAGCTCTCAGCTTGTCGAGGTTACACTGGAAAGACTTAACTCCATCTAACTTGAACTTAATCTTGACTGCAATTCTTCTTGTTATGGGCGTTAGATTAGGGTTTAACGTGATTAACACTCAGGACTTCTTATGCCTTCTATCCATCTTGCTGATCCTGAGTGGCTAGCTCATCTTTAGCTAGTACCCACCTTGAAACCCTAAAGGCTTTATTCCACCTTCATACATTTGTTATTCAGTATCTTATGTGCAGATATGTGCAAAAGGGTTGGAGAGGAAAGGATCGACACAGTCTCTTACTCGTTGATGCAACAGAGTGTTCTGCTGAAGAACATGCGGAAACCATGGAGAAACCGCTCCGCCGCCATTGATCTAACAAAAGAGAAGAGAAACAAGAATAAATATGAAGTCAAGAACTCTAGTGGAATGTCGAAAGTACCAATGTTACCTCCTGCTTCGTCACCAGTGTTATCTATTCAAAAAAAAAAATATTTATTTTTGTACTTCAGAGTAAGGTGATGAAGGAGGAGAAGATTCCTAAGAAAGACGGAAGCCACTGGTAAAATAGAAGAGAGTGTGCAAAAAGTGAAGAGATGAGGATCATGCAGATAATCAGAGCGACTGTTCCAAAAGAAGAACATATGTTTGGTCGGATAAACTGTACTGAAACGAAGAACAGGCAAAAACGAGTTGAGGCTGTGGACATCAATGGATCTATCTTCTCTTGCAATTTTGCGCGATATCCTGCATCCTCTACAAAAATTGGTAACCCCTAAACACTGATTAGCTCCACTTAAAGACAAAAAGGCCTGTTTCATACCTAGACCTTTACCCTATCTAATGTCTGTGATAAGAAGCTCACGCCACTCTTAACTTTTACAAGTCTGAGATACAGAGTATGAAGCCGTTTTGAACAGCAGTCAGTGGGGTTCTTGGTAAGGATGTGTTGTTTTAGCTAAATTACTTGTATGGTTCAGAGATTCATGGTTATTGTATGGTTGTTGAGAATAGGCGAGTTCCCACCCTTTCAAACCTTTCTCTCAGTTCTTGGTACTTGATTTTGTTTGAGGACAAACAAAGATCTAAGTCTGGAGGAATTGATATATTGTGTTTTTGACACATTATATGTATGTCTTACTAATAGTTTTCAAGGTTTTATCGAGTCTTTCTAGTCTCTTTGAGTCATTACAGGTCGGAGAGTCTAATAGGTGAGAAGAATGATCGTGTGGAGCGAAAGAAGGAAGAAAAGAGCCTGACTTGAAGGTTTTCACAACCGGAACAGTCAGGTAGACTGTTCTCGCATAAGTGGAGCACTCCGATGGCCTGCTCCCTGATACTTCAGGAAATAAATGATTCTATTTCGGGATTTGCCCTAGTTTTCCCTATTTTTCCCTCCAGCCGCATGTGGCTCCTATATATATTCCTCTTTTATTTACTCTGTTTTCTACATTAGTTTTTACGCAAGAAAGACCTTAGAGAGCTTTGTGATTTCGTTATTGCTACTTGTAAGGGAGAAGGCCTCATCTATCTCCTAGAGAAGATTATCTTGAACCCTCTGATTTCTATTATCTATTACATGCAGTATTATTCAGAAATCATGCTTCTCTGTTCTTGTGTTATGACTGAGTAGTCACCAAGTTAGTTTAGGGTTCTAGGGTTTTGGATTCGTGAACTGACGGATAATAAGTCATCTTAAGATTGTCTACATTCATATTTGTTCTTATTGCTTGCATTAAACTGATCACTTAGTGTATGAATTAGGGTTAATCAATTTAGCTAACCGTTGGTTGATAACTTGATATGATTTGAATGAGCTTTGCATCCCTAGTCAGCGAAAGTAAATATTAGTGTGTATTGTGAACACATCGGACTTGATCTCTAAAGCTTGCTACCGCGTCTTGATCCAAACGAGAGTTTAGGCATCAAGGCCGATTTGCAAAGGAATCAACACCACGACAGTGGGTTGTTTCAACCTGAGTGATCCGAGTTTAGACTTGTGTAAACTGGACTTGAATAATTGCTTGGTTTGCGATTTCCTTACCTGAAGAAGAAACCCTAGACTAGCGCCTTTAATCAATTCGATAACAACCTCACTTTGTTACTTGTTCTTTAAGTTACCTTACTTCTTTAAAACCCACTAGTGTTTTAGCTTAATTATGATCCCATAAAGATAAAGTGTGAACTGGTCCTCTCGAATTGAATCTAAAGATATTACAACTATTGTTAACTTGACAGTAGACAAAGATCCAATTTTAGTATATCAGCATCGTTTTATCATCGTTTGTCAAGGTCGGTTCAATTATCTCACAGTTGGGACGATCTTCCACCGTTACTACTAACAGATCTTGGCTACCTTAAGAACTCAATCAAAGAATCCGCCTTTTGCATAGCTTGACTTGTTCCTGCCTGAGTAAGTGCCACAAGCGGAGGAATCGCTCCTTCCCGAGCTACCATGGTTCGATACACCACACTCTCCTCAAAGCTGCAGCAATATCGACACAGCTAGCTCTTTCTGTCTCTGCGTTCCTGCCTCCACGATCTCCACCAGCACCGGAACTCTTCCACCAGTATCACCGGCTTAGATTCCGGAACCGACATAAGCAGGCCCATCATGAACGCTGATTTGTCTACCAGCGGCTTCATGATTCCTGACTGCACAGCTCTGAGTTTGTTCTCTTTAGCTGAGCACAACGAGTATAAAGTAGTCAAGGCGTTCTTCTTGGCTCTGAATCCTCTTGTTTCTACAAGGTTCACAAGGAGAGGAATCACTCCTGATCTTCTTATTGCGACTTTGTTATCCTCAACCTGCGATCGACGGAGAAGAGCGCAGGCGGCGTTCACCTTTGCCGTGGGAGTTCCCATCTTCAACACTCTAACGAGCGGCTTGGCGCCGGAAGAAGCAATCAGGTCTTTTTTCTCGTCGCAGAGCGAGAGATTCATGATCGCCGTGACTCTGTACTCCTAGAGCTGAAGATCCGAAGATGAGATCAGAGAGATGAGCGGCTTAACCCCTCCGGCTTTGGCGATTTCGATGCATTCTCAGGTTTGTTCTTGGACAAGAGCCTGATCTCCATGGTAGCTTGCTTCTGCTCGTCGATGGAGCAGGAAGAATCGAGATGAGCAACGAGATCATCGGAGTTATCAGAGGCGCATGAGAGGAGGAGGCGGCGGCTCTCGGAAGAAGCAGAGGGGAGTTATGGAGATTTAACAACAACGAAGAGAGAATCAAGCTCGCCTTTTCTGAGACCGTTTCTGTCGCACGAGAGAGAAGGGAGAAAGAGTTGGAGAAACAAAAATGAGAAAGAGAGCAATACGCAGCATTTAGAGATTAGGTCTAAGAGGATCCGGGTTTGACCCGACTGGGATTGGGTGGGTCGGGTAGCTTAGGTTGGATCATGTAGTTTAGTAATTTCATTAAGGGAATTCGGGTCTTTACGTACCCTAGTCCCATGTTTACTATTTTAAAATAAATAAATGTTAAATAATATTTTAATAACGGGATAAAGGGGAATTTTTCAAGAGAGGGAGGGGTATATGGAGTTAATCTCCCACTTTATTGGTTTCTCTTCAATTTTCTCTCCGTCGGCTTACCTCTCTCTCTTATCTCTGCTTCGATGTTCATCTATAGAAAAAAAAGGGATTGAAGGATCAAATATATACTGAAAGCTACGATTTTATGTTTATCAACATCATTCACTCAACGATTTGCCATGTCAATTGATCTATTTTATCAAAGGTTAGAGTCATGATTTTTTTTATTCAGATTAAACGATTAGTTATTTGACCTAAACACTTTGATCGTTTCTTTATTATGTCGATAGATCTCTTGTCACCATGGGTAGATCGGCCATCTCGTTTCGACTTTCAAGACATGCAATCGAAAAGTCAAAATCCACATTGATAGAAGACAATCACCTCCATGAAGACAGCTTCTCGTGCTAGAAAGAGTGATGCAGGGTTTGTCCTTGATTCTGTATCCATTTTTTTTAATTTATGCTTCCAGATTATTACTTATCATGTCACCAGCTAAAAGAAACTTTGTTTCGTTCAATCTTTTTGTGTCCTGTAACGATTTTTTCATTAAACTGGCTAGTTGTAGCTTTGAGTTAATGGTTGATACTTGTCTCAGGTACGACTTGACCCACTTGATTTTGGGAGGCATAACTGAGGCTACTTTTCGGCTTCAGAAAATACCACAACATGCAGTGGTATATTGACTTCTTCCTTTATAGCAAGTTTCTGTTCTTTGATATTTATTTATTTTTGTCAAGCAGAAAGATATTCACACTCCTTTGCTATGTGATTTTGTTATTGATTGTTTATAATTTCAGGTGGCAGTGTAGAATTTTCCTACGGTTAAAGATGCTGCAGACGTGGTGATTGCTACTATG
The DNA here is from genome assembly GCF_020379485.1 of Brassica napus. Classification (NCBI taxonomy): domain Eukaryota; kingdom Viridiplantae; phylum Streptophyta; class Magnoliopsida; order Brassicales; family Brassicaceae; genus Brassica; species Brassica napus. Next base: position 28,076,758 of record NC_063448.1, on the reverse strand, counting down.
ATGTCTGGAATACATGTTAGACTTCTCTACTTGCGATTCTGAATGATATGATTTAAAGCTATTATTAGATCGAGTTTCAATTGATTGATCCGTTGAAAGTGTAATTGAAGTTCAGTGTCTAATAGAAAGTTCTACTTATCTGAATTCATTTATAAATATTGTTGTTCTGGCATGATATATTAGTAATATAGACCAACAACTTTTTATGGAGAAACAGAGGGACAGGGGACAGAAGGGATATATAGAAAAGTTCAGGCAGGGACATGGTGAAGGAGAGAGAGATGAGAATCAGTTGTAACATCACATAGCAAAGGGAAGGCACACTAATCATTTAGTAAATGTTAAATGTATGTGTTCTTTGTTAGATATGATTGTCTCATAAGTTTTATAAATTCGATCATCATTTAGTACAATCAGCATATGATTATATTAAAATTTTTAAATGTGTCCCATGATATTGGACATGGACAGAACCAAGTACCAGTAATCAAGATACAAAAGAAGACAACAACCTTGACATGACAACAGACTTATTAAACGGTTAGTAATTGCTTATCTATTATAACTAATTCATAAGGTGAAAGAAAAGTATGACTTATTGTAGTTACTTGCCTCAGTGATGTATATAAGGGTTTATATTAATGGTAGTCTTATATAACACCAGGTTTATTTCGATACGGTTTTAAATGACCAAAAAGAATTCATACATTTGTAGAAATCAAAAGAATAACAAGCTTATTGAAATGAATTATTGGAAGAAAAAAAACAAATGCTTTTCCATAACTAATAAAAACTTTTTGAACCAGCAAGCATTCTTCCACCATAGAGAACATGTGAATGACTGAAATCTGCAAAGAACAAAAGTGGAAATTCATTATACGGCTTATTATTTAATGGATACAGAAGAACACGCATACAAATATCTTTTTTTTTTTTTAAAGAACACATCCAAACATAACTGTGTAAGACATCAAAACTATCAAAAAGACATACCTTATTACCTCGTCTGTTAAAGGTTGTCGAAAACTTCTTTGAAAACTACATTTATAGTTTTTTCTGAAGTTTGCCATTTTCAATCCCTTTTTTGAATTTACTCTAGAAACAGCCACATATAGCCTGACCTTGTGAAAAGACAGTGGTAATATTAGTTTTTTTTTACATCAAAAGGCTATTCTATCACTCAAACTAGAGGTGTTTTAAGAATCCAGACCGGGATAGAACAACCAATAAACAATAAATCTCTATGAAACGTTCTCGCAGTCTTGGCTAAAGTATCTGCCGTATTGTTCTGGGCCCTTGGTATGTGGAAGATCTTGAAGTCGTGGTAGCGTCTTTTTATAGCTTCGAATTCTGCTAGTTCCATGGAGATGGTTGGCCATGCGCTTGGGTCCTTTATCATTGAAATTACATCCTTGCAGTCAGTTCCAAAGGATTGGCATGAAGTATGTTGGGACATGTTCTCCATCGCCCATATGAGCGCATCCAATTCCGAGTGTAGTGGAGACAGTCGTCTCACATTATTTCACAATCCTAAGAGTTGATCTTTTCCAGTTTCATCTAGCCACATCCATCCATAACCACTGTAGTATCACTACAAGAAAACAGCAAGGATACTGAGGGAAAAAATCGTCGGAATTTCGTCGGAATAACGTTATTCCGACGAAATTCCGACGAAACAAGTCCTCGGAAATAATTCCTCGGAATTTCTTCTTTCCTCGGAAATCCCTCTGAATTTTCCGACGAAATTCCGAGGAAACAAATTTCCGAGGAAATTCCGAGGATCACTAGTTTGTCGGAAATCTCCTCGGAATATACCGAGGGAGAACTTCGTCGGGATATTTCCTCGGAAGTTCATCGATCGATGCGTTTTTGGACATATATCCATCGATCGATCGGAATATACCGAGGGAAATCTTCCTCGGAATATTCCGAGGAACATGTCCCTCGGTATATTCCGAGGAACATGTCCCTCGGTATATTCCGAGGAACATGTCCCTCGGTATATTCCGAGGAAAGGTTTCCCTCGGTATATTCCGAGGAAGATGTCCCTCGGTATATTCCGAACGTTTTTTAATAAACAGATCGATCGATGGATTTATGTCCAAAAACGCATTGATCGATCGAGTAAAAAATATAATTAATTTCCTCGGAATGTAAAAAATATTAATTTTTTAAAAAAAATAAAATTTTTGAAATTTAAATTCGAAAATATAAAATTAAAATTAAAATTGAAATCATATTAATTAATATTCAAAGTTTCACAAATAAAAATAAAACATTCCGAGTTTTTGGAAAAACTCTGCGGACTATTTGGATTGAGTGCAGGGGAGAGGACATCTGGTCTTTATTGGACTTCAGAGCTGTTGAACTTCTGGGAAACGATTGGCACAGGGGTTTATAGATCTTCTCAGGCAAAGGAGTCACTTATCCGGAGCCCAGTACTGAGATATGCCACACGCCTCATTGGCTCATTGCTATACGGGACAACCACAGCCGCATCAGTCACGCAATGGGAGTTGTGCCTCCTGTACCAAGGTGTGAGGCATTTGCTACCGGCATTTGGAAAATCTACATTCCCACCTGCTACTGCCTTCAACATGGGAGCGGTGCTGGCCGCAAACTTAGCAGGATACAAGGGGAAAGTAACCAAATCCAAGAGCAGTGCATGTGGATTTGGTGTAGTGATTACTCGGATCCTTACACATGTGTGTGTAGACTGCGAGAACCATCAGGTAGCACTAGACAGATCGAACAAAATTGCTTGGAACTACCTGGATGTCATTTCTCTAGTAAGTAAGGAGTTCATAGCTGGTCCCCACTCGAGGATCGATCGGGATGGTCCTTACGTCTACGTATTCGAGGACCGAGCGAAGAAAACACTCTACTGCCACCTGCCTCAGATCGGCCTGACTGCTCTACTTTCAGAGGCTGCAGTTGAGTTCCTACCCCCTGCTACCGCACTAGTAGACAAGCCATCCTTCTTCACGCCAAAATATCAGACCAAAGGCAAGGCCGTGGTTGATGAAGAAGGAGAAGATGAGGCTGCACAAGCCATTCCAGATGATTCACAACCCCATCAGCTACTCCCATCAGACTCCAGCCAGTACAAGCTGCAAGAGCTTCCACCGAACGCCACTTCGCGCCAGCAACAACATTGGAGAGATCAGAGCATAAAGACAAACAACGACATGCTACACAAGATCTGGGCTGCCATTTCATGTATCAGGCCGTGTCGTTGCCAAAAGGATGATGTAGTTCATCGGGACAACTCTCCATCCAGCTCTGGTTCGGGTTTGAGTGGTACACACAGGGTAAGAAAGAGGTCCAAGAGACTCAAAGATGCAGGAACATCTGGAGCAGGAGACGAGGAGTAGGAGCTATCACCCGCCAGTATTGCCATTTGATTTCCGACCGCGCTATTTTATTTTCTTTTCTATTCTAACTTTTTATGGTCTTATTTTCTGTTAATTTTGAACTTAGTTTTTTTTTTTTTTTTTTTCTTAATTATGAGTTCGTATTTCTTTTACATGGTTTCTTCGTTTTATTTGGCCTGAGAAGCAAGAATGAAAGGATCATAATATTGCAGCTTTCGCCTCGAATTTACTGATGTAACACCAAATGCATCTGTTCTCACACCTCGATCTGGAGTGTTGTTGTGCCAATAACAATAGAAAACAGTACAGCGCAATCCAACCATGCCCAAATACTTGATTTCCAAAATCTCATGTATGTGTCCGTAGTATACATCATCTCCTGATGCAGAACAAACGCCAGCATCATAAGTCGTACTCGAACGTCTCCTCTTCTGAGTTGTGAATGCATATCCTCGAGTACAAAATCTCGGATATGACTTCACAACAAAGTTTGGTCCAACGACCATCTCACGTATCCAATCGTCAAATCTTTCACCTCTGGCCAAACCAGCAGACACCTATTAATAGCACATATATATATATATGTTATATCAATAAATGTGAATTAGTATAAATATGTGATAAAATATATTTTAATTTGTTTAAAGCACTCACATAAGTAAACATCCATCCAGTAAATTCTCTCTGCTTCATTTCTTCTAGTTCGTCCTCTGTGGCGTATCTATACTCGAACCGCTTTTCTGCCATGAAAATTCTGTATATGATGACAATAATGTAATTAATTAAGATTTAAATTTCAACTTGTTAAAATAAAAATTTGTAAGCTCATTTATTTACCTCTCATATTGAAGAACGTCTTCGCAGTTGGTGAGCAAATATGTTTGCAAATGACTGCGCTCCTGCTCAGTAAGTCGACAGTCCTTTGGTTTTCCGCTAAGTCGTCCAACGTCTGTGAAAATGTCTGGAACCGTAACATGATATGTTGCCCGTTCGCCTCTATCATCATGCCGAGCAGGTCTTCTGGTTTTGGTCTGAACTTTTGCTGGAAAGTAGTACTCGGCAAAGTTTGAAGTTTCTTCATTGATCATCTGTGCGACTATAGAACCTTCCACCCTACTTAAATTTTTCACCATCTTCTTCAAATGGAACATATACCGCTCATACAGATACATCCATCTATACTGCACAGGACCACCAAGTTCCAATTCTCTTGCCAGGAGAATAACAAGATGCTCCATAACATCAAAAAATGAGGGAGGAAATATCTTCTCAAGGTTGCACTGAATCACGGCTATGTTAGTCTTCAAATTTTCAATACCTTCAAGAGTCACTGATCTCGTGCATAAATCGCGGAAGAAACCACTTATCCCTGCAATTGCTTCATGAACATTTCGTGCTAATAGTTCCTTGAAGGCGAACGGAAGGAGGCGCTGCATCATTACATGGCAATCGTGGCTTTTCAAGCCAGTAGACTTTCCTTCCTTTCTGTCGATACAGTTACGCAAATTTGATGCGTAAACGTCTGGAAATTCCACATCGTTTGAAATCCAATCAAAGAACGCATCTTTTCCCTCTGCATCAAGTCGGTATATGGGAAAAGGAGCCCTACCATTCTCATCAACATGAAGTTCTGAACGAGCACATATATCGACTAAATCCAGTCTTGACTTCAAATTATCCTTTGTTTTACCTTGAACATTAAGGATCGTGTTCATAAAATTGTCAAAAAAGTTCTTCTCAATATGCATGACATCTAAATTATGCCTTAGCAGATGATCCTTCCAGTATGGCAGATCCCAGAAAATACTTTTTTCGTGCCAGTTATGTAGTTCTCCAACAGCATCTACCGCAAAACGCTCATGTCCACCGACGTCTGGCGTCCTTTCTGCACCAAAATCTCTTAGTTGTATCTTCAAATCTTTCCCACAAATTTCCGGAGGTGGACTGTCAAACACTCTCTTGTTCTTCGTAAACAAATTCCTACTCCTACGATATGGATGATCAGGCGGTAGGAATCTCCTGTGACAGTCAAACCAACACGTTTTCCTTCCGTGTTTTAGTTGGAAAGCATCAGTGTTATCTTGACAATATGGACATGATAGCCTTCCATGCGTTGTCCATCCAGACAACATACCATATGCTAGAAAATCACTTATTGTCCACATTAGTACTGCCCGCATTTGAAAGTTTTCTTTACACGAAACATCGTATGTTTCAGCACCTTGAGCCCATTGTTGTTGCAACTCATATATTAGTGGCTGAAGAAACACATCAAGTGATCTCTTAGGATGCTCTGGTCCGGGAACGAGAATCTAGAGAAACAAAAACACTCGTCGCAAGCACAAGTTTGGGGGTAGGTTGTATGGTGTAAGAATGACGGGCCATAGAGAATACTGTCTTCCACTCTTGCCAAACGGACTGAAACCATCAGTACATAATCCAAGGTAGACATTTCTTCTCTCATACGCAAAGTCGGGATACTTTGATTGAAAATGCTTCCACGCTTTTGCATCTGAAGGATGTCTGATCTCACCATCTGTTGAGTGCTCCGCATGCCATCTCATTGGTTGCGCTGTGCGTTCAGACATATACAACCTCTGCAACCTTTCCGTCAAAGGTAAATACCACATCATTTTATATGGCACTGGAACTCTTCCACTCGTATCTTTATAACGAGGCTTTCCACAAAATTTGCATGTAACCCGCTGTTCATCCGCCCTCTAATAAATCATGCAGTTGTCGCTGCATACATCTATTACCTGATACGATAAACCAAGACCAGCTACGAGTTTCTGAACCTCGTAGTATGAACCAGGAGCTACATTATCCTCGGGTAGAATACCTTTTACAAAATCAGCAATCGCATCCACACAGTCTTCAGCCAAATTATAATCTGTTTTAATGCCCATCAATCTTGTAGCAGATGATAAAGCTGAATGACCATCTCTGCAACCTTCGTACAATGGTTGCTTTCCAGCATCCAACATATCATAAAATCTCCTAGCTTGTGCATTGGGTAAATCTTCCCCTCTAAAATGATCATTTACCATCTGCTCAGTACCTACACCATAATTTACATCCGTTCTAATTGGTTCTTCTAATCTAACCGCTGGCTGAGGTTCGCTAGTACTACCATGTTCATAATCAGTTTCCCCATGATGATACCAAATTTTGTAACTTCGTGTAAACCCACTCAAATATAGATGAGTCCAAACATCCCACTCTTTAATAACCTTCCTATTTTTACAATTAGAGCAAGAACATCTTAACATACCTGTTTTTGCTTCCGGTTGTCGGTGAACTAACCCCATGAATTCGGTTATACCTCGTTGGTATTCTTCCGTAAGCAATCTCGTGTTCGGATCCAAATGAGGTCGATCGATCCAAGACGAAAATAATTTGAAGAATACATATTTTTTATGAATCAAATTCGTGTGTAAATAGAGTAAGAGGGAGGATGAAGATATGGAGTGAATGAAGAGGAAGAGGGAGTGCTTGTATTTATAGTTTAAATCCTGCCGACAGACCGAGGAAATTCCGACGGAATTCCGACGGAAAAGGCTAGTTCGTCGGAATTTCCTCGGAATTTTGTAAAATCCCCAACGGCTATAATATTTCCTCGGAATTCATCGGTTTTTTCCGAGGAACACATTTTTCCTCGGAATTTCCTCGGAATATTCCGACGGATCGATATTTCCTCGGAATTCCGTCGGTATATTCCGAGGAAATTCCTCGGAATTCCGTCGGTATATTCCGAGGAAATTCCTTGGGATAATTTGAGAATTTCATTTTCTGTCGGAATGTCCGTCAGAATACCGCTGTTTTCTTGTAGTGTATGACTCTGCCGTCCAAGATCCATCTACCAAGCATATACTGTTAAAGCAGTAACATGTTATAATGCAACAAACACGTTTAGAAATACTGATTTAGCCATTGGTCTGCTAAAACCATCTTAAAGGTATCTCCAAAAGATGTGTTATGCCTCCAAGAATGTAAGTACTTAACTTGAACTCACCATTTATTCTTATAAGGCCTGAGTTTTGTAAGAGGATGAAAAATAGTCATTTTTGGAGGATCTGCGTAGAATGATATGGTTTTGATGTTATTGGGGAAGAGGTAAGCTAGTTAGGCAAGGGTAGGGTAAATGTCATAATAATAGCTAGGATTTTGTTAGTTGTGATTTTTAGTATTAAATAGCGAATATACTATTCGATTTTATTCCAAAACTGATTCGTTTGTTATAAACTTAACGTAATAACACGACTATCGGTTTTTAATTATTAGATATTTTACGTGATTTGCAAGATTAGAAACAAAAAAATCTTGTGGTAGTTGACTAATATCGTACTTGTTATGATAATTGCTTAAATATAGGAATAAATTTTGGAAGATAATTTCTTTTAGGAAAATAATAAATGATTAGTTTTGAATTTGAATATGTGTTACAAAAAAACAAAAGAATTTGAATTAAATAATTTATAGTGATAATATCGTGTTTTTTAAGTTAGTTTTGATGTTGAATTACATGATTTTTAGTAATATTGATATAAATTATGATCTTAATCTATACCATGTATTTGTATTTATCTAATATACTGATTTTGATTCTACAGACCAAAATCATTAATCTGATGCGATGAACGAAGATAGTATCACAATTTAATTAGATTTTTTAACAATGATATACAACGATACAAAGGAAAGGAACTATTGTATTTCGATGGTTTAGTAATGATTTGTAATAGTATGGTTTAGTAATAAGACAAAACTTCTGTGTGTTAGTAATTGTATACAACGATATGTAGGAAATTGCTGTCATTTGGTTTGGTAATGGTTTTGTAATTTACGGTTTAATAATAAGGCACACGTGTGTATCGGTTTAGTAAAGAAGCAAAATATTGTGTTTAAATGCCAGTGGTAGCAATTATTGAAGAAAACTTAGGGTTTAGGGTTAAGTACAAAATGTACTCATGTTTTTATAATTTAGAATATAGGAAGTTAGGAGGGTGTATTCAATCTACAGTTTAAGGTGATTTGATTTTTAATGAGGTTTTAGATGAATTCAGTGAATTGCAGAGATTAAAGAAATTTTTGTTAAACAACTCTAGAATATCACCTAAAACCATGAAATTTGAGTTTTAATTTTTTTTAACTAAGAAACTCCACCCAAACATTTTAAAAAATCACTTGAAAACTTTAAAACTCCACAATTTAAAATATTTCCAATAATAGTGCATTTCAGAGTACTTTATAAAATGTCAAGTTCAATGACTAATAGATTCCTGGTTAAGGAACAACCCTAAGATGCTCTTGAGGGTCGATCTTGTGATGATTTGGTGGTGATGGATCAGGTTACTAACACTGATGGGTTGATGATCGATTATAGATTGATAAAAGGGGAAAGATGGTCGATGGTAGAGATGGTTTCAGTGGTGATCTGCGGAAGGATCAGAAACTGGTTTGATTGATCTTAGTCCGTGAGAGGCAGCCCCACTAGTGAACAAGATCGAGGCTTTAAGGAAGATCACTCTTCTAGCCAAATTCGATGTCCACCAATTGAACAAAATGATTGATTTTATTCCGAAACTTGCAATGAGTTTTGTGTAGAAAGAAATGAATACAAACCACTCCAAGAACTTGTAGAAATCAAAAATAACATAGATAAAAACTAGGTAATCTTGAAGACCGAACAATTGAACAACTTCATGGCTTCTTTGACTTGGTTTTCTTCAGATGTCGAGATTGGTTTGATGTAAACCAATCCGAGAATTGCTTCCTTCAATTGTATTGTCTTTGATCTGGTTATTGGCCCATTGGAGAAAGATAATGGGTCTTGGTCTTGTGTAGAATGAGTTGAGAAAGTTATGTCTGATCTAGACTTGTCTTTGGGCCGAGATCCATCTCGTCCAGGTCCATCTCGTTCAAGTGTAGTGTTCAGCTCGTCCAGCTCCTCTTCAGTGCCACTCTCCTCTAGCTGGTTCAGCTCCTTCTCCGAAAGATCAGCTATTGGTTCAGCCATGCTCGTATCATCCCCTCCTCCTTTAAAAGGATTTGTCTTCAAATCCATATCATCTGCACGAAAAGGGATAATCTTTTAAGCATTATTGTTGATCCGTTCAAGCACAGTGAAAGGACCAAACGTCCTTGGCATTAGTTTGGACTTTATTTCTTAAGGAAACCTCTCCTTTCTCAAGTGGATCCATACGAGATCTCATGGTTCCAGCAACAGCTCATGTCTCTTCTTGTTTGCTTGTTTCTCATACTCCTTGGTCCTCTTCTCAATGTTCCTTTTGACCTGCTCATGCAATGAAACAACAAACTCGGCCTTTGCCTTGCCATCAAGATTAGTTTGCTCATTTGATAGTAAAGGCATACGATCTAGAGGAGTCAAAGGATTGAATCCGTAGACAACCTGAAAAGGTGAGAACTTTGTAGCACTATGCACAGCATGATTATAAGCAAACTCTACATGTGGAAGACAATCTTCCCAAGTTTTGACGTTCTTTTTATTCACAACACGCAAGAGAGTAGACAAAGATCTATTAACTACTTCAGTTTGCCCATCAGTTTGAGGATGACAAGTAGTATAGATTTTCAACTTTGTTCCAAGTTTAGACCATAATGTTTTCCAGAAATGACTAAGAAACATAGTATCCCTATCAGACACTATTGATCTAGGCATGCCATGCAAACGAACAACTTCTCTAAAGAAAAGATCAGCAACCATCAAAGCATCATCAGTCTTGTGACATGGAATGAAATGTGCCATTTTTGAGAACCTATCAACATCTACAAAGATAGAATCTCTGTCCTTTCTAGTTCTAGGCAATCCAAGCACAAAATCCATTGATATATCAATCCTGGAGGATCAGGAATGGGAAGGGGAGTATACAAACCTTCAGGCCGAGCTTTGGCTTGGCTTGGGTGCAAGTCACACATCTGCTGCAAACTCTCTCCACATCTCTTCTAATGGTCGGCCAGTAGAAATGCTCTTTCAAGTGGGCCAGTGTTTTGGCAACTCTAAAGTGTCCCATCAATCCTCCTCCATGTGCTTCCCTAACATTCAACTCTCTCGAAGAACAGTGAGGTAGACAAAGTCGATTTTCATAAAAAAGAAAACCATCAACTTGATAAAACTTCCCACTGGTATGTTTCTTACTTTCTTCAAATTGAACTTTAAAATCTTGATCATCTTCATAATAAGACTTTATTTGTTCAAATCCAGCAACTTAGCTTCAATAGAAATGAAAAGAGTGTACCTTCGGGACAGTGCATCAGCCACAATGTTTTCTTTACCTTTCTTATAGTGGATCACATAAGGAAAGGTCTCTAAGAACTCTACCCATCTGGCGTGTCTCTTGTTGAGCTTGTGCTGTCCCTTCAAGTGTTTCAAGGACTCATGATCAGTGTGTATAACAAACTCCTTTGGCCAGAGATAGTGCTGCCAAGTTTGGAGTGCTCTAATCAAAGCATAGAGTTCCTTGTCATAGGTTGGGTAGTTCCGCATTGTTCCACTTAGCTTCTCACTGAATATGCTATTGGTCTCTTCTCCTGCATCAGCACAGCTCCAATACCTACACCAGAAGCATCACATTCAATTTCAAAGGTCTTAACAAAATTTGGAAAAACTAATAAAGGAGCATTAGTCAACTTCCCTTTTAGGTTTTGGAAAGCATCCTTTTCTGCTTTTTCCCACTTGAAGCCCACATTCTTCTTGATAACCTCAGTGAGTGGTGCAGCTATGGTGCTAAAGTCCTTCACAAATTTTCTGTAAAAGCCGGCAAGGCCATGGAAACTTCTCACCTCGCCCTAGGACTAGGCCAATCTTGGATAGCTTTAACCTTCTCCTTGCCACTCAGATTCCCTGGGCTGTTACAACAAAACCTAAAAACATAAAGTGATCTATTCCAAAAGTACATTTCTTAAAGTTAGCAAACAAGAACTCTTTCCTAAGCGCTTATAAAGCAGATCTCAAGTGATGCACATACACAGTCATGTTCTTGCTGTAGATCAAAATATCATCAAAATAAACAACCACAAAGTGCCCAATAAATGACCTCAAAACATGGTTCATCAGCCTCATGAATGTACTAGGTGCATTGGTAAGCCTAAATAGCATAACTAACCATTCATACAATCCATACTAAATTTTGAAAGTAGTTTTCCACTCATCACCTTCTTTCATCCTAATTTGGTGATAACCACTTTTCAAATCTACTTTAAAAAACACACAAGAACCATATAGCTCATCTAACATATCATCAAGTCTAGGGATAGGATGTTTATACTTTACAGTGATGTTGTTGATGGTTCTTCAATCTACACACATGCGCCAGCTTCCATCTTTATTTGGCACAAGGAGTACTGGTACTGTGCATGGACTCATGCTTTCTCGGATGTGACCTTTCTAAATGAGTTCATCCACTTGCCTCTGAAGTTCTTTTGTTTCTTCAGGGTTGGTTCTATAGGCAGGGCGGTTCGGAAGAGAGTCTCCAGGGACCAAATCTATTTGGTGTTCAATACCACGCACGGGAGGCAGTCCTTTTGGGCTCTCATCTGGAAAGACATCACCATAATCCTGCAAAAGAAACTCAAGTTCACTCGGTAGAGCCGGTGCAAGGTTAGAAGAAGACATTAGTGCACCTTTAAAAACAAATAAGAGCATAGATTGTTGAAGACGCAAAGCTTTCTTATTCTCACTGTTTTTGGCTAAGAGATGAGTCTCCTTCTTTTGCTTATCAGCTGGTTTCTCTTTGGATTCCTGTCGCCTGAGTTTGAGTTGAAGCTGATCTTCATGTACCTCTTGTGGAGACAAGGGAGCCAGCACAATCTTCTTGTTCCTGTGGGTGAAGGAATGACGGTTTGTGAACCCATCATGTATGACTCTTTTATCATACTACCAAGGTCTTCCCAACAAGATATGCTGGAATCCATGGGCAGTACATCACACACAATCTCATCTTGGTATCTCCCAATGGTTATAGGAACCATTACTTGATTAGTAACCTTCAGCTCGACTTCCTTATTCAACCATTGAACAAGATATGGTTTAGGATGCTTCCTTGTTTTCAATCCAAGCTTTTCTACAAGAGATTCACTAGCAACATTAGTGCACCTTCCACCATCTATAATCAAACTGCATACTTTATCATAAACTACGCAACGAGTATGGAAAATATTCTCCCTTTGATCATCTTCATCTGGCTTGGATTGGACTGTCAATGACCTCCTTGTTACCGGTAGTTCTCCACGAACTGGATAATCTATGGCTTCTTCATCAGATACATCAGCTTTCTCTTCTTCTGATATCACCTCGCCACTGTCCAGTATGATCATAACTTTTTTGTTGGTGCAATCACTCGCATAGTGTCCCATACCGTTACACTTGAAACACTTAACATCTCTAGATCTGGTAGATGTTGCCTTTCATTTATCCTCACGCTCCTCCTTTGGTTTCACAAAAGACTTATCATCCTTGGTAGTAGACGACTTGTATTTGTTTCCATAAGACCCTTCGGCTGAGGATTTTCTCTTTAGTTGCTGCTCAATGTGGATGTCATTGTGGAGTAGCTCATAGATGTCCTCATACTCCTGCATCTCTAAGCGGTCCTGGATGTCTCTGTTTAGCCCAGCCTGAAATCGAGCCATAGTGGCTTCAGATGCTTCTTCAACAGCTGCTTTGATCATGAGTATTTCCATCTCTTGGTAGAAGTCCTCCACACCTTTGGTTCCTTGGGTAAGCCTCCTGATTTTTTGATACACCTCTCTACCATAGTAACTTCAGTACAAGAAAACATGAGATTAAAGACGGCGGTATTCCTCGTGAGTTCGTCGTCAAAGAGGCTTTACGAGGAATTAGCGAGGAAACACGTTTCGTCGTTAATTCGTCGTAACTTAGCGAGGAAAACATTTCATCGTAAAGACGAAGTACATCATTTCGTCGTAAAGACCACATAATCATTCCACGTAAGGAGGTCGCTATATTTCATCGTAAATACCTCGAAAGCAGTTCCTCGTAAATTACACGTAAATATCTTGAAAGTATTTCCTTGTAAAATACACGTAAATACCTCGAAAGTATTTCCTCGTAAAATACTCGTTTAACCTTCATCGTCATTTCTTCGTTAACTTTCCACGTAAATAAGTTGTAATTTAGCTACGAATTTACTTCTTTTTTTATTTTACAGAATTTAAAAATATAATTAAAATAATAATTAAAATAATTTAATTTATTAATAAAATTATAATTTAAAATAAAAATGAATACAAAAATATTTTATATATAAATAAGTTTTGAATTTATAATACAACAACCGGAAAAAAAAAGAACTAAGGGTCGTTCATCGCCTGGTAGAATTCCTCACTCCTCCTCGCAACATCCGCCTCGTTATGTAATGGGGAGTAAGCATGTTCTTTCGAAGGCCCTGCAAAAAAAATTAATATTTGAAGTTAACATCAACAGTATTAACAAATTCTATAATTAACTATTTCTATAAATCTAGCTAAATTCCCTACATTAACCACCTAATCAACACTAATTAACAAAATAGAGAGGGAGTGGAGAGGAAGTTGAGACGAAATGAAAGTGTGAGCGCTCGCGAGTATATAAGAGATTAGATATCCTCGTAATTTCCTCGTAAATTTACGAGGAATTACAAAGGCCCGCGTTTGTTTCCTCGTAAAGCCCACGTTAAATTACGAGGAAATAGCAAGGCCCGTGTTTTTATTTTACAAGGAAATAGCAAGGCCCGCGTTTTTCGGTTACGAGGTCTTTACGACGATTTCTGCTTACGTGGAATTAACGAGTTCCGCGTTCTTTATTTTTTAATTTCGTCGTTATTTCCTCGTTATTTTACGAGGAAATTACGACGATTATGTTTAAATCCCTAAAATCCGAAACCCCAAACCCCATCTTCCTTATCTTCTACTTCATATATTCCAAACCTCCAACCCATCTTCCCTTTAACCTCAATCTATTCTTTCCATTCCAAACCCCAAATTCTAAAACCACAATTCCTTAACTTATAATCTCAATCTCTTATTTCTAATACAAACTCCCATTACCTTACACAAAATCAAATTATATAAATAGTTTTTCGTGATTAAATCCATCAAATCACATGCATTAAGTCTGAAAATAAATCTTGTTAAAAACAAATACATCAATCGGATACATCGACATTCTCGTCATCACTAGAAACATCATCATTTTCATTAAACTCGTCTTCAACAGCTTCGTCCGTGGCAACGTCTGTAAGATCTTCGTACTCATGATTATGTGGATCAATGAGAAGGATGTCATCAATTTCTTGTTCAGGTTCCTCGACTTCATTTATCTGTTCTTCTTGCAATGGTGGTTCTTCTCCACTGATGATTCGTCCACGAGGTGTAACTTTGATCACGGCTAACAAATTTATTCCTGATTCTCTCATCCGAGGGTATGGAAGGAAGCTAACTTGGTCTGCTTGTAAAGCTAGGTTGCCGGAAAAAAAACGTGTTACAACTACAAAGTTGGTGGATTCAAAATTTCCTCGCTAAGTAGACGTAAAATATTTCCTCGTAAAGTACACGCTACATTTACGTCGAGTTTACGAGGAAAGCGTATTTCCTCGTAAAAGCCACGTAACATTACATCGACTTTACGACGAAATGATTTCGTCGTTATTTTACGAGGAAATAACGTTGATTTTATATTTCCTCGTAAGTTCCTCGTAAAGTCGACGTAAATTTACGAGGATTAGTTTTCCTCGTTAAGTTTTCTCGCTAAACTTGTGTTTTCTTGTAGTGCTTGGAACAAAACTCCATGAGTGTCTTTAGCTCAAACCAAGAGGCAACTTGTGGTTCTCAGTCCTTCTCCTAATAGTAACAATCTGATCCCACCAGTGCAAGGCATAACCATTGAACTCCGTCACAGCAAGCCTCACCTTCTTTGATTCTGAGTAGTTCTGGCAGTCAAACACAAGCTCAATCTTCTTTTCTCAATCAAGGTAATCATCTGGTTTGTTGGTTCCACTGAAGATAGGTATCTGAAGCTTGAGGTTTCCAAGATTATCATCATGTCTGTCCCTTGGTGCCCGACGTGTAGCGGTTCTGGTTTGGGAGGCTGCTCGACCTGACCTTGCAGATCTTACTGACCGTTCTTCTTCTTCAGTGCTACGACCATAGGAGGTATCTGGATCCTCATGTTCTCCAACCACTGCAAGTCGCTTGCCTTTTCTCTTTTCCCTAGCTACTCTCCTAACCTGTGAAGAAGTTCCAAATACATTGTTAGTAGGACGAGTGGCTCCAACAAATTCAAGCTTTTTATCCATCTCTTTCATAACAGTAGCTAATAAGGCTTCAATCTGTGCTTTGTCCAATCTAGCCACTGGTCTCTCGTCTCGTTCCTGCTCGCTTTCATACATGATTTCCTGTAAAAGACTCAACAAGAGAAGTAAGTACACAAAAGATATAGCCGAAGCCTCACTTAGTGTTTCTCTCAAGTGTTTCGCTCAATGATTTTTTTCTTTTTTTCTGTGTATTTCTCAGTGATTCCAGGAGTTCAATGATCAGACAAACAAACTCAAAACCAGAGAAGTAAAATCCCCAAAACCCCCAAGAAATAGATAGACAGATTGCAAGATTTTTGTTTGCAATGAGCTTTACCACGAGAGACTGGATTTCTTTTCAGTCTGGTTGGATTCCTCTTCAGCTTTTTGATACTTTGATCGTTTCTATTTTTTTTAAAAAAAAAAAACTGGTTGGCCCCCTTGCAGATACAACAGATAGGAAGTGAAGAAGAACTGCCAAGAAACAGAGAAAAATAGGTTCCCAAAACAAAAACAAAAAGATGAATCGAGAAACCCCTTTGATCAGACGCCCTCAAGCTGCTCTGATACCACTTAATAGATTCCTGGTTAAGGAACAACCCTAGGATGCTCTTGAGGGTCGATCTTGTGATGATTTGGTGGTGATAGATCAGGTTACTAACACTGATGGGTTGATGATCGATTATAGATTGATAAAAGGGGAAATATGGTCGATGGTAGAGATGGTTTCAGTGGTGATCTGCGGAAGGATCAGATACTGGTTTGATTGATCTTAGTCCGTGAGAGGCAGCCCCACTAGTGAACAAGATCGAGGCTTTAAGGAAGATCACTCTTCTAGCCAAATTTGATGTCCAACAATTGAACAAAGGAATCACGAGTTTGTAAGAGATTTTGATAACAAAAGTGATTGATTTTATTCCGAAACTTGCAATGAGTTTTATGTAGAAAGAAAGGAATACAAAGCACTCTAAGAACTTGTAGAAATCAAAAATAACTTATATAAAAACTAGGTAATCTTGAAGACCGAACAATTGAACAACTTCATGGCTTCTTTGACTTGGTTTTCTTCAGATGTCGAGATTGGTTTGGTATAAACCAATCCGATAATTGCTTCCTTCAATTTTCTTGTCTTTGATCTGGTTATTCATTAGAGAAAGATAATGGGTCTTGGTCATGTGTAGAATGAGTTGAGAAAGTTATGTCTGATCCATACTTGAGATTCATCTCGTCCAGGTCTATCTCGTTCAAGTGAAGTGTTCAGCTCGTCCAGCTCCTCTTCAGTGCCACTCTCCTCTAGCTGGTTCAGCTCCTTCTCTGCAAGATCAGCTATTGGTTCATCCATGCTCATATCAAAAACGGTGGATTTTAAATGAGTTTTTGAAATTCATGTTTTAATAACTGTGGATTTGTCATTTTAATATAAATCACCTAAAATTCTGAGTTCAATACACCCCCTTAGTATTGTTGAAATCTGGTAAAAAGTCTTCTCGCATACTCGTAAGACTTTACATTTATTTTCATTTGATCATGGGTTTAACCTTGTGTCTATTTTGCTGGGTTTGATGAGTATTTAATTATTTTATTAAATGGCAGAATTTAATAGAATTAAAAAAAATTCTGTCAGTTTACTAGAATTAAAATGAAGACGTTTTTTTCTATTGGCATATGCTCTTGATTGTGTGACTTGGGCTGGTTTAATGCTTTGACTTCGTTAAATATAAATATTTTCTTTAATTATCAAGAATGACTTAACGTTTTTGATTTCTTGTGTCAGTCTTTCAGATTTTTGGGAAAACTTAATTTAGTTATTCAGCATATGTCTGACCATGAGAAGAAAAAAAAGAAATTCAAATTCCAAGTACGGTGGTACCATAGTATTGATGGAAATGAATTTTGTGAGTCAACGCCGCAAACTAATTTTGGGAGAAGTCTGCTACATATAAATCGTTTGCCACAGGAAATAGAATTGTTGTTGATATTGTTCAAAACATTCTTATTCCGTCAATGCTTTAACGTGAGTAGTAGAAAGATTGACACAAAAAAAAAATGAAAAATCTTATATCAATGTGACTGAAAATAGCATGTCTATTGTAGTTTATAAAGTCAATATGGTTTAAAATAACGAAAGAGAATGGTGGTTTTGATGCCACAAACAATATCATGATATGCATATTTGCAACAAAAACAAAAATGTGTTTGGAAAAATAATCCAAAACATACAAGTTAAATTTTACAAATCAACATGAGAGAACTATGAAAATAGTTGTATGTAAAATGTTAATTAATATTATAATTGTTGACTATTAGTTTATATAGTTGTGCTTAAGTTTAAAGTATATGGTTTGAGGTTTTTAAAATAAAATTGAGATTAAGTTAAAATTTAGGATAAATATTTTAAAAATAATTTGGTAAATTTAGAATTTCTATAATGAACAGGTTTTACTCTAGTACTTAGATTATTTGTAAACATTAGGTTTATGGTATTAGATTGAAGGTTTGGAGTATAGTGTTCAGATTTAATATTTAATATTAGAATTTAAGATTTATAATTAAATAATTAAAATAATTAAAATGTTGAAGTTTAAGATTTTTAGTTAGAGAATAAGGTATATGATTAATTTGGGGTATATGTATATAGGGTTTAGGGTTTGATTGAAAAAATTAGATTGTATTTTGTGGTTTATTATTTGGTGGTTTGATTTTATTTTGTAAATATATAATTTGAAATGTTATTAGTTTGGAGTAGTATATTTTTCTAATAGGAATATAATTTATTTAAAAATCAAGGTTTAATGTATTATGATATATGTTGGTATGAGGTATTTGGTTTATGGTTTAGGATTAAGATTTAGAATGAAGTATATGATTAAGTTTTAGAATATACTTTGGATTTTATTTTTTTAATTTATATTATAAGTTTGAAAATATTAGATTTATGACTTTATATATAGGTTCAAGTTTGGGGTTTAGGGTAATAAGATTAGAGTGTAAATTTAAGATTTACTGTTTGAAGTTTTGGATTAAAATTTGAGATTAAAATTTTAAAATAATTAAATTTTTAGTTTAAGTTTAATATTAAAGTTATATTATGAAATGATTGAAGTTTTAAAATTTATGTTTAGTGTTTACCGTTTTTTATATAAAAAATACAAAATACAAATAAACAAAAAATATTTTATAACTCGAAATTCATTTACAAAATTATAACATGTTTTAACATTGGTTCTAACATCACAACCGGTTTAAACTTTTCTTCATGCGTCCTTGAAATCCAACCAATAAAGAGCTTCTCTAGATCCGATTCCATCCCGTCCTCCTACCAATACACAATTCAAACAACTTCATTCAGAGTCGTCGCATATGAAACTGAAAAAACCAAAGACGTGGAACATACTTATGTTGCCTGTAAATCTAAGACAAATACCATACACAGAGAGCTCAAGTTCAGACAGAAACAAACCTTTCAAGGCAAGGAAGCTGGTGAAGATTTTCATGGCTGCTTAAACATACGATGACTCTCTACATGGAGGCTGCGGCGACTGATAAGAAGTATGGTGATCACTGAGACTAAACCCACCACCCACTAAGAACCGTTGGATCAGAGCTAGCTGAGACGGTTTCTTGCTCTGAGTTGAATGTGTCACAAGTGCAACTATGTTGTCCTTGTCTGTACTCTGCTCCGTAACAGTAGCAAAACTCATGTCCACACCTAAAGAACACAAAGAGAGATCTCAACATTGATATAAGAAACCACAAAGCCAAACACTGTCTCCACCTCTTATACCTAGCCAAGCGATGCAATGTGATATCATCTGGATATCTTTCATCAACCGGAAGAATCTGAAACTCTTCACAACTCATAGAATCATGCCAATGAACACCACAGTCCACACACACTTTCCTGCAACAACAACAACAGTTAAAAAATCAACTCTGAACAAAAAAGGAAAAGTTGGAGTCTTTATCTATTGAATCACTCACAAGCAATCAAAAGAGTCTTAGACTTGGTCATCAAAACTGAAAGTAGAGGAATTTAAGGCCTAATTTGAGATACCTAATTGACGACCTAGTCACACAAACACATGAATGAAATATAGAAGAACGGAGAGAAAGGAACAGAGGTAAAATCTACAGATCAAACCTTCAATGGAGTCTGAACACCCAAACCAATGTTCTTCCAGAAACGGTTTCCACCTTTAACAAGTCTCTTTCCTTTCCCAGATTTCTTCTAGCTGAAACACACACATAATCATCATCATAAGGACCAATTCATAAGCAAAACGATAAAGATTCATTCTTCTTACCTTAGGAAGACCTTGGGTTGCTTAAGAAAAGCTTTCCCAGTCTGCAAGAGAGAGACGAGGATGTTCAGCCATGACTACTGGTTGCCTCTGCTGCATCCGTCTCTCCTTTATCGAATCAGGGGACTTGGAATCTGAGGAGACGCATGAAGGACTGAAATTGAGGGGTTTGCGAGGTCTTGCAGAGATGATTATGAGACGTAATCGTCGTTCAAGGAGAGATCGAGGTTTAGGGCTTGGTGGAGACGACGATGATTGAGTTACAGAGTGCAAAATGGAGGAGTTTGGGAAAGACGAGATCCAGTGGCTTATTCGATTGGGATGAATAAGAAGGAAAAAAAAAACCCGAAGAAGAAGGATAGAGGATGAAAAGATAGCTTGAAGTAACCAATGAAGAAGAAAACAAAGAGAGCAAGGCTCCGACCGATGACCTTTTCGGGAACACGAGGAACGAATAGAAAAGAAACGTATAGGAATAAAATTACAAAAATGAAAAGGAATGCTTGTTCCTTATCAAATTTAACAAGGAATGCTTGTTCTATATTTCTCTACAAAAAAAAATAATGAGGAGGAACAAGAAGGAAAAACTATTCCTTGTGAATGGTGATTTTTTTTGAGAATGTTAAAGAATTCAGTCTTTTCTTTCGTTTCTTGGTCACCATTCAAAACCTAATTTTTTTTTTTTTTTGGTTCTTTGAAAGAAGAAAATGACTTGAGCATTAAAAAATTATTTTTAGGTTCCTGCTTAATGAAAATATTTATTAGCACGAATTTAATGTTGTGACAGAGTTGTGCTCCGATTTTGACACTTTTGGTAGCAGTTAGTGAATTCGTGCTACCGCGAACTGTTACCAATACTCATATTTCTTGTAGTGAGAATCGAATGTAATTAATATTTGTAGTTATATAATTTGTATTTTAGAAATTTGGGTATCCATTCGATTTTTGGTTTAGTTCCCATTTTTTGGTTCCAAAGATATAGGACCCCCTCATTTATGAAATTTGGTTCAGTTTCTATATCTGTTTTAAGGTTTTGTAAAATTTAGTTCCTCAGTTTTGGATAAATGTTTTCAGACTTATACACTACTTTATATTTGGTTTACAGAGTCATCATGAGTCTGTAAATTCTTTGCTGTCAAAAAAAAAAAAAAAAAACACTACTTTATAAACAAATTCATATACTAGTTTTATCAAAATCTAGTTAAGAATAACTCTTTCACTCTCCTCTCGATTTTTTCTTATTGGTTTAGGAATTCAATCATTTTAATGGAATTGTAGCTAAAAGTATTTTGGTGGAATTTAATCGAATTCCTTAAAAGCTAAAATGGATTTTAGTTGCTTTGCTTGGACTATATTTTGATTTATAGGATGGAATTAACTGGAATTCTTTGTTCTTTACATCATTAGTTGACATCATCTTTTACAGTTTATAACATTTGACAATGTCGGGAAAAAACAACGCACAATTTATAATGATCTAACATCTAACATCAAGAGACTCCATGTTACAAAAAAAAAAACATCAAGAGAATCCAATTTTTTTGAAGGATATAATGATCTATAAATAAAGTAGAAGACTTGCTCGAAAATGTATAAAACTGAGTGCTTGCCGATGTGGTTGTGTGAAATACCAACACACTCAGCTGTTTCACACGTCTTAGTGAGTCCAGAGAAACTCTGAATTCTGTTGTGACTCAGATTTAGGCAAGAGATGCCTCCAATCCTTGGGAAAAACACAGAGACTTTATAAGCAAAAGAATTCAAATCTAAAGTGAAATCCTCTATTATTGGATTGGGTATTTATTATATTGAATCTGAAATCAATTAAAATCCATTGTTATTCAGTATCCATTGAATTTTATTAGAATTTGGTTTCAGTAGAATTGGATGTAATTTTCAATATCCATTGGTGTAACCAATCCTATTCAACTATAAATCCCCTGAGTTGATGTCTATTGATTGGTTACAAAGCTATGCCATGTGGTACCACAATAGGAGGCAATGCACTTATCTCTTGATTCTGTTGTGACTCATAACACCGTATCACAATAGGAAGATTAAGACTACAGGTTATATAATATATATAATGTCATTTGATTGGTTACAAAGCTATGCCAGGTCTGGAAGGTTCAAGTTGTGGTACGGTGTTATGACTAGGAGGAGGTTGGTGGAATGAATCAAACTCTTGGGGACTCAAATCCACACTACTACAGAATGATTAGAGAACAAATGGCTGTGAGAGAAGCTGCAGGTAAGGCGATGGAGCTCTGCATGGCTGCTCTGGTTGAAGCATCCTGGTGTACTACTACTAGGTAACTTAAAGCATCCTTTGGAAGGTTATTTGATGGAGAATTCATAAAAATTTTTCCGTGGAAGCTTTTGTAGTGGCGTCTGCTTTGGGACCAAATGGCTCAAGGAAGCAATATGGAATCAAAACATCAGGAACACATGCAGCGGTATAGTGTTGTGATCGTCAAACACATGACCAACCTTGTGAAACATTCAGAAAGAAGTCAAGCAGAAACAAGAACTCCATTAGATCCTCCTATCCGAGACTTGGACAGTTTTCTAGTGACGGACAAAGTATGTTCTGTAGAAGCCGGAAAACCGGATTGACATAAACGAAATAGTAACAACGATGTTAAGGAAAAGACAATTCAAAAGAGACATGGAGTCGAGATATAATCTCTTTCCTTAACTCTAAATATTCGCTCCGTAGTGAGATGAGACTGTACGAATATCGAGTCCCAGGATACAACCATGGTAGACGATTACGCTTTACTCGTGAATCGCCCTATCGAACTATAAATCTACGAAACACTCTCGAACTATAGACTTACGCTAAGGGATTTTTGCTGTTGGATTTTGATACGGAAAAAGTTAAGAAATGAAGAAGGAGGAGAGTCGATATTTAAAGAAACAGAGAAGACCCACTTCCCGCAACAACTGCTGCACGTGGGCGAGAATCTCGCGGAGATCGAGGGAAGTTGAGTTGCGAAACTTATTCCCCAAGACTCTCTCTTCTTATCTCTTATCTCGTTTAACAATTTCGAAAAGATAAACTGCATGACGTTTTTATTTTCTATACAAACTACTTGTCGTTTTAAATAAAATTCCATACTGTTTTTTCGCGAAATGAATGGCAAAACGTTGAGTTTAACTTGGTCCAAAAAGAATATTCTTTTTCGGCCGGAGGCCCTCCACCAAGACCCAAGCCCAAACCGAGCCGAGCCGAGCCGACCGGACGGCGGCGGCGGCGCGCACTTGGAGAGCCTTTCTCTCTCTCCAAACTGTTTACACACTCATAGCACATGAGCATATATATGTTGCTCATTTCTCTTGCTTCTCCCCGATGTGGGATGTTTCCCATATGTTTTCATTAAAGCCAATAGGCTTTTCCTTGTAGCCATGAGACCCATTTCGTTTTCACTTAAAACAATTATTTACAAGCCCATTGACCTTGAATAATTGATCCAACAATACCCCCACTTGAATAGAAATGACTCTTCTAAACATATGCAGACTAAATGCAAACTCGATAGACTCTAAAAAAATATATACTTATTCTAATCTTGACTAGACTAGACAGACTTATCGAGAGTGTTTGCGAAAATTCATTGTGTTTGAGTTAGCGGCATTTTTAAACCTTGAACCACTCATAGTTAATATCTGTCGGGTTTACTTTACCAGAAGGTGAACATGATGTCTTGAACCAACCGGTGTTTTATGTAGACCGAGACAACATGCATAACGCAGCTTCATTTCCTCGTAGAACTTAGTTCTCTATTGTGTTCATTGTTGCCCTGAACTATTCCTAGTTTTCATGAGTGATCTTAGAGAATATAGCCTTACATTCATTTTCCTAGAAACGGCCCCATTTCACACTCATTAGGTGATTGACCATGAAAAGTATTGAGTAATATTTCGCTTTAGAAGCTATGGAATCATTAAAAGCTTTTGCTTATCCTTCTTACATTTGTTAGCAATTTTATCATCTTAGGAGTTGGAAAGAAACTACTTTGTCTCAAGTGCTTTGGGTAGATTCAGTTTGATTTTGTTTTCCCTTTGAACCTACGTCTTGGGATCTCCAGTCATGATAGGTAGGGTTGCAGTCAAGCATCCTCATTCGTTATAGGCTTTAAACCCATTCCTTTTGATGATTTAGAAACAACATCTCGTGACAAACCTTTTATAAATGGATCCGCTAGGTTGTCAGCAGATTTGATGTAGTCTATTGTGATTACACCAGTTGAGATAAGTTGTCTAATGGTTTTATTTCGTCTTCTAATGTGACGAGATTTACCATTGTAGAGATTACTCTGAGCCCGAGATATAGCCGATTAACTATCACAATGTATGCGTATAGCTGGCACAGGTTTCTCCCACATAGGAATATCTTCCAAAAAATTTCTAAGCCATTCAGCTTCTTCTGCTGCTTTGTCTAAGGCTATGAACTCAGATTCCATGGTGGATCTGGTTAACACTGTTTGTTTGGTAGATTTTCATGATATTGATGCTCTTCCTAGTGTAAAGACATATCCACTTGTGGATTTTGAGTTTTTAGAATCCGATATCCAGTTAGCATCCCTGTATCCTTCTAAAACTGCTCGTTCTTTACCATAATGAAGCCCAAAATCTTTGGTGTAGCGCAAGTAATTAAGTACTCTCGTTATAGCTTTCCAGTGTGTATGACCTGGATTACTTGTATATCGACTAAGTACGTTTACTGCATGCGCTAGATCTGGTCTCGTACAATTAGTCAAGTACATGAGACTTCTGATCACACGTGCATACTCTTTTTATGAAACCACTTCACCTGAATTCTTTGTCAAGTGCATTTGGGGATCTAACGGAGTTTTTTCCGTACTTTTAGAGTACTTTTTAAATCTCTCGAATATTGTTTGAGCATAATGAGATTGGGTTAAGGTAATTTCGTTTGAATTTCTCGTGACTTTAACCCCGAGAATTACATCTGCTAATCCCAAGTCTTTCATCTCAAATGCTCCTTTGAGCATGTTCTTTGTTTGATTAATAATGTCTTTATTGCTTCCAATAATGAACATATCATCTACATATAGACATAGCAAAACATATGCATTTTTGGTTGTTTTGTAGTATATGCATTTGTCACATTCATTTATTTTGAAACCATTTGACATCATTGTATTGTCAAATTTTTCGTGCCATTGTTTAAGAGCTTGTTTAAGCCCATAAAGTGACTTTACAAGTCGGTATACTTTGTCTTCATGTCCGGGAACGACAAAACCTTTAGGTTGTTTCATGTAAATTTCCTCTTCTAAATCACCATTTAGAAAAGCGGTTTTTACATCCATTTGATGGATTTCTAGGTCTCTTAAGGCTGCGATTTCTATCATCAGTCTTATTGATGTTATTCTCGTTACTGGAGAATATATATCAAAATAGTCAAAGCCTTCCTTTTGTCGGAATCCTTGAACTACAAGCCTAGATTTGTATTTTTCACCAGGTTTTCGTGTCATTATCCATTTATTCCCTAATGCTTTGCAGCCAGGTGGTAAATCTGTTATGTACCATGTATAATTTTGCATGATAGAATCAAATTCACTCCTGACAGCTTCGTTCCAAAGTGGAGCTTCTGATGAAGCCATGGCTTCTGCCAAAGTTTTTGGAACATTTTCGACTAAAAATGCCATTAGGAAATCTTCACCAAAAGATTTTTCTTTTCGAGCTCTTTTGCTTCTTCAAGGTTCATCTTTTTCTTCATTTTCTGAAATATCATGTATAGAAATCTCAACGTTTGTCTCAGTTTCTGAGTTCTTGTCATTTTCTTTTTCTTCACGAGTTCGTTTTGAATCTTGTTTTTCCTTATATGGAAAAATATTTTCGAAGAAAGATGCATTTCTTGATTCCATGACTGTATTTTCATGAATGTCTGATATTGCAGATTTGTGTACCAGAAATCGATAAGAATTACTATCATGTGCATATCCGATGAAGATGCAATCCACTGTTTTAGGTCCAATAGTGACCTTCTTTGGTGGCGGTACCGCAACTTTTGCCAAGCACCCCCACAAATTGAGGTATTTATACGAAGTTAAATTACCTTTCCATAATTCATATGGAGTTTTGCTAGTTACTCTGTGTGGAATTTTGTTGAGGATTTAATTAGTGGTAAGAAACGCTTCCCCCCACATGTTTTGGGGTAACCCAGATTCCTGCAACATTGCTTTCATCATCTCTTTTAGAGTTTGATTTTTGCGTTCAGAAACTCCATTAGATTATGGTGAGTAAGAGGTTGTAGTTTGATGGATTATTCCATGTTCTTTACAGAATGCATTGAATGGACCATCATACTCGCCTCCTCTGTCGCTTCTAACTACTTTAATAGTTGTTTTAAGCTGATTTTCGACCTCGAGTTTAAATTCTTTGAATTTTTCTAAGGTTTCATGTTTGCTATATAACAAGTATACATAACAATATTTTGTGCAGTCATCTATGAAGGTCACAAAGTACTTTTTCCCACCTCTAGTTTGTAAGTATTTTAAATCACATAAGTCGGTGTGAATTAAATCTAGAGGTTTGTTAGTTCTTTCAACACGAGGTGATGGCATTTTTGTGAGCTTAGCCTGTACGCATACTTCACATTTTTGTTTACTTGTTTTGCATTTAGGAATTAGATTTAAATTCATTAATCTTTGTATAGATTTGTAGTTTACATGGCCTAATCTTTCATGTCATATATTAAAAGACTCAACTAAATAAGCAACTGGATTCTTATTCATTGAAACAATTGGAGCTACAACTTTCGGATGGACTATCATTACATTCATCTTGACAAGTCCATCCTTTACATACTCATTTCCCAAATACATCTCATTCTTCTTAATCACGAGCTTGTCCGCCTCAAGACTTGTGGCGAATCCATTCTTGTTGAGCAAGGTTCCTGAGACCAAGTTCTTCCTCATGTCAGGCACATGCTTCGCATTCGTCAGAGTGACTTCACGTCCTGATGTCATCTTCAAAACCACATTGCCGCGGCCTTCAATCTTGGAGACTGCAGTGTTTCCCATGAACAGCTTCTCCTGAGTCTTGCTTTTCTGATAAGTGCTGAAAATCGCCCTATCAGTGCAAATTTGAGTGGTCGCTCCTGTGTCATACCACCATTCTTTGGGGTTGCTTCCTTCAACCACGTTGACCTCAGTGACCATTGCAACGAGATCCTCCTCAGTGAGATTCGCTTGATGCTTCTCATCTCTAATCTTGCTGCGACACTCAGCAGTCTTGTGTCCCACTTTGTGGCAGCAGTGACACTTTCTCTTGAACTTCTCCACATTCGCATTCGCATTGATTTCAATTCCTTTGTTCTTGAAATTTTTTCCAGAAGCCTTCAGGGCTGCAACAGTTTTGGAAGGCTTGGCAGGAGAATGGGTGTGTGCCTTTCCTTTGCCTTTGTGCTCAGCCATATTGACACTGTGCTCCTTAGCAGTGACCTTGTCAGCAGTTCGGTTTCTGGATTCCATCTGAAGCCTCGTGATGAGCTCCTCGAGCCCCATCTTCTTCTTCTTCTTCAGCTTCAAGTGATTCTTGAAATCCGCATAGCTTGGAGGAAGCTTTTCAATGAAGTTGAGAGTTGTGAATGTCTCGCAGATGGACATTCCTTCAGCAGCTATTTCATGGCAAATGAGCTGAAGCGCTTCCACCTGATCCATGATGGGTTTTGAATCCACCATTTTGAAGTCGTGGAATTTTCAGACCACATAGTTCTGGCAGCCATCGTCCTCACCTCTGTACTTCTTGTCCAGTGATCTCCATAGCTCTTTCACCGTGGGGATCTCACAGTAGACACGGTACAATGGGTCAATGAGACGATCCAAAATGTAACCTTTGCAGGTGAAGTCGGAATGCACCCATATGTCAACAGTTGCGAGACTATGAACATCATTAATCCCGTAAGGAATAAGGGGCTTATCCTCCTGGATGAACTTGTCCAGCTTCATCGTTGTCAGGAAGAACATCATCTTCTTCTGCCAAGTTTTGAAGCCTTTGCCATCAAACTTGTCTGGCATCAGTCCTTGAGTGAACACGCTAGGGACAAACGGAGGAGTTTGAACTGCCACCGGACCACTTGCGGTTGCTGAAACTGAACCCGTCTGATAAAGACCAGCACCGAATAGGCTACGGCGATTGGTTTCATCAGCAGCGTTTCCCGCAGGGAGGATAGTGATGTTTCCAGCGGTTGTTGCTGCAGCGGTTGACGCTGTGATGTTTCCAGCGGTTGTCACAGTTGCATCAGTGGCTGCAACGTTGAGTGGAGTTGTTGTGACATTGGTGGTGTCAATGGGAGTGTTGGAATCATTTGTCATTTTTCTGTAGAGAAAACATGAAAACGGATTAGTACTCCATTCAACAAATAACATATTATTTTAAAGAAAATAATAGTCTAAAATCAATGTTCATTTTTGGTGTTTGAACCAAATCATATCGATATAAGTCTTGAGAAAACGTTTTACAAACTCGCTTAAAAGCATTCGCATAAACCGTTTTTTATAGACTTAGAATGTTTCACAAACTCGCTTAAGAAAGCGGTTATGGAAACGATTCATGTATAGAACGTTTTGAAAATGTATCAAAAACGTTTCGCGATAATGCTAGAAAGCAATCCGCAAAGCGTTATGAAATAAATAAGAAACGTTTCGCAGAAGGGCTATAAAGCAAATCGCAAACTCGTTTTCAACAGAACAAAAAACGTTTCGCGGATAAGCATATAGCAAATTGCAAACATCGTTTGGATGAAACCATAAAGGTTTCTACGAATCGTATATCAATAAACATTTTTGGGTAGTGTTACAGAGCAAAACGCAAACCGTTTATGAGATAAATAACAAACGTTTCGCGGAAGTTCTAGAAAGCAAATCGCAAAGACAGTTCCAAAACCCGTTTTTATAAATCATTCTTCAACTCGATTCGAGCTTTAAACGTAAAGCGATTTAGAGTTAAGCTTGTAGAAGCCAGAAAACCGGATTGAAATAAACGAAATAGTAAAAGCGATGTTAAGGAAAAGACGATTCAAAAGAGACATGAAGTCGAGATATAATCTCTTTCCTTAACTCTAAATATTCGCTCCGTAGTGAGATGGGACTGTACGAATATCGAGTCCCAGGATACAACCATGGTAGACGATTACGCTTCACTCGTGAATCGCCCTATCGAACTATAAATCTACGAAACAGTCTCGAACTATAGACTTACGCTAAGGGATTTTTGCTGTTGGATTTTGAAACGGAAAAAGTTAAGAAATGAAGAAGGAGGAGAGTCGATATTTAAAGAAACGGAGAAGACCCACTTCCCGCAACAGCTGCTGCACGTGGGCGAGAATCTCGCGGAGATCGAGGGAAGTTGAGTTGCGAAACTTATTCCCCAAGACTCTTTCTTCTTATCTCTTATCTCGTTTAACAATTTCGAAAAGATAAACTGCATGACGTTTTTATTTTCTAGACAAACTACTTGTCGTTTTAAATAAAATTGCATGCTGTTTTTTCGCGAAATGAATGGCAAAACGTTGAGTTTAACTTGGTCCAAAAAGAATATTCTTATTGGGCCGGAGGCCAAGACCACACCCACGCCGAACCGGCCGGACGGCGGCGGCGCCGCGCGCGTGGAGAGTCTTTCTCTCTCTCCAAGCCGTTTACACACTCATAGCACATATGTTGCTCATTTCTCTTGCTTCTTCCCGATGTGGGATGTTTCCCATATGTTTTCATTAAAGCCAATAGGCTTTTCCTTGTAGCCATGAGGCCCATTTCGTTTCACTTAAAACAATTATTTACAAGCCCATTGACCTTGAATAATTGATCCACCATGTTCAAGATCAGATGAGGGAGTTGAAGAAAGCATAAAGAACTGTCGAGAACATGAAGAAACAAGAGGGAAAACAAGTCCAATAATAAAACAGAAAACAGAGTAAACAAAGAATATCTTCTTGATCAAGTCTCAGGATCCGGAGACAACGACAGAGGAGTAATGGCTGAGAAGAGGCCGTTTCTGTCAAGTCCTCCACCCCCTCGGGACGAGGCTACAAGAGCTGCCACAAGACCTGAGTTTCCCACCAGAGTGGCCTGTGTGTAGTTGTAGTTTGCACGTACGTCGTGGAAGCCGTCATTCTTGTCAGGTCCAGTGACTCCATTCAGCATGATGCTAGATGCAAGATCCTCGAACCTCTCAAGACGTTCCATATGATTCTCTTGAGGAAGACTGTGAAAAGGGTACTGACCCACAAGAGTGTCGTACACATGTTTCAGCTCAAAGTCATTCCTCTGGAATGGTGGAGGTCTAATCGCTGTGGCATAGAACTTATCAGGCTTGTTATAATCTGCAAGTGTTCTATGTCGAACAGCTTCATCTTTCCCAGCGTTCTCAACAGCAACAATTGCATCAGGGATTACAGCCCAATGTGCATCAATCTTCAGTCCAGCCTCGTTCCTTGCATGGCCCATTTGGTTGACCATGTTTCATGTAAGGTGTTGATCGGCACTAGTGTGGTGTCGTTCGATGCTCCCTCTCGTGTGTTGTCGATCGGAACTTGTTTCTTGGCCTTACGGTTCGTGTGTTCTAAATCAGCTAGCTCCTATTTTGAAAGATCCAAAATCTCATTTTCTTTGTTGCTTATGGTACTGCATTTTGCATGCACCTAAAACACAAGAAAATATAGTAAGTAATGGTTCTAAAGAATATGTGAGTTCATGGATTTCTAAACATTTTTCACATGTTTAATCTATGTTTTGCTTAAAGCCAAACGAAGGATAAGTCTGAAAAGTTGATATATCATGGTTTAAAAGGTTTTAACCATGATATAAGTTTTGCTTTAGTGTATATATTATATGTTTGGAGTTGATTTTAGAGTCTTTACAGGTTTGAGTACGTCTTAGAGTACTTTAGAGATTTTGGAAAGATCTTGGATCATCAAGAGAAGTGAAGTTGAAAACTAAGCCAGAGTCGAGATTTGGTATGGTGTTTATCAACACCACCTTTGGTGTCGGTTGACACCCTTACTTACAAAGTAGGCCAACACAAGTTTAATGAAGTTTCAAAAATCGTAACTTTGGCTTAGAATTTTCCAATATTTATAAAGAAGTCGTAATTTTTGACGCATTTACTGATAATGATTTGCAATCTATTACATCATAGATGAAGAATACGACAAGACAAAAATGAAAACTAACACGCTAGCAATGCCAAACTAGTCTTGTTTTCGAAATAAAATATCTTTAACGAAAACAAGACACAAATTCTCATAGTGTAGATAAGTCTTCTTCTTCAATTGTCTTTATCAATTTTATGGTTTGAGTTAGCTTTAGTTAAGATGTTTTTGACCAAATTTGAAGTGCAAAGTACAAACCATATATATATCACCGCAGATACCTAGATCTGAATAGATGGGCCTAGATGGAGACGGATGCAAGATTCTCTTCTTACTCCTCAGATTTGAATCTGAGTTTCAGGAACTCATTTTCTTCTTAATCCTGAGATTTGGATCTCTATTTCAGGAACTCATTTTCTTCTTAATCTTGAGAACGTGATTTGGAGATAACCACTGTTTAGTCTAACATTTATTTAAGATTTGGAAACACAAGTCATAATCATTCAGAGATTGTTTCGAACTAAAAAAAACATAAATATTAACGACATTATTTGGTGTTGGAAAATTTAAATAAAGCGTTACGGATTAAAAATTCATAACAAATATCATTCATATTTCCTTTTTGGGTTTGAATCATAAGAAACTGAATAAAAAGATTTTGTATAGGAACAAGAAGAGATTCCCCTAGCAGAGGCACATTCTTCTGCGTCACTCAAAAAGTGCTCAGACTATTGTTAGTATTGTGCACCCGGCCACATGAGATAAGACCCTTGAAAATTCCGAAAATTATCCGTTGATACTTTAACGGTTACTTCCTCATTTGTATTATTTCCCTCCCAAAACTCAAAACCAAGAATAACTCATTCTCCTCTCGAATTTTTCTTATTGGTTTAGGAATTCAGTGATTTTAATGGAATTGTAGCTAAAAGTATTTTGGTGGAATTTAATTGAATTCTTTAAAAGCTAAAATGGATTTTAGTGGCTTTGCTTGGACTATATTTTGATTTATAGGATGGAATTAACTGGAATTATTTGTTCTTTACATCATTAGGTGACATCATCTGTTACAGTTTATAACATTTGACATTGTCGGAAAAAAACAACGTACAATTTATAATGATCTAACATCAAGAGACTCCATGTTACAAAAAAAAAACATCAAGAGAATCCAAAATTTTTGAAGAATATAATGATCTATAAATAAAGTAGAAGACTTGCTCAACAATGTATTAAACTGAGTGCTTGCCGATGTGGTTGTGTGAAATACGAACACACTCAGCTGTTTCGCACGTCTTACACCATCTCCAATGGTTTACTACACCATCTCCAATGGTTTACTCTATTTTTTCATCTAAAATAGAGTAACTCTATAATAGAGTTAGAGTTCGATGTTGCTCCAATGGTACTCTATTTTAGAGTGAAAAATAGAGTGATGAACAAAAAATAAAAAAAATTACTCTATATAGAGTAAAAAATAGGTTTACTCTATTATAGAGTAGAAAATAGAGTACCAATGGAGCATTTTTACTCTAAACTCTATTTTAGAGGGGAAAATAGAGTGGGGTTGGAGATGCCCCTAGTGAGTCCAGAGAAACTCTGGATTCTGTTGTGACTCAGATTTAGGCAAGAGATGCCTCCAATCCTTGGGAAAAACACAGCGACTTTATAAGCAAAAGAAGGAAAAATTGTCAAATATGACTCACAACTTGATTTCAAATGCAAAAGTAAACCCAAACTTGAATCAAATGCCAAAGTAACCTAAAAGACTATTGAAATTACAACCAGCCCCTTGTGAACAAACAAAAAAACCGATTTTTTTTTACGTTTCTAACCCCCGTAAGTCGTCTGGACTAGTTCTACTTAGAAATAAATTAAAAATTTTGTAAAAAATATTTTGATAAGTGAAAAATTGAAATCATGTAATTAACATATGTTTTAAGAGATATAAATTAAGATATAACAAAAGTTAATTGTTTTCAACATAGATGAGTGAAAGTAGTGAGTCATGATATTCTTTGGTTTAGGTTTTGCCAACATATGTTGTAGTATTGTATGTGTTCTTAGGGCTAGATTTTGGAATGCATAAATATTTTTTGAAAACTTTAAAATTTACCTAAGTGTATTTAATTCTGTGTATATTAAACACTATTTAAGTATAACTACGGCTTTATAACGTGGTTAGTTAGTTAATTTAGTCAATTTAGTTTATGGGTTAAATCTAGGGTCTGGGACGACTTACTAGTAAGTCGTCTGATGTAAAGTATTCAACAGACGACTTACTAGTAACTCGTCCAAACCAGACCGAACATTTAATTTTTCAATATACTTTTAAACCTAATCGAATTATTTACCGGACATATATAAGGTGTTTTTTTTTTATTCACTGTTTCGCGAAATTCAGAAAACCCTAACGTCGTTTCTCTCAAAGGCGATTTCGAAGGCGATTTCCGTCGATCCTCTCTAATCCATCGTTCTCACCGTCGGTTATCTCTCCGCCGTTATCACTGTCGTTCTCACCACCGTTCTCACAGCCGCTTCCTCTATATAAGATCTGAGAGGAAACCCTAGCGCGCATTCTCTTAGAGGCGTCTCGTTGAACTTCGCCGCCGGTAAGTTATATCTCTTACTGTCGAGTGATTGATTGAGGAAAATATGAACATAAAACGTTGTCTCTATCAATTTATACACTCGTTCTTTTTTCATGTCTATTTTTGCAGATATATAACCGCTATGTCGAAGGCGACTATATCTTCTCCGAATTTTCATGTCTGCTTTAAAATGTTCTACTGGAAGTCTTGGAAGACTTATAATTAAGTCGTCTGCAAAGTCTTCCAGCTGGAAGTCTTGGAAGACTTATAATTAAGTCGTCTGCAAAGACTTAAATTTTATGGTTGGTATCAATACAAAGACTTAATTATAAGTCTTTCAGCTGGAAAACTTGCCAGACGACTTAATTATAAGTTTTTGATTGTTTTGAGATGGTTGTCTTTGATTGTTTTGCAGGCAAAAAAAAATGGATATACCAGAACTCCCCCGTAGGATACATACATTAGGGGAAGAGCCCCCCGCAGTGCATAGCATTTCGTATCATACATGTTGGACGTTGCATAC
Source organism: Brassica napus (assembly GCF_020379485.1). Classification (NCBI taxonomy): domain Eukaryota; kingdom Viridiplantae; phylum Streptophyta; class Magnoliopsida; order Brassicales; family Brassicaceae; genus Brassica; species Brassica napus. The sequence goes on along the minus strand of NC_063448.1, from coordinate 28,042,548 downwards.
TGCTTTAAAGAAAGCTCTTCATGATGACGAATATGAAGAGCTGAAGGAGTCGAAGTTGGGAGTTTTCATCAAGTTCCAAGAGCTGGGATTTGATTGGGCTTCAAGGATGGTTCACTACATGCTCGGTTTCCAGCTGGACATAAAGAAGAAGTATGAGCTGTGGAGTCTCGTTGGTCCAGAACCTGTGAGGTTTTCACTGTTAGAGTTTGAAAACCTCACTGGTCTAAACTGCGAGTACATCGAGGACCTTGAGAGACCTCACTGTGTCGTTTCAAAGGAGTTGACTTCTTTCTGGGAGATGTTGGGAGTTCATGTTGAAGCTGGGCCATCTACTCAGGAGATAATAGCAGCATTTGAGAGATGTGAAGGGTGGTCTCGGGATGATCGCAAGCTGCTCGCGTACCTTGCCATCTTCACTGGATACATTGAAGGGAGAAAATATTCAACCCCATACACGGGTTAGTCTGGCAACGCTAGTGATGGAGCTAGAACGGTTTGAGAATTATCCATGGGGGAGAGTCGCGTTTAAGGTGCTGATGGACTCTGTAAAGGGCAGAGATATTTCGGGTTGTTACACTATTAATGGGTTTGCGCAAGCTCTCCAGGTCTGGGTGTACACAGCTCTACTGGAATTGGGTGCTAATTATGGTAATCCTCTCCGAAACAATCCGTCTCCACCGATACTGGCTTACAAGGGTCGCAAAACACGCAAACAGTTGAACGAGGCTATCCTCAGTCAGGTATTTACTGCAATCTGGACTACTTCGCAGAAAACTTATAATTAAGTCGTCTGATAAGTCTTCCAACTGGACGACTTAGTAGAAGACTTATAATTAAGTCGTCTGGAAAGTCTTCCAGCTGAATGACTTAGTAGAAGACTTATAATTAAGTCGTCTGGGAAGACTATCCAGACTACTTAATTATAAGTCTTCTACTAAGTCTTCCAGCTGGAAGATTTTCCAGACGACTTAATTATAAGTCGTCTACTAAGTCGTCTACTAAGTCGTCCAGCTGGAAGACTTTCCAGGCGACTTAATTATAAGTCGTCTGCGAAGTCTTTTCTTTCCATCTTTCTTAATCCGTCAAATATCTAAGTTCATATCTTCTATTTACTGCAGACTAGGGTGATCAACTTTGTTCAGAAGAACATTGGTGAAATGTTTCCAAAAAGGGAGTTTGATGTTGAGGACACGCCCGCGGAGAACATAATTAAACTCATGTTTGTAAAGAAACCATGGAAGTGGACCATGGATTGCTGGGAAGTCACCGGTACTTGGGTCAATACAAAGCCGACGGTTGTGAGTCCAGCGAAGAAAAAGGTAGTGAAGGAAGACAGTCCAAGACCTCAGAAGAAAGCTCGTAAAGAGGCTAGTGAAGAGGCAGCTGCAGTGGCTAGTGAAGAGGCAGCTGCAGAGGCTAGTTAAGAGGTTCATACGACTGTTGGTGGGTTGACCAAAGAGTATTTTAAAACCTTGTTCAAGGACATAGTTGATGCCATGAGCGAAGGGTTTGGGACGTGCCTTAAGGAGATCAAGTATCTGTCAGAACGGGTGGAAGCTGTGGAGAAGATGGTTGGTATCATCACAAAACGGAAAGGGACATCAGCTCAAAACACTACCCCTCCACCTAAACCGACGCTCGAACCCGGGGTTAGTAACGAATCCTCTCCCAACAAGAGATTGACTAGACAAAGTCTTAAGAATAAGAACTGAAGAGTTGAATTTGCTTTGTTTCTTGTATGTCAGAACATGTGTGCTTTGTTTATAGTGTATGAAATGGATCTTTGGACAAAGTCATTGGTTATTATTGTTTGAAATGGATCTTTGGTTATTATTGTATAAACCCATCTTGTATATTGCAGAGTGAAAGTGTTAATGGGACGAACGCGGGAAGGAAGAGCTTGCCGGAGGATAAAGGTCCAGATGTGCCCGCAGATGCTAGTTCCTCGAAAGATAAATCTCCAGAACCGAGCCTTGTTCTATTGGACAAAAATCAATCCACTGTTTCGGATTTACAGAAGGAGGATGCTAGATATCTGGAAAAGAGGGATGCTGCTTTGGCACTTTGCCGTGCAAAGAGTGATCGAACAAGAAAACTTGCTGCCTCACAGCAATCTCCTTATACGACAAATAGCACGGCCAAAATGATCATTCCAAACAAAAATCTTTATCCAGGCTATAATCCTTTTCCACCAATTGACAAGAAGAAGTTGAAGGAGCTCGCTGATTGGTTGAAAACTTGTCCGTAAGTGTTTGCTTTTCCCATAATAGCTTGCTTTAGTCTACAAAAACTGATTGCTTTTCAACATTTTGTGTTTGCAGTCATTATAGAATACCTCTCGATAAAAAACCACGGACAAGTAGAACTTGGTGGTATCAAATCCTCCGGACCTCCTTAGAGTGGCTAGAGGACTATGTAAGTCTTCTGCTATGACTTAGATAATTTATTGATAAGTTTTCTTTGTAGATGACTTACCAGTAAGTTGAATGAAGATATCAGACGACTTACTGGTAAGTCGTCTACGTAGAAGACTTACTAGATGACTTACTGGTAAGTCGTCTGATATCTTCTGACTTGTACCCTATTTTATATGCAGCATATTGATGCTTGGATTAATGTGCTGAGGAAGAGGTACCACGCTAACCCACAACATTTCAGGAGCGAGAGAATGTGCTTCCTTGATCATCTCTTTGCTCAGCAATGGAGATTCAACTACAAGGATTTTAAGGACTCGGAGCCCGATCATAACGGTTTAGGAAGAAGACTCCCTGGTGGGGCGTGGAATTATTATGCAGGCACTACACCATCATTTTGCCAATCGAACAAGGTTTGAGGGACGGATATTGATGATGTCTATGTGCTAGTGAACTACAACGACACTCATTGGATTGCTATGTGGATATCGATCCCTAAGAGGCACATAGTCGTCTGGGACAGCATTTGTTCCAGTATCTCCCCAGAAGACCTCGATGTGGTAATGGAGCCTTTTCTCTACATGGTCCCATATCTGCTTGTTGAGTGCGCTTACTCAGACGAACAACGTGCCCAATACATCCTGGAGCCATTCACATATGAGAGACCGACCAATATACATCCGGCCCGAGTTGGTGATTGTGGCGTGTACACTCTAAAGTACATTGAATGTCATGCTCTTGGGATAGAGTTTAGTAAAAAAAACCTTTGCTAAGGCCAACGGGAACACTATGAGGGATAAGATGGCGGTGGATATATTTCAAGAGCTTCCTGACGCGCATGAGTTCAAAAACAAGGACAATGATGCCAACGTGGGTGCGTATGAGGGGTGATAAATAGGCTTCGTTAGATTATTTTGTACGATAGATTAGGCTGATGTGTGTATTTGAACTTGATCCTTATTTTGTATTTGAACTTGATCCCTATTTTTTAACTATATTCTGCGCAGAAGACTTACAATTAAGTCGTCTGGAAAGTATTTTGAGCAGTGACCTTTTGTAACTATATTTCGGATAATATAAAGGGCAAGACCATCTCAAATTTGTTTGGTAGTGTAATTTGACAAAAAAGTTGACACAGATAAGTTCATAACAAAAATTTTTAATACATAGACTAAACCCTGGACGACTAACTGGACGACCTTCTGGACGACTTAATTGAAGGTCTTCTCGAAGACTAAACACTGGACGACTAACTTGAAGGTGTTCCAGAAGACTAAACACTGGACGACTAACTTGAAGGTCTTCTGGAAGAAAAAACCATGGACGACTAACTGGACGACCTTTTGGACGACTTAATTGAAGATCTTCTGGAAGACTAAACACTGGACGACTAACTTCAAGGTCTTCTGGAAGAAAAAACCCTGGACGACTAACTGAACGACCTTTTGGACGACTTAATTGAAGGTCTTCTGGAAGACTAAACACTGGACGACTTACTTGAAGGTCTTCTGGAAGAAAAAACCCTGGACGACTAACTGGACGACCTTCTGGACGACTTAATTAAAGGTCTTCTGGAAGACTAAACACTGGACGACTTACTTGAAGGTCTTCTGGAAGAAAAAATCCTGGACGACTAACTGAACGACCTTCTGGACAACTTAATTGAAGGTCTTCTGGAAGACTAAACACTGGACGACTAAACACTGGACGACTTACTTGAAGGTCGTCCACGTCATTTCATACATTGTGGTTTTGTATGGCCAGTTTCCTTGCATTTTGAGCATCTATAAACCTTGTGTTGCTTCCGGGGTTTGCGTCCTCTCATCCTGGATAACTCCAACCAAGATTGCCATCTTGATTTCTTTTGTCTTCCCGGACCACGTTTTTCATCCGGAGGAAAGCATGTGCGTTCCTCAACTTGTTGTCCAACACAAGGATATATATTCTCTGAGTATCCTGCAAACAGAAAATCCTTTGAGTACACTGGACATACAAGTGTGGAGATATGCAAACCAGCAGATGTTCCAGCAGCTATAGCATGAGAGCAAGGTATTTTCTCCACTGCATAGACACCACAATCACACTTTCCATGTTCCAAATCAACCACATTGTCCATTTTGCCACCTTTCACAAAGAATTGCCATCCATCAATTGGTTGTATCGTCATCGTATCCGCTATCTCCGATCGAACAGCAAGCAAGTATTCAACACCTCGACTATGTTGAGTTGGGAGACTCAAAGCATCTTCTCTCCTTTTCCAAAACCACTTTCCTAGCTTCTCCCTTATGAACTCCATCAGGAACTGAACCGGAAATCCTCTAGCTCGCTTCAGAGCGGAATTAATAGATTCAGCGATGTTGCTTGTCTTTATGTTGTACTTGTCCCCCTGGCAATAAACCCTTGACCATAGGCTGACGTCGGCATTCTCCAAATACGTTGCAAGGTCCGGTTTTGCACTCCGTATCTCAGCCATGTACCGGTCAAAATCTGAAACCGTATGAGCATAAGCAGCACCTTTCACCAAGTACAAGAGATGTTTCCCTTTATACTTTTTGACAATGTTGTCTTGAAGGTGATAATAACATATTCTTCGGGTTGCCCAAGGAAACACCTTATCACACACACTTTTAATGGTCGCGTGCCGGTCGGAGACTATCACCAGAGGCTGCTCATCAGATACACAACTAGCCAATTTTGTGAAAAACCATTCCCAAGAAGGTTCATCTTCAGCATCTATGATCCCAAAAGCCAATGGAAATATCTGAAAATTCTCATCTTGTGCGGCTGCAACTAACATAACACCTCCATACTTCCCACTTAGGTGAGTCCCATCCACCACAATGACCCTTCTCTGATACTTAAAACCTTTGATACAAGCTCCAAAAGAGAGAAATAGATACTTAAATCTATTAATAGAATTAAGTTCTATAGCCGTGATAGAATCGGGATTTGCTAAGGAGATTTGCTCGAGATATGATGGCAGACGCGAATACCCATCTTCTACTGATCCTCTCACCAATGTTTGTGCATATAAAAGTGCTTTGTATGAAGTGGTGTAATCAAGCGTCATGCCAAACATGTTCTTCATTGCATCAGTGATATGCTGCGGATTCAACCCATCAATGATTCCAACACGATCAATGAAAAGCCTACCAACATTCATCGGAGCACAGTGTCTCCGCTGAGCGAGTCAGTCTCCCACTGAGCATGTATGTTTTTCCATATACTTTGTTACCCAAAACGTGTTTGTCCCATGTTTCACAGTCGCTCTGACCTTCCATTGACAACCACTAACTGGACATGTTGTCACAAGGAGAGTTTTCGTTGACTTGTATATTCTGAAGGAGAACCTAAACCTCACTGATGTCAACCGCAGCTCTGAAAGCAGTGCATCCTTGCTAACAAAACTTTAGTTGACATAGATACTGTTACCATTCGATCTTCCTCCTTCAATCTTTTTGATATCTTCAAAACACATATCATCATCTTCCTCATCCTCATCTTCAACCTTTTCATAAACACTGTAATCCTCACCATTCTCGTCCGCTTCAGCAACAATAGAGATACCAGCATCCTCCTCCCCATCGTCCTCCTCCCCATCATCCTCCAAATCATCATCATCATCTTCAAAACATTCACCAGCTTCATTATCTTCTTCCCTGAACTCTGAAACCGTTTCCACCTTGCTACGGCTTGATACACAAAGCCGTACTCCATGCGTTTTGGTTATCTCGAGCAAGTTTCGAACTTGTCTATCACTTGTAACATGAATAGGAGGGGTGTCTGGAGCCTGCATCATTTCTGCTGGTAATGAGTAGGTTATCTCCATAGATTTTGTGCTCATGTCCAGGTTATAATCTTCTTGAGCCATTGCAAGAAGTTCAGCATGTGTCGAACCTTCCCCCCAAAAAATGATTCTCGCTCCATTGACATTATCAACCACAAAATCCCAACGGCAATCTTTCAACAACCATTCTCCATACACTGCATGTAACTAACGCATCATCTACAAAAATTCAAAATAAAAACATTAGTAAACATAGAGAAAATGAAAGTTTACTAAACATTGACGCATCTAGGATAAACGGGTTAGTTTTGCATTTGACCGAATTGTGTCAAATATTTGACTTTTCCTGGACGACCTACCTGTAAGTCGTCTCCGGGAAAATAAAAATTTCAATATTTTATTAAAGCTAAACGACTTATTTGTAAGTCTTCTCAGGTTATTTGCAATTCGAAAATGAAACTTAAATATTTAACTTTACCCAGACGACTTACTTGAAAGTCGTCCAGGTAGACGACGTACGAGAAAGTCGTCCGAGATAAGCAAGGTTTGACCAGAATTTAGGAAATAAATCCAGACGACTTTGCTTATCCTGGACGACTTTCAAGTAAGTCGTCTTACTTAACGACTTCCGAGTAAGTCGTCTGGGAAAAGTCAAATATTTAAGTTTTATTTTCTAATTGCAAAAGTAACCTGAGACGACTTACAGATAAGTCGTCCAGCTTTAATAAAATATTGAAATTGTTGTTTTCCCGGAGAAGACTTACTGGTAAGTCGTCCAGGAAAAATCAAATATCTGAAACAATTCGGTCAAATGCAAAACTAACCCGTTTATCCTAGACGACTTATCAGTAAGTCGTCTAGGGTATTCTCTAGATTTTTTTTAACAAACAAAGATGACGACTTACAAGTAAGTCGTCCGTTTGACCAGAAGACTTACCCGCAAGTCTTCTACAGCCAGACTACTTACGGGTAAGTCTTCTACACGAACAGATCTGGAAAAAATTCCAATTTCATACCTTAAACTAGTAAGATGACTTCCTTAGCACACAAAGTCTTCTCCAACCACCCAGAATCTCAAACGAAAGTAACCACCAAAAATAGTATGCTTGAATGGCTCTATCAACCATAAAAAAAAAATTGAATCAAAAGCTTGAGTTTTTGGATGAATATGGAGGCAAAGTAAAAGAGATGTTGTTTTTAGTTCATAACAAGTGAGAAAGAGAGAGTGTAAATCGATTTTAGGTGCATTAAGAGCTTCAAATTGGTTGTTCATGGTGGTTGGGGTATTGATGACAATGGCAATCTTGTAATTACTTGAAGATGATGAGGGTGAGAGAGTAAAAATGTCATTTTCGGAAAGAAAAAAAAATTTGATGGCATTTTCGTGAATTATATGAACTTGTGGGGTGAATAGGACAAAAGAAAAATCCAAGAAAAGTATGGGTTAGTTTTAAGTTTGACTTTGAGTTTTGAGTCAATCTTGCAAAAAAACCGCAAAAGAATTCAAATGTAAAGTGAAATCCTCTATTATTGGATTGAGTATTTATTATATTGAATCTGAAATCCATTAAAATAAAACAAAAATATAACCGAAACCATTTTGATCCCCTTGCCCAAAAACAAAAAGGGGAGTTTATGTCAAATCCATTGTTATTCAGTATCCATTGAATTTTATTAGAATTTGGTTTCAGTGGAACTGGATGTAATTTTCAATATCCATTGGTGTAACCAATCCTATTCAACTATAAATCCCCTTTTTCTAATTGAGTTGATGTCTATTGATTGGTTATAAAGCTATGCCACATCGTACAAAAATAGGAGGCAGTGCACTTATCTCTTGATTCTGTTATGACTCATAACACCGTACCACAATAGGAAGATTAAGACTACAGAGGTTGGTGGAATGAATCAAACTCTTGGGGACTCAAATCCATACTACTACAGAATGGTTAGAGAACAAATGGCTGTGAGAGAAGCTGCAGGTAAGGCGATGGAGCTCTGCAAGGCTGCTCTGGTTGAAGCATCCTGGTGTACCACTACTAGGTAACTTAAAGCATCCTTTGGAAGGTTATTTGATGGAGAATTCATAAAAAGCTGCCGTGGAAGCTTTTGTAGTGGCGTCTGCTTTGTGACCAAATAGCTCAAGGAAGCATTATCGAATCAAAACATCAGGAACACATTCAGCGGTATAGTGTTGTGATCGTCAAACACATGACCAACCTTGTGAAACATTCAGAAAGAAGCCAAGCAGAAACAAGAACTCCATTAGATCCTCCTATCCGAGACTTGGACAGTTTGCTAGTGACGGACAAAGTATGTTCAAGAACAGATCAGGGAGTTGAAGAAAGCATAAAGAACTGTCGAGAACATGAAGAAACAGGGAAAACAAGTCCAATAATAAAGCAGAAAACAGAGTAAACAAAGATGATCTTCTTGATCAAGTCTCAGGATCCGGAGACAACGACAGAGGAGTAATGGCTGAGAAGAGGCCGTTTCTGTCAAGTCCTCCACCCCCTCGTGACGAGGCTACAAGAGCTGCCACAAGACCTGAGTTTCCCACCAGAGTGGCCTGTGTGTAGTTGTAGTTTGCACGTAGGTCATGGAAGCCGTCATTCTTGTCAGGTCCAGCGACCATTGCTCCTTCAATCGTGTTTGGATTCTCGTTACTGCTCTCCTTCCACTTCCAACCTCCTTCGCAAGTCACTTTCTTGTTCTTGGGGATCGAAGCGCCCCTGTGATGTACATGTTTGGGATATTTCTGCCCAAACCCCACAACATAACTAATGTTCTGTGGGTTCTTGCCTAGTATGTAATCAACCTGCGGGAAGAAGAACACACACAAAAGCTTGATCCAGATGATCATATAATAATGGTTGTAACGTTTTCATTGTGATTTCAATACCTGAGATGTTGAAAAGTCACGTAGGACCTGAGTTTTGAAGAAACTTGGGCCACAGTACCATCCAGGAGTATCAGAAGCATCGAGGTAGTCACTGTAGAGGGTTGCGAGGAAAGCTGCATTCGCAGCATATTGGAGAGGCTCTGGTTCGCCATGGTTCAGCAGGATCAAACCACCTGTAGATATGAAAGCAGCCATACTCTCAATACTATATGATCAAAACATCCTAACTAAATCAAAACTCACATAATCCTTTTCAATATATAGAGCACGAGCTAAGACTTATACAAGACCAAAATCTCACTATCCAATAGTTAGTTTCACAAGTTTACACTAAGACTGATGCAGTTTCAAAATCTGAGACAACTAACTAACTAACTAACTCTTACCTTTTGTTCTGTTAAATTTGGTGTAGTAAGGCAAGTCCGAGCACATTACTATGCTGGTTTGTTCGTGAAAGGTTTTCAACATGTCTTCATAAGGAAATGGAGGGCTGAGGAACAGCCTCAGCCGAGTCAAGAGCAACTGAAAAAAAGCACACAAACAAACAAAAACAGAATGTAAGCAAGCAAGGAATCTGTTGGAAGAAAAACATAACTAAGGAAGCCTCATGTACCTGTGTCCCAGCAAGCTTGTTGTCCCACCCGAAGACACCATAACGAGGGCCATGCGAGAAGGCACCGGCACGCTTCGCTAAATCGTGACTGGTTACCTTCGCAAGATAGGTGTTATCTCCCGTAGCATAGTACATCCATGCTCCTCCCCATATGAGGTCATCCCAGTGCTCTGAGCTTTTCATTTTGGTACTCATAGCCTCAGCGAACGAGTACATCGCTTTGGCACTGCGAACAAGTGTTGCAGAGTACTCGACTTTGTCTCCGAAGACGATGGATGCTGAGGCGAGGGCAGCTGCCATCTCTGCAGCGAGATGCGGGCAGTTAGTGTGACACACAGTGAAGTCCCTTTTGTAATTAATGTCCTCTGGCCTCATCCAGCAGTAGTTGTCATTAGGCAATTCGCTTCCTATAGTCATTCCTATCTGTGAAAACGAAAACAAACAATTAGAAACATATGAGTATGCAAGAAGGAATGGAAAAATAGCAAGAACGAATGGGAAAATATCAACCTGTGACACCATTTCAAATACTGTATCAGAACTGCTATTGAAGTTGTTTAGCAAGTAGTCAGTTCCCCACTTGATGAGTCCTTTGACATGGTTGAGTTCGCCAGCAACTTGATACTTTGTGCTATATTCAATAACACTCCAGCTCAACATTGTCATTGAGAATGACATGGGAAAGTTGGACTTGATCGAACCTCCAGCATCATAGTACCCTCCTGCCAAATGTGGGTAAGAGCTCCCTGGAAACTTGCCATCGTTCAAGCAAGAATCTCCCCGCCAAGACACGTTATTCCCCTCTGGGAGTTTTCCGGCTGGAACATCAAAACATTTAAAGAGAAGAAGCTTAGTAACATTTACATTAATTTAGTAGCTAGTAATGAATTTAAAATTGATCAAAACTGATTAGCTTACATATTTGGGCATTGAAGAACTTCAATGCCACTGGAATAGCAATGGTGCTATTGTCTTTCGTTAATGGTGGAACGTTGTAGTGGTCGTGAGGCAGAGTCTTCGACAGGGTCATCGCTATGATGCAGGACACACACAAGACTCCTCCAAGCCATAGAAGTAATTTTCTGTTGCTTGAGATGCAAGCAACAGAAAATTTCTTCTTTTTCTTGGCGATAGTTGGTTTGAGAACCCAACTTTCCTTCATTTCCAGAGATGGCTGTGTCAGTGGAGTCAGCTCAAGTTCCTCAATCTCCGTCATTGTCCTATGATTCATCTGAAAGAGAGAGAGCGAGAGAGGTGTTAGTGTTACTGTATATACAACAAGATAGTAAGAACTGAAAGAGAGAGAGCGAGAAAGCTGTTACTGTATATTATTTTATACCAGTTGGTTTGCTGATGATGCAAGACCACCTATTGCATCGGAACCATACATCATTGGCATGTTATTCTGATAAGTTGGCAGTGCCTCTAGCGTTTGTGCAGAAGAGGATGAGGTCGAAGAGAGAGCAGAGACGTGGCTAGGAAGTAATGAAGAGGAAGAGGAGAGACTCCCTCTGAGATGGAGGTTTAGAGTCATATGAATAAAAGAATACGATGTCGTTTTTATATTTACGTTTACTATTTATGTGAGAGCTTGTAAACATTTGATCTATCATAATTGATCACAACAAATATCTTATCCTCTTATCTCTTTCTTCTATACTTCTCCCCTTTCTTGTTACGATTAGATAACCCTTAATCTAGGGTTTATTATTGGTATCAGAGCCTGATCATGCCTCCTAAGCAAGATCAGCAAGCTGAGAAGGTCTCAGCGATGGAGGGTCAGATCGCGAGTCTTTTGGGTGCGATTGACGGGTTACGAAGCGTGGCGGAGAGACATGACCGTCAGTTCGTAGCGATGGAGAAAAATGCAGACGAACGTCACCAGCAAGTCATGGAGATGTTCAAACAGCTACCGGCGAGGGTAGCCAGTCCGGAGAAGGTTGAATCGAAGGAGAGTCACCGTGAGACCGAGGGATCTGTTCCTAAGGCTCAAGGGTTACAGATCCGGCCAGAGAAGAGTCTTTTGCAGGTACCAGAGGAGGCGACACCCCTTAGATCGACGGATTTCAACACACCGTCGTATCAAGCGGGATCATCAGGGTTTTCAGCTCATCAGAAGCTGGATTCCCCTCCGAAGAAGCTAGAGCTACCGAACTTTGAAGGGAAGAACCCAGATGACTGGATCTTCCGAATGGAGAAATGCTTTTCTGTTAATCAAACCGATGAAGGAGAAAAGTTGTCGCTAGCTATGTCAAGCATGACGGGTTGTGCAGTCACCTGGCTGAGGATGATACAGAACCGAGAAGAGCCGTTGGACTGGAGGGATTTTAAGGCAAAGCTGAGGCGACGTTTTAAACCATCGGGAGGAGGTACTGTACTCAGTCAGATGTTGCGGTTGAGACAAACAGGAACTGTATCAGAATTCCGTGAGATGTTTGAAGAGTTATCAGCTGAAGTGCCTCATGTGCCAAACGACGTGTTAGAAGAAATATTCTTGCACGGGATGAAGCGGACACTGAGAGAGCAAGTGGTGAGATTGAGACCTGTAGGTATGGATGAGATCGTAGACATGGCAAAGATCATAGAGGAACAAGAGAACGAGCGCAGTACCTACCAGTCTAGATCCTTTCAAAGGACTAGCTCTGCACCGGCACTTAACTCGAATCACCGAAGCTATTCATCCAACCATAGTTCGGTAAGACAAGGAGAGAATACACCTGCGAGAAAGTCTAGCGAGTCACCACGCGACAACAAGGGCAGTGAGCAAAGGAGAACAATCCAAAACCCTTGTCGTCATTGTGGAGAAAGGTTCTTTGCGGGTCACAGATGCAAGGCTTTCCAGCGTTTTAAGAAAATGGAGTTGGATGAAGGTGAAGAAAAGGATGAGGAGTTGGTTAGCGACGAGGAAAGATCTGAGGAGCAGAATACGCCTGAGCAAGAGTTACACGTCTTGTCATTAAATTCGATGGTGGGAATCACATCCAAGAAAACCATGAAGATGAAAGGGTTTATTGGCAAGCGAGAAGTGATCGTCCTCATTGATTCTGGTGCCACTTGTAACTTTATATCCAAACAACTGGTGGAGGAGTTGAGTCTTCCAGTGGAGGAAACTATAGACTTTGGAGTGGCAGTTGGGAATGGAGAAGTTATCTCTGGATCGGGAAAGTGTGAAGGAGTCGAAGTGGAGATACAAGGAGTTAAAATTAAGGAGGAATTTTTAAGATTTGAGTTGGGAACAATAGACTTGGTGTTGGGATATTCGTGGTTGGCTAAGCTAGGAGAGACACACATCAACTGGGGGTTACACATTTTGCGGTTTCAGTATGAGGAGAAATGGGTGTCAATATGCAGTGATCCGGAGTTGCTGATTGCTCAAGTGTCTTTAAATGCTATGGAGAAACTCTGCGAAAAGGAGGATGTGTTTTTCCTGTTGGAATTACAGACGTTATTCGAGAGTAATGATAAGAAGATAGAGACTGTGCCGAGCAGAGCTGTGTCTGCATTGTTGAAGACGTTTGCGGGGGTGTTTCAAATGCCAAAAGGACTACCTCCCAAGCGTACGAGAGAGCATGCGATAACCTTACAGGATGGAACATCACCTATCAACGTAAGGCCTTATCGATACTCACATACGCAGAAAAATGAGATTGAGAAGTTGGTAAAGGAGATGATGCAAGCAGGAATAATTCGCCCGAGCATCAGCCCGTTCTCGAGTCCAGTGTTGTTGGTGAAGAAGAAAGATGGCGGGTTAAGGTTTTGTGTAGATTACAGGGCTGTAAACAAAAGCACCATACCTGATAGGTATCCTATACCCGTGATCGAGGAGCTGTTGGACGAGCTAGCGGGAGCTACCATCTTCTCTAAGTTGGATTTGAAGTCAGGATACCATCAGATCAGAGTGCGAGATGAGGATGTTGGGAAGACTGCCTTCAAAACTCATGAGGGTCACTACGAGTTCTTGGTTATGCCTTTCGGGCTCACCAATGCTCCAGCGACATTTCAATCAGTCATGAACGAAATTTTCAAGCCGTGGTTGAGGAAGTTCGTCTTGGTATTCTTTAACGACATCCTTGTTTACAGCAAGAACGAGGAAGAGCATAGAGAACACTTGAGGGTCGTGTTACAATTGCTAAAAGACCACCAGTTCTATGCCAATGCGAAGAAATGTGCTTTTGGTCAGTCTGAGATAGCATATCTGGGTCATATCATTTCAGGAAAAGGAGTAGCAGCAGATCCTGAGAAGATAGAAGCGGTGAGACAGTGGCCACAACCCAAGAATATTACATCACTGAGGGGGTTTCTGGGGTTAACGGGTTATTACCGAAGGTTCGTAGAAGGATATGGAAAAATAGCGCGGCCACTCACTGATTTGCTGAAGAAGGAAGGGTTCAAATGGTCAGCACATGCAATTCAGGCGTTCTCAATGCTCAAAACGGCCATGACGCAGCTACCAGTGCTGATTTTACCAGATTTCAATAGGCCATTTGTGGTGGAGACAGATGCCTCTGGTGTGGGTATTGGAGCTGTGCTATCGCAAGGGGGTCGGCCTATTGCTTTCATTAGCAAGGGATTTTCAAGCACGGGCCGTGTGAAGTCCGTTTATGAGAGAGAGTTGCTCGCTATTGTGTTTGCAGTTACTAAGTGGATACACTTTCTCACTGGTCACAAGTTTACCATACGAACTGATCAAAAGAGTCTAAAACATCTATTGGAGCAGCGGGCAGTTTCGGTTGAGCAACAGAAGTGGGCTTCGAAGTTGTTGGGGCTCAACTACACGATTGAGTATAAGCCTGGGAAGGAGAACAGAGCGGCTGATGCTCTCTCACGTCTTCCTGGTAAAGAGGAGATGCGAGAACTTCAGTTAACAGCACCCTTGACGATCGATAAGGAGGAATTAGCGCTGCAGGTAGCTCAAGATGAGGTACTTCAGCAGATTATTCGGTTTGTGCAAGAGGGAGCAGAGGGAACAGAAGGTTATAGTGTGAAACAAGGGTTGCTCCTTAAGGATAACAGGCTGGTGATTCCGGCAAAGTCACCGTTTATCCCAAATCTCTTGAAGCAATTCCACAACAGCAGTGTGGGAGGACATGAAGGAGTATTGAAGACATTTAAGCGAATGTCTAGAGAAGTGTTGTGGAAAGGTATGCGCGCAGACATCACGGAGTTCATCAAGGCTTGTACAGTTTGTCAGCAGAATAAGTATTCAACACTGTCACCTGCGGGGTTGTTGTCTCCTTTGCCAATTCCCCTACAAGTCTGGACTGATATCAGCCTTGATTTTGTAGAAGGCCTTCCGTACTCAAAGGGTTTCGATGTTATTCTGGTGGTGGTTGACAGGCTTACTAAGTATGCCCATTTCATTCCTCTCAAGCATCCGTTCACTGCGAAGTCAGTTGCTAAGGTGTTTATACGGGAGGTGATCAAGTTACACGGCTTCCCGGAGACAATGGTATAGGATCGCGACAAAGTATTCCTGAGTCAGTTCTGGTCTTCATTGTTCAAGAATCAGGGCACTGCTCTCCACAAGAGCACCGCTTATCACCCACAGTCGGATGGTCAGACGGAAGTAGTGAACCGATGCTTAGAAGCCTATTTGAGATGTTTTGCGGGTCGTAAGCCTTCGTCGTGGGTTCAGTGGCTACCGTGGGCAGAATACTGGTACAATACTTCACATCATTCTGCCACCAACACCACACCCTTCAAGACGTTGTACGGGCGTGATCCTCCGAAGTTACTTCGTTTTGGTGACGTGCCTACTGCCAATGCGGAGGTTGAAGAGATGATAAGAGGGCGTGATGTGTTACTGCAGGAGTTGCGAGATAACTTGGCTGTTTCTCAAGCAAGGATGCAAGCATCAGCCAACAAGAAGAGAAGAGATGTGGAGTTTGATGTGGGAACATGGGTCTATCTTAAACTTCGTCCCTACATACAGACGTCTGTAGCGTACCGAAGAGCAGAGAAGCTAGCGCCTCGTTTCTTTGGTCCTTATAAGATTGAAAAGCGGATTGGGAAGGTGGCGTATAAGTTACTACTACCGGCTCACAGTCTGATTCACCCTGTTTTTCACGTGTCGCAGTTGAAGCTAGCAGTAGAGCCTATAACAAATGTGCAAGAGCTCCCTTTGATCCTATCGTCATCTTTTGAGTGGAATGCTGAGCCGGAAGAGTTGGTTGATATTCGAAGATCGGGAAAGGAGATTGAGGTTTTGGTTAGGTGGTCGGGATTACTAGAGTTTGAGAATTCATGGGAACCGTTGCAGCGTCTTAAGGACCAGTTTCCTCACTGTCAGCTTGAGGACAAGCTGGATCTTCTACGGGAGGGTAATGATAGGTTGGCAGTGCCTCTAGCGTTTGTGCAGAAGAGGATGAGGTCGAAGAGAGAGCAGAGACGTGGCTAGGAAGTAATGAAGAGGAAGAGGAGAGACTCCCTCTGAAATGGAGGTTTAGAGTCATATGAATAAAAGAATACGATGTCGTTTTTATATTTACGTTTACTACTTATGTGAGAGCTTGTAAACATTTGATCTATCATAATTGATCACAACAAATATCTTATCCTCTTATCTCTTTCTTCTATACTTCTCCCCTTTCTTGTTACGATTAGATAACCCCTAATCTAGGGTTTATCATATTCATATGCTGCATGTTGCCAGTTATACCAGCTCCATCGATAGGGGTATGCGTTGACGGCCGTGAGTTGGATGGGCCCACGGTGTTTCTAGTCCCTGTACCAGAAGAGGAAGGCCCCTTTCTTTTGCGGTTGTTCTATCAAACACACGAAGCGGAAGTTGTGGCTCATTCATCTCACAAACTGAAGAATATACTAATTTGGACCAACAAACCACATTATCAACATAAATAAAATACCTGCTCTGATAGTAAAGGATCTTGTCGCTGAGAAGAAGATTGTTGTACTGGCGGCATGTTGATATGCTACAGAGATGGTATAATTCAGCTCAATACATTCAATAGGAATGTGAGTTTCTACAGATTTGAGAAAGGAAATCTTACTTTTGACGAACTCGACTGCATAGGGGAACCTATAGATCCATCATTTGCATTCTGTTGACAATCTTTCGAGTTCATGTCTCCTCCATACATGGACGAATTACTCATATTTCCTTGACCTTAAACCTGAGCCAAGATCTGTTGTTGTTGCTGCTGCTGCGGAGGCGAGAGCTGAAATTGACTTTGGTTTTGAAGGAACGCTTTCTGAACCTGAGGGCCTAAACCTGGTCGGATTGTCTCGATGCCCTCCTGTAACATTTGTCAAGAAACCTGATGAAAAACATGGGCTTAACTGATAAATCCTACAAAAGAATCCCAGTGACTTACAGTTAATGGCCATCAAGAGCACCTAAACTCATACATTTACGAGCCATCGGATTATAAGACCGTCTCGTCTCAATCAGCGATTTCTGAATGAGACTTTCACCAATAGACGATAATAGAGACAGTGAACTGAACACACATATAGTGGCTTTCCATAATTAGAAACTCTTTTTAAAATATTCTAGTGACAAATATCAACACTTTAAACATAAAATAAAATGGGGAAATTACATATTCACCACTTTTCATTTTTACCACTATTAAAGAGACATTTTCAAAAATACATTCTTCATTAAGTGGCAAAAGACTCTTATGTCTTTGTTCTTTATATATACTAGGTCGTTGTCCGCGGATAACTGGTTATAAAGTTTTGTTGCAACGAAATTTTGTTGTCCGAATACCAAAAATTTATGAAATAGACTTTATAAAACTTACAATATGTTTTTTCACAGTACATGATGGTTACACGAACATAATATATTGTTTTTATTTTGAGTGTTTTTGAAAGTTATCTTCGTTGGACCGAAAGTAGAGCGATGAATATGGGAGCTTAGTTTGTTACTCCACATAAATCCTTGTATGATGTCGGTGTTGTTGGTGTCAAAGTAGAAGCAAGTTCTTAGTGTTGTTACAAAGAAAAGTTTATCTGTAATAATGAAAGAAAATAAGTAAATAGTTTACTATGGGGTGATTGGTAAGTGCTGTATTTTTTATTTTTTTGCTTTATAATAGTAGCTGTAGATTTATTTGTTGTAACTATTTTTGTTGTAGCTTTGTAAAGCACTATTTTTTTGCTCTAGAAATAAAGTTTTCTACAGCCTTCTTTTATTTTTCAGAGATATTTTTGCTGTAGTTTTTTAAAAGAAAAAAAAACATGATTGGTTGACATGTATGGCTTTAAGCCAATTTTTTGCTTTCTAGAGCATCTACAGCCACAACCAATGTCCCCTATAAGACTTCTAATTGAGATTTCTTGTTTGGATACTATAAGAAATCATTCTTAGGTAGTATAAATTGTTTTCGAGTTTGTCGTAGTAGAGTATTGGTACATGAACTATTATGTTTTATTGTGCTACTCAGAGTTTTATTTGTAGCAAATTTTAACAATAAATTTGACATTATAATTATGTTTATTATATTATTTTTATATAATCGTGGAATGCTTAAAAATCAAGGAATTTAGTTCTTTTAATATTACTAAAAATAAGTTCAACTCAAAACTGTTTTTATTATGTTAATCTTTGGGTTGGTCAATCATCTAGTTATAAGTTGTACTGAATATTACATAATATTTTTTTTTTACTTTTTTGGCTATGGCTTTAAGATCCACCCACTTATTGGTTTAGGAAGTGAAGACGAAGTCTGAACCTTGTAACAAAAAAAGACAAAGTCGTAGGAATTCAAAGACAATTTATAAACTAAACCACATGCACTAAGAATCAGATGTGTTGAACTTGTCTTCAATACCAGGCTCAATAGTGATGGAAGTGATCTGCTTCGCTACATCCAAAGAGCTGAAGAAGTCGATAACCCGCTTGTGTATACGGAGCTTAAATATGTCCCTTGTGTTTGGTTCCTAAAATACATAAAACAAAAAATGAAGGCTCCTGCAACATATGATAGACATGCCAACCAAGTGATAAACTCAGACCAACGTAGGTTCTGAATCACAGCAATTAAGACTGGAAACTTGATATATATAATCACTGTTGTACAATGGCTGTCATAAGGTGCTCATTTACATTTATATAGAACACCAAATGTAATATAAACAAACCATTTACATTTTTTGTCTTCATATATCTATCTGAGAGTAGACACCTAACAATAATGAAGATCATTCATGATGTAACTCCCAGAAAAAAAATCCTTGAATAGCTGGTTTGTATTGTTCTAGCAATGGATGTAAAAGTTTGATTTGATGACTTGCATGAGCTGGAATAAGTAATCAAATGCAAATTATAATCCATCCAAAAATTCTAGATATTTTGGATGAGATTGTTAGTAAAGTTTGGATGAGTTCATCAATTATACAATTTATAGGCCTCACTAAACTAAATATTTAAACATAAATAATAAAGTATATAAACAAAAATCAAAGTTTCATCCAATAGAGTTTTCCTATGTGAAAATATAATGGTCAGGGCATGTGCTAAATAGTGATAAGCTAAGAACAATATACAAAATATCCAACATACTTCCTCAAAATATATAAGCTGAATTATAAACTAATTAGTTTCATAGTTACCAGAAGAAGTAGAGGAGAATTTGTAAAGAGCTTATCTTCGCCACATGTCAAATAGAGGAGAACTTGTTAAGAGCTTTTTTTGGTCTTAGCTGGAAGTCTCCTAGTGATCTCTAAATGTTACTATAAATGGAAGTCTCGTGCAACACATACATGTTACTATAAATTATCTGCAACACAATATAGATAGGTAAATTGTCAACAGACGTATGGGAAGGAAAAAGTCAAGATCGTCATAAGCTAGGTATCTACCAGGAGTAGCCAACATATCTATCTTAAGTAAATTACTATATTACAAAATAACTTTTAAAAGAACTAAATATTTGCGCGCACAAGTTAGTAGGAAACTATTTGAGTCACATGAAGATAAAAAAAAATCAATTTATCCAACTGGCCGCCAATATCAAGCCTAGCCATAAGCCGAGCCAACCCACCTCGTCTCTCTATTTCCTGTTCCTCAAATAGAGTAATGGGCTACCAAAGTCGTCGAAGGCGTTCTCTAACAGATTTTTCCCAAAGCAGGAGTCTTCATCAACAATTGCATGTCAATAGTTAACAATAAAAGAGTGAACCAATTAGACACCAAAAGTTCACGTAACGCAACAACTCAAAAATACTATAACTCTGTTCTTTTGTCAATCGCTGCGTCAGCGTTTGCGAACAAAAAACACAACAGGAATCATATCGGATAACAGAGTAAAATGGGGATGGCGGAGGTTTTTGGTGTGGCTAGGTAAAGACGCGACGGATTGGATTGACGCTGAAAATATATGCGTCAACGGCAACTCTGTTTTCATGTCTCGCGTTGTCTGTTGCGGCTGATTTTAGTTCGAACAGCAATGAATTTGTTGTCATGCGTAGGTTTGATTTCTGCCGCTGCCACTGACGCCGGCGTTTATTAAACGAACAGCATATATGTATGTCAATGCGTTCAAAACGCGAACTGAAAGAAAAAAATCAACTTTATCTCCGGTAGTGTTTATAACAGATCATAACAACATTTGTAACTTGTAAGAGATAAAGAAATGGAACTTACGTGTTCATAATGGTCCGGATTTCCTTGATAGCTTTGACTTTCACCCATTCAGTCAAAAACATAAGACATCAACGGAAAGGAAAAATATTTTCCAAAGTTTCTAAATTGTCGATTGAACATATATATATATATATATATATATATATATATATATATATACGCGATAGAATCTAGACGGTGAACATACTGACAGATGAAGAAGCCATAGCGGAGCGACACCCAAAGGTCTTAAGCAAGCATCAGAGATTTGAACCGGTCTTATCATCGACCTTAATTTACTTTTACTGTTTACAAATTTTTTTAAACTTCATGCTGAGTTGTCAATTTAATTGGCCAGGAATATTTGTGCATATGTGGCATAGCTTAGGAGCTCTTAAAATAGTCTATTTTATATAGTAGTGATTTGAACCGGTCTTATCATCGACCTTAATCTGAAGCTTCATAAGGTCACTCTTTCATTGTTAAGTTTCGTGTTCACCTTCATTTCCGACTCATCTCTGATCCTCACTGGTGTAGATCAATTTCAAATTAGAACAGATTTTGTAGCAAAAAAAACACAGAACGGAATAAAAATTCTATAATACATAAATCAAAACCCAGAGCTATGAATTTTTTCGGAGATACGAATGAAGGGGGGAAGCCAAAATAAGAGATTGAAGAGGATTTGGAAGAGGTTAATATGAAACGGTGAAAAATTTAACCGGTAGAGAATGAGAAGAAGTTGAGAAGGTATGTATGATCTTAATCAGGAAAAACTGAATCGATAGGGAGGAGAATGGTCGATTTACAGATTTACTTTTACTGTTTACTAATTTTTTTAAATTTCATGTTGAGTTGTCACTTTAATTGGCCAGGAATATTTGTGCATATGTGGCATAGCTTAGGAGCTCTTAAAATAGTCTCTTTTATATAGTAGTGATAATAAATAAATATTCAAATAAATATTTAAATAAATAAAAATCTAAAAAAATAAAAAAAAAATTTTAATTTTTTTTTCTAATTATACTATTTCGAAATTCAAAAACAAAACCCTAAAACTCAACTCTAAACCTTAACCATCAATCCTAAACCCTTTTTTTTAAATACGAACCCTAAACCCTAAACCATCAATCCTAAACCTTATTTTTTTTTTAAATACAAACCCTAAACTCCGAAACATCAACTCTAAACCCTAAACCCCGAAACATCAACTCTAAACTCTAAACCCTAAACCTTCAACTCTAAACCCTAAAACATCAACTCTAAACCCTAAACTTCAACTCTAAACCCTAAACCATCAACACTAAACCCTAAAATATCATTACTAAACCCTAAACCCTAAAAAGTAAACTCTAAACCCTAAACCCTAAAAAATTAACCCTAAACCCTAAAACATTAACTCTAAACCTAAACCCTAAAAAGTAAACTCTAAACTCTAAACCCTAAAAAATTTAACCCTAAACCCTAAAACATCAGCTCTAAACCCTAAGCCATAAACCTTCAACTCTAAAACCTAAACTCTAAACCCTAAATCCTAAACCCTAATCCCTAAACCCTAAAACCCTAGAGTTGATGTTTTAGGGTTTAGATTTGAAGGTTTAGGGTATTAGGGTTTAGGGTTTATGTTTAGGGTTTAGGGTTGATGTTTTTGGGTTTAGATTTGAAGGTTTAGGGTTTTAGGGTTAGGGTTCGAATTTCAGAAAAATATAGGGTTTAGGGTTTACGTTTAGTGTTTAGAGTTGATGTTTTAGGGTTTAGATTAGAAGGTTTAGAGTTTATGTTTCGGGGTTTAGGGTTTAGAATTGATGTTTCAGGGTTTAGGGTTTAGAGTTGATGTTTCGGGGTTTAGGGTTTAGAGTTGATGATTTAAGGTTTAAATTGATATTTTAAGTTTAGATTTAGGGTTTAGGGTTTACCTTTAGGGTTTAGAGTTGATATTTTAGGGTTTAGATTTGAAGGTTTAGGGTTTAGGGTTTAGAGTTGATGTTTCGGGGTTTAGGGTTTAGAATTGATGTTTCATGGTTTAGGGTTTAGAGTTGATGATTTAGGGTTTAGAGTTCATGTTTTAAGTTTAGATTAGTTAACCGTATGTTTTTTTTTTCAAACTTAATCAAAAGGTTAAAAATGTCTTTTACCCTTCATCAAAGATAAGATGAAGGTAAAAGTTGTTAGTGTAAACATGAAAACTGGTACTTTGAAAATTGTATTTTTGGCAATTTTCCAAATAAAATTTGAATACATAAATACTTAAAAGTTATTAAAATGTTGAATGTTAGATATTGAGATAGATATCTTTTAATGGATTATTGGTTGTTGTGTTTTAATAGATTTGAAAATCCGAACTAAATCTAGTGTTATTGGTTCTGTGATTTTAAAATCCGTATTAAATCATATGTTATTGGTTTAATGATTCATAAATTCTATACTAAATCAGTGTTATTCAATCGTACAGATTTACTAATACATTTTATTTTATAATGGATTTGAATAGATTTGTTTGGATTTTTTAGTTAAAAATACAAAGACTCAAATCCGAGAGAAAACCTCTGGATTTCCATATTTTACTTGGATTTATAAATATTATATGGATTTCTAAATCAATCAAAATATATAAACCAATAACACCTCGTGTTGAGACTTGAGATGTTCTAATATAGCCTTTATTGATTTAGAATTATAATATAACTAATATAACCTTTATATAGCTTGCTTTTTATTAAAAAGAAAACTGTTTTCTTTAATTATTATTCAAGGCTTTCAGGAAAATTATTGGTATCATCCCATGGGAAATTACATGTTTACCACTTTTATGCGACAACTTTTCATTTTTACCACCACTAAAATGACATTTTCAAAAATACCTTCTTCATTAATTGGCAAAAGACTCTTATGCCATTATTCTTTATATATATAATAAATAAATATTTCAATAAATAAAAATTCAAAAAACTAAAAATAATTTTTTTTAAGTTTTTTTCGAATTATACTATTTCGAAATTTAAACCCTAAACTCGAAAACTCAACTCTAAACCCTAAACCATCAATCTTAAACCCTTTTTTTTTAAATACGAACCCTAAACCCTGAAACATGAACTCTAAACCCTAAACCCCGAAACATCAACTCTAAACCCTAAACCCTAAACCTTCATCTCTAAACCCTAAAACATCAACTTTAAACCCTAAACCCTAAACTTCAACTCTAAACCCTAAACCATCAACACTAAACCCTAAACTATCAACACTAAACCCTAAACCCTAAAAGTAAACCCTAAACCCTAAACCCTAAAAAATTAAACCTAAGCCCTAAAACATCAACTCTAAACCCTAAAACCTAAACATTCAACTCTAAACCCTAAACCCTACATCCTATATCCTAAACCCTATATCCTAAACCCTAAGTTGATGTTTTAGGGTTTAGATTTGAAGGTGTAGGGTTTTAGGGTTTAGGGTTTATGTTTAGGGTTTAGAGTTGATGTTTTAGGGTTTAGATTTGAAGGTTTAAGGTTTTAGGGTTTAGGTTCGAATTTCAGAAAAATATAGGGTTTAGGGCTTATGTTTAGGGTTTATAGTTGATGTTTTAGGGTTTATAGTTGATGTTTTAGGGTTTAGGGTTTAGAGTTGATGTTTCGGGGTTTTGGATTTTGAGTTGATGTTTCATGGTTTAGGGTTTAGGGTTTAGAGTTGATGATCTAGGGTTTAAAATTGATGTTTTAAGTTCAGATTTAGAGTTTAGGGTTTACGTTTAGGGTTTAGAGTTGATGTTTTAGGGTTTAGATATGAAGGTTTAGGGTTTAGAGTTGATGTTTCGGGGTTTAGAGTTGATGTTTTAGGGTTTAGATTTGAAGGTTTAGGGTTTAGAGTTGATGTTTCGGGGTTTAGAGTTGATGTTTCGGGGTTTAGAGTTTAGAGTTGATGTTTTAGGATTTAGAGTTGATGTTTTAAGTTTAGATTAGTTAACAATATGTGTTTTTTGTCAAACTTAATTTAAAGGTTATAAATGTCTTTTACCCTTCATTAAAGATGAAGGTAAAAATGATTAGTGTAAACATGAAAAGTGGTACTTTGAAAATGATATTTTTAGCAATTTCTCAAAAATCACAAGGGGACAATTGAGTTTTTCTAAGACATTCTATATCATCTAGCTTCAAACTAGGCTATATTTTAACAATATGGTATAATAGCACAATTACGGTTCGTTAGAGGATGGCACGGGAATGGAGTGCAAGCCAAGAGAAGACCATAAAAGCGACACCAAAAAGGCACCCTACGCCTATTGTACCTGAGAACTGTTCTATACTCCGCACGGATGCGGCGTGGAGAGCGACAAATCAACAGGCATGACTGGGTTGGATCATCAAACATCAGATGAGCACTAGATCGGGCTCGTTGGCGGTTTCGTCAGTAGGATCAGCGCTCTCAGCAGAAGGGATGGCAATGAGAGAAGCACTATCTGAGTGTAGACGATCGAGGATAATAAGATTAGTCTGCGAATCTGACTCTACCCAATTGGTTAAAGCGCTCACTGGCAAGGAGGTTCCCTTGGAGCTATATGGGATTGTGGCCGACATTGTTGAGCATGGTTGTCATTTTGAACGTATTTCTTTTCGATGGATCTCTAGAGAGAAAAACTCTGAAGCTGATGCATTAGCAAAACAGAGTCTTGTAGATGGTGAGGTCTTAATGGCTATCACCTAACTTTAAGTTGGCATTAATATAAGTTGTGTTTCCAAAAAAAAAAGATACCATTTTCTAGATAATATTGTTGGCTAGTAGTTGAAATAAAAAAAGATATGTACTTATTTTAGCAAAAGAAGAAAGATATGTCAAAAAAAAGAAAAAGAAAGATATGTACTTGTTTTTTTGTAAAAACAAATGTACTTGTTTTTTTGTAAAAACAAATGTACTTGTTTGACAAAAGAAATGTACATTACCTCAAAACCAAATGCATTAAAAAAGATTTGTATAAAATTGAAACGTTACGCATGTATTGTAGTAGTTTTTTTTTTAAATTAGTATTCATGTAAGATCCATATTCATTACTTTAAATAAATGGTTTTTTTTATCGGCGAAGTTTTTTAAGATAATGTCACTTGAGGACTAATCAATCATATTTGTTAACTCACTCGAGTGACCAATGTTAGTTAGCCAACTTTGAAAGTAATTTAGAAATTAAAATCCCTTTTTGACAAATAAGAAATAAAGAAATATTAATGATTAAAGACTGTCAGCTTTCTACTATTTGTTTGCTAAAAGATATAAAAAATGTGATCATTTTCGTTGGGTTTGAACGCAAGTTTGCACATAAAATTAGAAAAGAAGAATACAAACCGGCATGCCAACTTGACTTTTGTCAGCTTTCTACTTTGCAGACATAAAAATCATTCCGACTTAATCCCAACACATTCTTATACAAAACCTTTTTCTTTCTTATATTTTTACTGTATATGTATCTTATAGAATTTGTGGTTCATTTTTAAGTTACCTTGTGCACCAAGGTTTCGCATGCTTAGCAATTTTCAGTGAATTATAAGATCTATCTAAATAAATTTTCATAATACACACCAAATTCAGAATTAAAAACCTCTACAATAATCTAGAGAATTTGAATGGTTTGAAGAAAGAAAAGAGAGATTATCGGACTCTTATGAACTCAATGATTGACCGACGGTGAGGAAATAAAAAACTAGAGCATCTGATACTATCTTGTACTTAAAGATATCTAATACTTTAGCTTTCTCTTACTGTACTATTTAGTATCCCTTGGTTCTCTTTAAAATATAAATTATTATAAACTAATAAATACATAAAATAAATTTTAATGTTAAAACAGTTTATTTATTTAATAGACTTTTTTTTAAAAAATGTAGAGAGTAATTTTACACTGACTTACAGAGATACTGATGTATAACACATGATTAAAATTAATGTAGATGCATACCAAATTTTTAAAAGAAAGAAGGAGATCTTAAATGGAATTTTTGGTTTGCGTATTTAGTAAATTTAGAAATTCAAACGGTATTTAGTGTTGTTCGTTTTATGATTTTTTGTTTTAAAATAATGTAGGATTTCTTTTGTGGTTTATAAATTCTAGTTGAAATCATGTATATTATTCAATCATAAAAAATTACTTAAAAGGTATAATAGATTTTAGTGTTTTTAAATAATTTTTTTATTAAAATAAGACCTAAA
Organism: Brassica napus; assembly: GCF_020379485.1. Lineage (NCBI taxonomy): Eukaryota > Viridiplantae > Streptophyta > Magnoliopsida > Brassicales > Brassicaceae > Brassica > Brassica napus. Next base: position 28,016,052 of record NC_063448.1, on the reverse strand, counting down.
TCTGAGAGAAAATGTTCCAAAATTTGTAAATATTAATTCACAGGGTTGATTTGGCTATCAGTATATTTGTATGAATTTGTAAATTTTATATGAACATTTTAAATTTAATAAAATATATAAATGAATAAACAATGGATATGAAATTTTTTATATAAATATAGTCTATATGAATTGCAAATGATATGCAATTTTCTCAAAGATTATTGGAGGTAAAAGACACATGGTAATGTAAGATGAAGACGAAAAGATAAATACTTCAAATGTAGACCACACAATTACTAGCAACAAACAAAAATGTTCCTTTTGCAACTTTCTTCTATATGTAAACATAAATCTAAAAGCTCTCTTCTTTGTGAAATGATACTTTGTTAATCACAACCACACGATTAACTATAACGAACCGTTCAAAGTTGTCAAATTGTCAATATCAATTAGACCTTACTTATTTATCTTGGCTTAACTTAAACTAAACCATTATCAATCTAGGGGAAAAAATGATCAAACTGGGAAAATTTTTTGTCACAGGAACTAAACAGTGTGTGTTTTTAGTTAAGTGTAGTGTTACTTATTTGATCCCTCTTTTTACAAACATCAAAATTTTATTATCTTCTTCTAGGACAGACTAAAATACTGGGATCGAAAGAACTTAACCAAATCCGATCTGAAAAAATTGTAAACCAAAAATTGTAATCTTTAAAAAAAAAATCAGGGCCTTAAATCTTTAGGGGGTGTTATTGGTTTATGTATTTTAATGGATTGGAAAATCCAAACCAAATACAGTGTTATTGGTTTTATGATTTTAAAATCTATATTCAAATATAGAGTTATTGGTTTTATGATTTTAAAATAAATTTCAAAATCTAGTGTTATTCAAAAACAAAGATTTATTTAAGGATTTGATTTGAAATTGGATTTGAGTGGATTTATCCATGTTTTTAGAGTAAAAATATAAAGAAGCAAATATTGAGTTCAACCTTGTTATTTTGATTGGATTTGTAATATTTTTTTCCACTTCTTTACATTTGGACAAGTTTTCACGTACATAATACGTTTTCTATTTGTCAACCCCGTCAATATCCCTAAACCTATGTATTCAGTCAATATATTATTATCGCGTTCATCATTACCTTCTACTCTCTGAGTAACAAATGAATTCTCAACTTGTTCAATTTATTATAATCACCGGTAATAGTTCAAAGTTTTGAGTTATATTCTCTTGTATGTAATTAACTAGCTTTGGACCTTCCTAAATGTTACCTTGTCACTTTCCAACACTAAGCAACAAAAATTAGTATATTCGAACAATTTCTCTGTTCCAAAACATTTTCCCTCATGAACTAGTAAGGTCATTATTTAGGTCTAGTTACAATTCACCTATTTTGAATTATTAAAATACATCAAAGTCTCGTCCCACTTAATTGTAATAACTCGTTGCTTAGTCGATTGGATCCACTTTATTAATCTATTTTATTGATTCAATCTAGTTACTTGCTCGATTGAATCCATTTTATAGATTTATAACAATTCACCATTTTTGATTTTGAAACTCATATAAATTATTCCTAAATCCACTTGTTGATTTTTAAAATCTTGGATTTACCAAAGATTTTTAAATCTATTGAAAATCCATTAAAATACTAAAACCAATAACCCCTACTTAATGCTTAAACTCTTTTTTGGACATTTAATTTTTTTCAAAAAAAATGTCTTAGCCAAAATACTTTGTTAACTCAAAAAATAATTATAGATTTTTCTGTAATCTTTTTTTTTTTAAGTTCAAGTTTTTTTAACTAATTGTTTTTAACAACTATCTTTAGAAAAAAAAAATTAAAATGTGTTTGGATGATGAGAAATTGCCAAAAATATCATTTTCAAAGTACTACTTTTCATGTTTACACTAACCACTTTTACCCTCATCTTTAATGAAGGGTAAAAGACATTTATAACCTTTTGATTAATTTTGACAAAAAAAAAAATATGGTTAACGTATCTAAACTTAAAACATCAACTCTAAACCCTAAATCATCAACTCTAAACCATGAAACATCAACTCTAAACTCTAAACTCTAAACCCTAAACCCTAACCCCAAAACCTTCAAATCTAAACCCTAAAACATCAACTCTAAACTCTAAACGTAAACCTTAAACCCTAAATTTAAACTTAGAATATCAACTTTAAACCCTAAATCATCAACTCTAAACACTAAATCATCAACTCTAAACTCTAAACCCTAAACCCTAAACCCTAAACCTTCAAATCTAAACCCTAAAACATCAACTCTAAACCTTAAACGTAAACCTTAAACCCTAAATCTAAACTTAAAACATCAACTTTAAACCCTAAATCATCAACTCTAAACACTAAACCATGAAACATCAACTCTAAACCCTAAAGCGCGAAATATCAACTCTAAACCCTAAACCCTAAACCTTCAAATCTAAACCCTAAAACATCAACTCTAAACCCTAAATATAAACCCTAAACCCTAAAACCTATATTTTTCTGAAAATCGAACCCTAAACCCTAAAACCCTAAACCTTCAAATCAAAACCCTAAAACATCAACTTTAAACCCTAAACATAAACCTTAAACCCTAAACCCCTAAACCTTCAAATTTAAACCCTAAAACATCAACTCTAGGGTTTTATGGTTTAGGGTTTAGGATTTAGGGTTTAGGGTTTAGGGTTTAGAGTTAAAGGTTTAGGGTTAGAGTTGATGTTTTAGGGTTCAGGGTTAATTTTTTAGGGTTTAGGGTTTAGAGTTTACTTTTTAGGGTTTAGGGTTTAGTGTTGATAGTTTACGGTTTAGTGTTGATGGTTTAGGGTTTAGATTTGAAGGTTTATGGTTTAGGGTTTAGAGTTGATATTTTAGGGTTTAGAGTTGAAGGTTTAGGGTTTAGGGTTTAGGGTTTAGAGCTGCTGTTTCGGGGTTTAGGGTTTAGAGTTGATGTTTCAGGGTTTAAGGTTCGTATTTAAAAAAAAAGGGTTTAGGATTGATGGTTTATGGTTTAGAGTTGAGTTTTAGGGTTTAGGGTTTGAATTTCGAATTAGTATAATTCGAAAAAAAATTTAAAAAATTGTTTTTTATTTTTTTAGATTTTTATTTATTTAAATATTTATTTATTATATATATAAAGAACAATGACATAAGAGTCTTTTGGTATTTAATGAAGAAGATATTTTTAAAAATGTCCATTTAATGGTGGTTAAAATGAAAAATGATAGTACGAAAGTGGTAAACAAGTAATGTCTCCGTGATTTTTAGTAAATTAAGCTATGTAAACTTAACGAGAATAAAAGAAAAGAAAATCTTTACACGCACGTTATTGCTTTTTTTTTTTACTGTAGTGGAGTTGGCAAAGTAGCCAGAGAGTGTTTTGTGTGTGAGGGAAAGATCAAAGATGAGTTTTGCTAAATGACATTTTCTGATATCCACATCTTTTAATTAATATTTACAAATCCGAAATTTTCTCTCAGATTTAATTCTCATTTTAATAAAGATTACTTCTAAATACAATACATAAATTATGAAGTTATTTCTGTATGACTGAATAATATATGATTTGAATTGGAATTTATAATCACAAAATAGAAACACATTATTTTAAAATAAATTTTAAAATCATAAAAAGAACAGTACTAAGTTTTGTTTGAATTTTAAAATCTATTAATATACGCAAACCAAAAATTTCAGTTAAGATCTTCATCTTCTTTTTTTTAATAGAATTTTCTATGTATCTAATATTAATCTAATTTTAGTAATGTGATATACATCAGTATAATCAAATACCTAAGCCAAACATTTATATCCATTAATATCTAATCTTATATATTAAAACAGAAGTCACAACTTTGATTCATTTGTGATTTTTTAAAAAATAGACCTAATAGACATATTCCTAAAAAAATCATGTTACATTTAATCTCTAATCTTATCATTTAAATTTTAGACCTACCAGAAATTTTTATTGGGCTATCAATAATTGGATTTAAACAATAGATGCTCCGTTGGATTTATGGTATAAATTAAATAGATATAATTTAATGTTGTAATACTATACCTCCATATGTTAATTATTTAAATATTTGTCGATATTAATTTTTAAAATTATAAAGATTCATTTTTAAATAAAAAAACATCATATTATCTAACAATGATTAATATTTACTACATTAAACCAATGAAAACAAATTTAAAACTATATAGTTTATTTTAAAAATTAAACAAAAACTAAATGTTTAATTATTTACTCGATAATATAAATCAATGAAACGAAAAGTTTAATTTTTAGAAAACTTTCTAAATTTGTGAAATGTTATAATATCTTTGAATATGACAATAAAAAAATATTTTACTAATCTTTATATATATAGTTACGATTTTAATAATGAAAAAATAATCTAAAAATATATATATATAAAAAATATACAAATACATGTGAAAGTTTGAAAAAATTTATTCAATGAAAAAAAATATACCGTAAACTTATTATGTTTTAAAAATTGATATACACATATATATTATAATATATACCAATTTAGAATTGAAAAACAAATTATATAAAAATAATTGAAACAAAAACCTGTGCGGTTGCGCGAATCGAGATCTAGTATTATCTAAAAGTGAATTACCCTAATATATTTTGTATCTAAAATAATTTAAACTATCTGAACAACCTTGATATTTGTTTTTAACAACTATATTTATTTATTCATAAAATGTGAAATTACATAAACTCCAAAGAGAAACAAGAAAACAATGAAATACATAATTAATATAAAGGAACAACAATACATATAAAAATATCAAGTTGTTAAAATATCGTAAGAGATCGAGTGTGAATAATCAGAAGAAAACTGACAGAGTTGTTATAAAAGTAATGGAAAACTCTATCTTTATTCATAACATAGATGTTTCTTATATAGAAGATTATACCGTCATAGATAAATGGAAATATTACAAATCATAATCTCTTGGTTATGAGCCATCCACAATCTGGTTCATAACACTCCCTTTTGGATGCCATAACCAATTAGAGTTGGTAATGTGCTTTAATGTTGCCTCATTAAAACCTCACCAGGAAAACCCAATTGGGACAAAACCATGGTGAAGGAAAAATAATATAACACACATTACTCCCCCTGATTTGGACATTACTGAAGGTCCCTTGGACCTCTCCAATTTTCTGCAATCCGTGGGTGATGAAGATCTTGGGCAGAATATGCTTCGTTCTCGAACATGATAGTTGGTTCTTCTTTACCATCAGCCATGCCACAATCTGATCGAACATATTGAGTCATCGACCTCAAATACACACACGAAATCTTGGATGATGTTGTTGTGATATGCGTGTACCACCATGTGTGAAACATAACCTGTCTGAAAACAAATCAACAAAACCAAATAACCCCTCTTTGGGCTGGTTATTATAAAATAAACCAAAATCAAAGGCTTCTTCATCGTCCTTCTTATGGACCAATCAGATCAGTGTCTAAAACAAGACTTCTGCATCGTCCATCTCAGGACTAAATGGACTTCTTTATCGTCCACCTTTGGACTGAATGGATCAGTGTCCAAAACAAGTGATCTCACGCCCATGTACTAGATAATGGGTGAGACTGGTCCATATTAAATCTCTTGAGTACCCTTTTCTGTATATACTATTTGATGCACAAGGATTTCATTGTTAATGTACTCAAGCTGTAATCCCAAACAAAACTTTGTTTTCCAAGATCTTTCATCTCAAACTCTTTCTTGAGATATTCAACTGTTTGGGAAATTGTATCCAGAGGTTCCTAGGATATTCAGATCATATACTTTGATGATTATCAATATTGTTCTCGAGAACTTGCTGTACTTTCAGCTCAATACCCTCTAGTACTTTCATTATCCAGTGGACCATATAAATATGCAGTCACTACATCAACTTGCTGCAAGTCTAATTTTCTCTCTTATATAGCCAGACTTATGAGAAATCTAAAAGTAGTTGCATCCACCACATGGGAGTATGTCTCCTCATAATCTATTACTGGTCTTTGTGAGAATCCTTGTGCAACATCAGCTTTATATCTCACGATTTCTATTCCTCACAAGACCCATTTATATCCACTGGTTTTAACATCATATGGCGTCTTAATCATATGGCCAAATACGCATTTCTTCCTTAAACTATTTAACCCCACGTTTCCATTCAATCCAATCTGTTCTACGAGTGCGCACTCTTATATTGACGTGGGTTCATGATCCTCGCTTATATTCATAAATTCAAGTGCTACCTTGTATGCAAATAAATCATCTTATGTCGACATTCCTTATTGGTTCCATTATGTTCCAGACATGATATAATCGATTGAGATTCATTATTATCAGGACCTTTAATACTTTGCAGCTTGGCGTCCCAAGCTACATTGTTTGGTACCTGTACCTTAGAGCCGGCCGGCCTTATCTCCATGTCTGGGATGGTTTCCTTAGTAACCTCGGATTTGGATTTTGATTATCATTCTCTGCACCTTTCTTTTGTTTCCGAGGATTCTTATCTTTTGGAACCTATTGGTCTACCACGTTTCATACGTTGTCTAGACTCTGTAGCAACTTGACTGTGTCTCTTCTTGGACATCAAATTCGTTGGTGCTTTACAAGCTGGTTTATATATGACTTAGTCATTCTTTTTCGGGTCAGCAAATGTGTCTGGCATTTGATTAGCTAGCTTTGTAAATGTATAATCTTTGGACGTCTATTTCACATTCTTTAGTCCGAGGATCTTGCCAAGACATTGATGGTTGATTCCATTCTATTTCTTTTACCATTCTTTTACCAGCTTTATTATTTTTCTCCTCCTGGTCTTAAAATAATCTGTGTACCTGGCCTCAAATATAATCACCCATAGTTGGCTCAAAGTACTTTATTATTGTGGGAGAATCATATCCAACATATATCCTCATCCTCTTTTTGAGGTCCCATCTTAGTTCTCTGTGGTGGAGCAATTAGTACATAGAGAGCACATCCAAATGTCTTATGATGGGGTATGTCTGGATCTTGACCCGTTAATAATTGTGATAGGGGATATCTATGCTCACTAAATGGCCTGATGCGTATTAACTTAGGTGCATGTAAATTTCGTGTGGCCCAAGCTGTGAATGAGAGTTTTGACCTCATAAGTTATGGTCTATCAATCAGCTGTTTGCGTTTTAAAAGATTTCGGCCAAGCCGTTCTTGGTATGGACATGTATCACAGAATTGTCCACACTTACCCCCATGGACATACCATAATCATTTAAACGCTTGGGACATGTATTCACCAGTATTATCTAGACATATAGTCTTTATTTATGAAAAAGGGGCTCGTAGCCGTTTTACTGGTGATGGCCTAATGAGTTTCCCTTGTGTACATGCTACACACGTGAGATTCTTTGGGATAACTCTTCTTATCTTTTAATGTGTGCCTTTTGAATATCAATTTTCGCATCATGTTTGGACCAGGATGGCCAATCCGGTCGTGCCATAAAGTGTATATTTTCGCAGGCTTTTAGCCTCTATCATACTGATCTATGCATAGTCTAGGTCAGTAGAGAATGCAAGTATAGTCTTTAGGACTTATTATGGCCTTGGGCGATTTTATACATATATCTGAAGGAACTCTTTGTTTCCTTCGCCCATTGTTTCAATATGGAAACCATTCATTCTTATATCTTTAAAACTCAATAGGCTGCTCTTGCTCTTAGAGCTGGGTGAATATAAGGCATCACTGATTTCTAGATGCATACCCTTAGGCAATAATATATTAGCCTAGCCATAGTCTTCTTTCAGACTGGCGATACCTGCTTTAGTACTTATATTGGCGTTTTTCAGTGTACTCATATAGAAAAATCATTCATTCATTTAATCTAAGCAGACAATGTAATAGAAATAAATTCAAGGAGATAAAAATCAGAGAAAGCATACAAGCAAAGCAATCACACAAGTTTGATGTCGAAATCAGATTATCAACTTGATTCTTTTAGGCAATCATAAGTCTCATATTCCATAAGATCATCTTGATCATGTTCGAAATTATTTTCACCATCTTTATAGACCAAGTGGGTTTCAGGATTCTTCCCTTTCAGACTCTCTTTGATAGAGGTCACAAAAATGTTTGGGAGTCCTTCATATCTTAGCCCAATGGTTCCCCATTCCACATCTATGGCACACTGATTTGGTCGAGCTTTGTGGTTTAAAGGATATACCACGGCCACTGCCTTGACCATGGCTCAAATTGGGTTGATACCCACGGCCTCTGCCATAGTGATTCCCACGGCCAAATGTGTTATAGTGGCCATGGCCACGTCCTTTCCACCCTCCACGGCCATGACCGTGTGGTCTATCATTCTGGACGTGGTTACCTTTTTTTTTTCTTCTGCGGCCTTATTGGTATCAGGTAATGGGGTTAATCCAGGAGGTCTCAATTCACTGTTTCTCATCAGTAATCCATTATTTTGCCCAGCTAGCAATAGACTCATCCACGGACTTATAGTCCTGGATTCTGGGATTCCTCCAATCAAATAGGGCCTTTGGTAATAACACCGTTCTTTGGTGATCATATCTCGATTTTTAACTCTGTCCAAAGGTCTAGAGGATTCTCTATAGTCAGATACTGATCTTTGAGACTCTTAATAAGATGATGGCTAATAATTAATATTGCCATGTATCAATCTTTCTCATTGGCATTATTGCCTTCTATGATACATTCACCAAGTCTTTTTGACTTTAGGATAATCTTTGTATCCAATGCCCACCGTAAATAATTATCTCCAGAGAGATTTAGGGCAGCAAAATCCAGGTTGATTTTCGACATCTCAAATCATATATCACTCAATATTTAGGTATAATTTTCATGCGGCCTTACTCTTAAAAACAATCAATTCGGATTTCAATCTTGTGAGGACAATGAGACTATCAATCTTAAAGGCATTTAATCAATCAGTCAATTTCTAGCAAGTCTCAGCAATACTATTTCTATGTGCTCATAATATTATGGTTTATCAAGACTAGCAAAAACGGATTCAATTAATCATGCAATTAGGGTTTAACAATCAATGGATTTTAGCAAGACTAGTAAAAAGATTTATTAATCACTCAATCAGTTTCAAGCTGATTTTAGCAATACTAGAATATAATTTCAAGCATGAATTTCAATGAATCAGTTTCAAGGCTGATTGGTATTTAGCATAAACCATGTGTAAATAATTTATCTAGTATCCGAATTTATCAAACCTCAAAAACATATAATCAGATCAATCAATTTAATCGAACTTAGCATACAATCTTAAACCTCAAGACATTAGATTTTATCATGAATCTATCAACCTAGCATACGGATTCTCAATTCTCAAAGACATCCAAATCAGATCAATATAACCTATCATACAGATTATTTAGGGTTTCTATTTAAAACAGATCAGATTACAAAACTATCAATCCTAGCAGATGATATTAAACCTCAAGAATCATGCAATCAGATCATTCGGATTTTAAACAAGTAAACCTCAATCAATCTATCAACCTATCGGATTATATAAGCAAAGCAAGCTAGCAACCTATCGGATTCAATCAATGTTTTAACAGGCTGGTCGGTTTAAACAATTTTAAATCAGATGAACAATTAACCAAGCAGGATGAGAAAATAAATCTATCAATTTAACGGTCAAACAATTCTAGCAACATAGCATCAGATTCAATCAGATTTAAAACCTCAATGATCAAAACCGAAAACAGTTTTGATTTCAAAATATTCGATTAGGGTTTTAATATGTGATTTGATAATTATAGTATAATTAATTCTGATACTTATATTATTTAGGGTTTATAGATATAGGGTTAGGGTTTATCGGATTTTAACTTGTAAAAACCGATTTGGGGTTTTAATCATGTAGGAACATGATTTAGGGTTTGGGGTATCGAACTTTTAGAGCTTCGATTTACTCAATTAGGATTTTTGATCTATTACCCTATGGTTTTGATTCATAAAGATTAGAGTTTTAGGGTTTCATTCTTTATCAATCAATCCATGTTCGATTATGGGTTCTTAGGTTTTGAATTACCTTTTAACCTTAGATGATTGTTGAATCGGACCACCAAAGAAGTTGAGCCACGAGCTGGACACGAACGGGACGCGAGCTGGAATGGATCTAGTCACTTCTATCGGGTCGCAGACGTACTTTGTTGCTTGATCGGGAACGCCTTGATCGTCGGACGCGAGCTGTCTGATGCTGCCGCGAACGAGGAAGAGGTCGCGTGCTGGAGCTGCTCTCGGGTCGCGAACGTCTGAGCTAGGATCAGGAACGCCTTGGGCTGAAGCTGATCGGGGACGCGAGCTGGAACAGATGCGGGAACAAGAGACGCGATCGGAGTTTAGGGTTCGTCGGATCGCCGACTAGGGTTAGGGTTTTAGGGTTTTTCGATTTTGGTATTAGCTTAGGGATTTAAAGTTTCGTGCTGATAACGTGTTATAAAAGTAATGGAAAAGTCTATCTTTATTCATAACATAGAGGTTCCTTATATAGGAGATTACACCGTCATAGATAATTGGAAAGATTACAAATCATAATTTCTTGGTTATGAGCCATCCACGATCTGGTTCATAACCAGAGTTAATTTGTTTGAAGCTGGATGACATACAGATTAACAACATTGATATTTTTATCTGGGAGTACATCTTATTTTATTTAAAAACTTGAAATATTCGATACTTTTACTGGAATAATCCAAATTATCCACCTTTTGTACTTTTACGAGACATTGTATTTTTCATAATTTTATCGTTTCGTACTTTGATTGTTCGTCGCATTAGAACCTCAGTTGGGTCAAAGCATGACGTGTTTCTTTCGCTATCCAAGTTTTTCAATATTAAATATATTCATGATGAGTCTAAGGTTTTGGAACAAGAACGTTGTAACACCCGTATTTTCCGAAATAATTTAATGAATAATAAATCTAAAATCTCCATTTATTACTTCTCAAAAGTCAATTCCAAAATCGTAAATCCAATAAATGGCAATCCAAATAATATAATAAATCTTGAAGATATCGATAAAATTATAAAAACCGCAAGTCTAAAAATGAAAGAAATAAAACTCCCAAAGCACCAATCCGATAGCAATCACTCCTGCTCGTTAGTCTCACCTGAAAGGGGGAAAGAAGAAGGGGTGAGTAACAAGGGAGTTACTCCGTGAGGTATGAGATGCTAAACCACAAACCACTGATTCAGTACATAGCACTACGACTTTGTAAGCCTAGCTCTAGCATGAAACAAACACGGTGTCTAATACACCGCATAAAACATCAAATGCGCTGATAGTGCATAACTAGATCACACACCCGGCATTCTCCTTATACGGATATAAATATATAACTCTATGCGACGCTAGTACAAGAGTCCATCCTTGTACCCCGCAATCACCTATGCGCCGCTAGTACAAACATCTTTGTACCCCGCAATCTCCATACAATGCGCCGCTAGCATAGACGTCCATATGCCCCGCAATCTCCATACAATGCGCCGCTAACACAAACGTCTTTGTGTCCCGCAATCTCGACACAATGCATCGTTAGCACAACATCTTTGTGCCCCGTAATCTCATAACAGACTTATGTATACATATATAAATAACAGTCTTTAATTCATTCAATTCAGTCAACCGTTGAATCCTCTATTATCCTATTTCCGGTTTAACAATCAATAGTAATAATAAACAAACAAGACTCTCAAACAGACTCAATTCACAGACACAGATCATGTTTCGAAACTAAGCTTTCAATAATAGTAGTACAAAACTAGCTTGTGATTTAATGGGATAACCCTCACCTTAACCATAACGGAAAACCAGAAACGGATCCGACAATAAACAAGATGACTTGATCAACAAGAAAGCTAAGGTTTCACCATAGATCTCAATCTCGATCTCGTCAACGACACACCAGAGCGGAAAAGAATAGAAGCAAAACAATAAGACATGATTAAAATATATTTAATTTAGGATTTAAGAAACTTGCAACACAAGAAATTAATATAGTTTCTTTTAACCTTCACGGCTTGGAATCATAGTGGCAGATCCCAGCCCCAAAAGTGCATGGTCCTCTCCGATGACTCACAGTTGATGATAACAGCTGGTCGGATTGAAACGGTGGCCCCGGTCGTGGTGATCCGTGCCGATGGTGTCAAGATGCGATGACTCCTGCTCGTACGTCTTCCTCAATGCACTAACGTATCAGCAACCATAGAAGAAAGATAACTTGAGGGAGGAGATGAAGGAGGAGCACGTGTGTGGAGGTGGAGAGGAAGAGAGATAATCAAAGGAGATGATAGCAATGACGGCTCCACTCTCGACAAATCTCTACTAATAAAAGGGACCTTTCGAGACTCCTTAGAGCGTCCACATCAGCCGAAAAAAACTTATTCCTAAAGATGACACATGGCATAAAATATAGTTTTACATTTTAATATTACTAATTTTCGAAAATTATAAATAATATGTAAACATACAGCATAAAAAATGAAAAAATTACATTAAACATATGTAAGATTACCATTTTTCACTTGAAAAAAGACGGCTTATCTCCGTAATGTAGCATTACCGTTTTATAAAAAAAATAAAAAATATTATATATAATTTCGAAAATAATAAATATATGTAAACATACAACAAAAAAAATAGAAATACTACATTAAACATATGTAAGATTACCATTTTACATTTTTATTTTTAAAAAATAATATGTAAACATACAACATAAAAAAAAAGGAACCTTTTGAGGCTCCATAGAGCGTCCACATCAGCAAAAAAACTTCTTCCGAAAGATGACACGTGGCATAAAATATAGTTTTACATTTTAATATTACTAATTTTCAAAAATTATAAATAATATGTAAACATACAGCATAAAAAATGAAAAAACTACATTAAACATATGAAAAATTACCATTTTTCACTTAAAAAAAAGACGGCTTATCTTCATAATGTAACATTACCGTTTTATAAAAAAAACAAAAAACATTATATATAATTTCGAAAATAATAAATATATGTAAACATACAACATAAAATATGGAAATACTACATTAAACATATGTAAGATTACCATTTTACATTTTTATTTTTAAAAAATAATATGCAAACATACAACATAAAAAATGGAAAAACTACATTAAGCATATGTAAGATTACCATTTTTCACTAAAAAAAAGACGGCTTATTTCCATAATGTAACATTACTATTTTGTAAAAAAAAAACATTATATATAATTTCGAAAATAATAAATAATATGTAAACATACAGCATAAAAAAAGGAAATACTACATTAAACATATGTAAGATTATCATTTTACATTAAAAATAACAATAATATATAAACATACAACATAAAAAAAAGGAAAAACTATATTAAACATATGTAAGATTACCGTTTTTCACTAAAAAAAAGGCTTATCTCCATAATGTAACATTACCATTTTATAAAAAAAAAACATAAATATAACTATTTGACTATTTGTCCAAGTTCTTGTATTAAACATTTGCCGTTTTACATTAAAAATGAAAAAAACATTAAGATTTAAACATTTATCTTAAAATATAAAATATAGATATTAACTAAATATAAAGTATAAGAAAGAGAAATACTCAATATATAGAAAAATAAATAATAAGTAAATATTATAAATATATAAATATATGAATTATATATACAATAATAAGTAAATGCACAATTTTTAAAATATGGAAAGAGTACATTAAATATTAAACATATAGATATTAAGTAAATAGAAAGTATAAAAAAAAAGAAATACACAACTTAAAAAAAATAGAAAAAGTATATTAATATTTAAACATCTATCTTAAAATGTAAAATATAGACATTACGCAAATAGAAAGTATAAGAAAAGGAAATACACAATTTAAAAAAATGAAAAAAGTACATTAGTATTTAAACATCTATCTTAAAATGTAAATCTATCTTAAAATATAAAATTATTTGTAAATAGAAAGTATAAGAAATAGAAATACACATTATAAAGAAAAATAAATAATAAGTAAATATATGATATAAGTAAATACGCAATTTAAAAATGGAAAATTACATTAAGATTTAAAAATATATCTTAAAATTTAAAATATAGATATTACGTAAATAGAAAGTATAACAAATGGAAATATACAATTTAAAGAAAATGGAAAATGTACATTAAGATTTAAACATCTATCTTAAAATGTAAAATAGAGATATTAAGTAAATAAAAAGTACATGAAATGGAAATACATATACAGAAAAATAAATAATAAGTAAATAATATAAATATATAATATATGAATTATATATAATAATAAGTAAATGAACAATTTTTTTTAAAAAATGGAAAAAGTTCATTAAGCATTAAACATCTATCTTAAAATGTAAAATATATAATATAAGTAAATACACAATTTAAAAAAATGGAAAAAGTACATTAAGATTTAAATATCTATTTTAAAATATAAAATATAGATATTACGTAAATAAAAAATATAAGAAATGGAAATAAACATTTAAAAAAATGGAAAAAGTACATTATGATTTAAACATCTATCTTAAAATATACATATATCTTAAAATGGTAGTAAATTGTATAAAAATGGAAATACCACATTAAACAAAAAAAAATGTATAGTTTTACATCAAGAAAGTCCCTATAAAATTCATTATTCCATCAACATCAACCTCACACTATCAAGGAAAACTTCAAAGCACTCGAGCAAAAAAATGGTTCCACCATCAACTATTGCCGTCCCAAAAACCTTTAATGACCTTGAAGGAGATTTTTTATAACAACGAACTTTTTGTTATGTGAATTCATTGTTGGGAAACCCGCAACTTCTAAAAGCCAAACTTATTCATGAGAATTGAATTGCTTTTCATAGACTCAAAGGTATTGTTACAAATTTAAATTAATCTAATCCATAATTTTATTGTTAATATTCATACTAACTCTTTCATGATCAAACCATTACAGTTAATAACCATTCAAGCGTTTATCCCGAAACACTTCTTTCCACGCCGAATCAGGTATTGGTTCATATTGGTTTAGTATTGTTTTTGGTTTATTAACCGGTTTAGGATGGTCCTATTGTAAATATAATTTAAGTTGGTTTAGCATATATTATGCATAAAATAAATTAAATTCAATAATAGTAATATTATGCTTAAAATATAATTTTAGAGAG
The DNA here is from genome assembly GCF_020379485.1 of Brassica napus. Taxonomy (NCBI): domain Eukaryota; kingdom Viridiplantae; phylum Streptophyta; class Magnoliopsida; order Brassicales; family Brassicaceae; genus Brassica; species Brassica napus. The sequence continues at coordinate 28,000,820 of NC_063448.1, read as the reverse complement.
TTTTCAAATATAGTTTACAGAACATTATAGGTGATGAATTTAATTTATTAATTTCGTTTATTACTTAAAACTAAGTTTTTAAAAAAAAAACATATTGAGTTATAAATATCAATGCTGGATTGGTGAGTATAACATGAAGACAAAAATATAAATATTTCATTTTCAAGATAAGAAATTCAGCTTTTATTCAGTTACTCAATATATAATAGCTTAAATTATTTTTTATAAAAATATACATAATTTATATATATATAGATTAATCTTCCAAACTTAAACTATTATATTATTTATGAATATTTTTTTAAAATAAAAATAATTTCTGATTTAAAAAAAAATAAAAACAACAAATGGTTATTTTCAAATAATGGATGTAATTTACATTATACTATCATTTAACAAGTATTAGATACGTTTTGATATATCATTATTTTCTATTTCCAGAAAAAAATAAATTGTTAAATATCAATATCATCTAGGTTAAGTATACTAACATCACAAATTCAAACATCACAAAAAATATTCACATAAACATTATAATACAATAATTTAATCAAAAAATACAATTCAAAAAAACAATATTCAAAAGAATAGTTATATACTTAATATTTGAAAATCAAAGATATTTTTGCTAAAATTGTACTTACCTGGCCAAGGAGATCGACCATCTTTTTACGGATCGATCGATTGTTGAGCATGTGGTCGATCCGAAAATACTCTGCAGTTTAATTAAATATCTAAAACATTTATTCCAACACTCAACAGATAGTTTTGCTAAATATGATAACTAGATAGCCAACAAAATTACAAAAGAATATATTTAAATAGTAAAAAATATGTTAATTTAACGTGTTAAAATTTGAAAATAAATTTTAATTATGACATGCATTTTAACATTGTTGGGAAACCCGCAACTTCCAAAAGCCAAACTTATTCATGGGAATTGAATTGATTTTCATAGACTCAAAGGTATTCTTACAAATTTAAATTAATCTAATCCATAATTTTATTGTTAATATTCATACTAACTCTTTCATGATCAAACCATTACAGTTAATAACCATTCAAGCGTTTATCCCGAAACACTTCTTTCCTCGCCGAATCAGGTATTGGTTCATGTTGGTTTAGTATTGTTTTTGGTTTATTAACCGGTTTAGGATGGTCCTATTGTAAATATAATTTAAGTTGGTTTAGCATATATTATGCATAAAATAAAATAAATTAAATAATAGTAATATTATGCTTAAAATATAATTTTAGAGAGTTTTCAAATATAGTTTACAGAACATTATAGGTGATGAATTTAATTTATTAAATTCGTTTATTACTTAAAACTAAGTTTTTTTAAAAACATACTGAGTTATAAATATCAATACTGGATTGGTGAGTATAACATGAAGACAAAAATATAAATATTTCATTTTCAAGATAAGAAATTCAGCTTTTATTCAGTTACTCAATATATAATATCTTAAATTATTTTTTAAAAAATATACATAATTTATATATATAGATTAATCTTCTAAACTTAAACTATTATATTATATATGAATAATTTTTTTAAATAAAAATAATTTCTGATTTAAAAAAAAAATAAAAACAACAAATGGTTATTTTCAAATAATGGATATAATTTACATTATACTATCATTTAACAAGTATTAGATACGTTTTGATATATCATTATTTTCTATTTCTAGAAAAAAATAAATTGTTAAACATCAATATCATCTAGGTTAAGTATACTAACATCACAAATTCAAACATCACAATAAATATTCACATAAACATTATAATACAATAATTTAATCAAAAAATACAATTCAAAAAAACAATATTCAAAAGAATAGTTATATACTTAATATTTGAAAATCAAAGATATTTTTGCTAAAATTGTACTTACCTGGCCAAGGAGATCGACCATCTTTTTACGGATCGATCGATTGTTGAGCATGTGGTCGATCCGAAAATACTCTACAGTTTAATTAAATATCTAAAACATTTATTCCAACACTCAACAAATAGTTTTGCTAAATATGATAACTAGATAGCCAACAAAATTATAAAAAAAATATTTAAATAGTAAAAAATATGTTAATTTAACGTGTTAAAATTTGAAAATAAATTTTAATTATGACATGCATTTTAAAATTTATATAAATATATATCATAACCTAAATATAAATAATTTAACAACTTAAATTAGAAAAAAATAAAAATTCCGAGCGTAGCCCGGGTTAATCCCTAGTAAATAAAAAGAATAAGGTTTTGATTCCTTTTAAATACACACACGCACAATAAGAAGGATATGTATTTGGTTTAGGAGATGGTTTGGTTGAATCCAAATTAATTAAAGAAAAAAAATCAGACCAATCGGCTAAAGAAACCGGGTCGTTACAAAGGTATGAAGCAAAAAAACTCAAATATTTTTAAAAACAATCGATCCCCTAGACTATATTTGCGAAATGATTTTGCCACACGTCTTTTCTACTATCAATTTCACAAAAAAAATATGACATGACAATTGAAATTGATGACATGTCTTATAGCTTAATATGACATGGACAATTGCATTTAATGTTAATTTATATTTTTGGTAAACTTTTTAAAATATGGTAATAATTCATATATTACATTTAATGTCAATTTATATTGGGCAAATCTCCAAAATAGCACATTTCTAAGTTTATATCACAAAAATAACACTTCAAAACTAAAATGACCAAAATAGCACATTTCTAAGTTTATCCTTTGAAAATTTTAATTTTTTTATTTTTCAAAATTTGAAATCTTATCCCCAAAACCTCATTTCTCAACTCTAAACCCTAAACCCTAAACTCTAAACCGTAAATCCTAAACTCTAAACCCTAAACCCTAAACCCTAAACCCTAAATTCTAAACCCTAAACCCTAAATTCTAAACCCTAAACCCTAGACCCTAAACCCTAAACCCTAATCTATAAACCCTAAACTCTAAACCATAAACCCTAAACCCTAAATCCTAAACCCCACCCTTTAACTTTAAACCCTAAGTTTGTGACTTTTAATAAAACATTAAGTGCTATTTTTGTGATTTTTGACCTTGAGTGCTAGTTTGGGAACAAAAACTTGATTTAGTGCTATTTTTGTCTTTTTCTCATTTATATTTTAGGAATTTTTTTTAGAATATGGGAATAACTCAAAACTCATCATTAAAATAAATATATTCAAATATGGCATTATAAATTTTGAAATATAATTTAATTATATATTTTTTAAATTATACAATTTTATTACTAAAATTTTCAAAAATGTATACATTTTTTTTAGAAAATAATAAAAATTTAATTGTAAAATCATTATTTTCTTATATGTCTACAAATTTTATAAATGGCAAATCTCCAAAATAGCACCTTTCTAATTTTATATCACAAAAATAGCACTCAAAAACTAAAATGACCAAAATAGCACATTTCTAAGTATATCCTTTGAAAATTTTAATTTTTTTATTTTTCAAAATTTGAAATCTTATCCCCAAAACCTCATTTCTCAACTCTAAACTCTAAACCCTAAACCCTAAACCCTAAACCCTAAACCCTAAATCCTAAACTCTAAACCCTAAACCCTAAACTCTAAACCCTAAATCCTAAACCCTAAACCCTAAACTCTAAACCCTAAACCCTAAACTCTAAACCCTAAACCCTAAACCCTAAATCCTAAACCCCACCATTTAACTCTAAACCCTAAGTTTGTGACTTTTGATAAAACATTAAGTGCTATTTTTGTGAATTTTGACCTTGAGTGCTAGTTTGGGAACAAAAACTTGATTTAGTGTTATTTTTGTCTTTTTCTCTTTTATAAATATTGTTTAATTTTAATTTTTGGTAATTATGCAACTTTTGCAAATTTATTTAATATATTTAATGAAAATAAATAGATAGAAAATCTATCTAAGATTATAATTTAAAATATATACATGCATATTCTTAAATATAATTTTTATGTTTAATTAAATCAAATTTATATTAAAATATTGATACGAAAAAGAAAATTTACAATATTGATAAAATTTTATTTTAAAATATAATTTATATTTATCTGTTAAAAATATTTTAAATTTTTTTATGCACATCTAGTTTCTGTTAAACTTGAAGAACGAATACTAACTAGCACAGGAAGAGACGGCTAAAGTTATACAGATTCTTGGTCTACCGGGGAGAGATGATTACCATACACATTTCAGAACAAAAAGGAGTATCAGATTCTCTTGAAGTAAAAAAGGTATCAGATACTAATTCTTCATTTTGTCACCATCGAACAATCTTTGAATTCAAAACATGTATCAGATACTCTAGCTCTCCGTTACCCCACGGTCCCCACCTTCTGACGATCTCACTTCTCTTTCATCGAACGCAGGTTTTATTTTAGAGAGTAATCCATTCTGTTATAAAAATAATGGAAAAATCTATCTTTATTCATAACATAGAGATTCTTTATATAGGAGATTACACCGTGATAGATAAATGAAAAGATTACAAATCATAATCTCTTGGTTATACGCCATTCACAATCTGGTTCATAACACTCCCCCTTGGATGCCATAAACATTTAGAGCTTGTAATGTGCTTTAATGTTGTTTCATTAAAATCTTACCAGGAAAACTCAATTGGGACAAAACCATGGTGAAGGAAAAAGAGTACAACATACATTACTTCCCCTGATTTGGACATTACTGAAGGTCCCTTGGACCTCTCCAATTTTCTGCAATCCGTGAGTGATGAAGATCTTGGGCAGAATATGCTTCGTCCTCGAACATGATAGTTGGTTCTTCTTTACCATCGGCCATGCCACAATCTGATCGAACATATTGAGTCATCGACCTCAAATACACACACACGAAATCTAGGATGATGTTGCTGTGATATGCCTGTACCACCATGTGTAAAACATAACCTGTCTGAAAACAAATCAACAAAACCAAATAACCCCTCTTTGCTGCAAGTCTAATTTTCTCTCTTATATAGCCAGACTTATGAGAAATCTAAAAGTAGTTGCATCCACCACATGGGAGTATGTCTCCTCATAATCTATTACTGGTCTTTGTGAGAATCCTTGTGCAACATCAACTTTATATCTCACGATTTCTATTCATCACAAGACCCATTTATATCCACTGGTTTTAACATCATATGGTGTCTTAATCATATGGCCAAATACGCATTTCTTCCTTAAACTATTTAACCCCACGTTTCCATTCAATCCAATCTGTTATACGAGTGCGCACTCTTATATTGACGTGGGTTCATGATCCTCACTTATATTCATAAATTCAAGTGCTACCTTGTATGCAAATAAATCATCTTATGTCGACATTCCTTATTGGTTCCATTATGTTCCAGACATGATATAATCGATTGAGATTCATTATTATCAGGACCTTTAATACTTTGCAGCTTGGTGTCCCAAGCTACATTGTTTGGTACCTGTGCCTTAGAGCCGGCCGGCCTTATCTCCATGTCTGGGATGGTTTCCTTAGTAACCTCGGATTTGGATTTTGATTATCATTCTCTGCACCTTTCTTTTGTTTCCGAGGATTTTGTTTCCGAGGATTCTTATCTTTTGGAACCTATTTGGTCTACCACGTTTCATACGTTGTCTAGACTCTGTAGCAACTTGACTGTGTCTCTTCTTGGACATCAAATTCGTTGGTGCTTTACAAGCTGGTTTATATATGACTTAGTCATTCTTTTTTGGGTCAGAAAATGTGTCTGGCATTTGATTAGCTAGCTTTGTAAATGTATAATCTTTGGACGTCTATTTCACATTCTTTAGTCAGAGGATCTTGCCAAGACATTGATGGTTGATTCCATTTTATTTCATTTACCATTCTTTTACCAGCTTTATTATTTTTTTCTCCTCCTGGTCTTAAAATAATTCGTGTACCTGGCCTAAAATATAATCACCCATAGTTGGCTCAAAGTACTTTATTATTGTGGGAGAATCATATCCAACATATATCCCCATCCTCCTTTTGTGGTCCCATCTTAGTTCTTTGTGGTGGAGCAACTAGTACATAGACAGCATATCCAAATGTCTTATGATGGGGTATGTCTGGCTCTTGACCCGTTAATAATTATGATAGGGGATATCTATGCTCACTAAATGGTCTGATGCGTATTAACTTAGGTGCATGTAAATTTTGTGTAGCCCAAGCTGTGAATGAGAGTTTTGACCTCATAAGTTATGGTCCATCAATCAGCTATTTGCGTTTTAAAAGATTTCGGCCAAGCCGTTCTTGGTATGGACATGTATCACAGAATTGTCCACACTTACCCCAATGGACATACCATAATCATTTAAACGCTTGGGACATGTATTCACCAGTATTATCTAGACATATAGTCTTTATTTATGAAAAAGGGGCTCGAAGCCGTTTTACTGGTGATGGCCTAATGAGTTTCCCTTGTGTACATGCTACACACGTGAGATGCTTTGGGATAACTCTTGTTATCTTTTAATGTGTGCCTTTTGAATATCAATTTTTGCATCATGTTTGGACCAGGAAGGCCAATCCGGTCGTGCCATAAAGTGTATATTTTCGTAGGTTTTTAGCCTCTATCATATTGATCTATGCATAGTCTAGGTCAGTAGAGAATGCATGTGTAGTCTTTAGGACTTATTATGGCCTTGGGCGATTTTATACATATATCTGAAGGAACTCTTTGTTTCCTTCGCCCATTGTTTCAATATGGAAACCATTCATTCTTATATCTTTAAAACTCAATAGGCTGCTCTTGCTCTTAGAGCTGGGTGAATATAAGGCATCACTGATTTCTAGATGCATACCCTTAGGCAGTAATATATTACCCTAGCCATAGTCTTCTTTCAGACTGGCGGTACTTGCTTTAGTACTTATATTGGCGTTTTCAGTGTACTCATATAGAAAAATCATTCATTCGTTTAATCTAAGTAGACAATGTAATAGAAATAAATTCATGGAGATAAAAAAGAGAAAAAGCATACAAGCAAAGCAATCACACAAGTTTGATGTCGAAATCAGATTATCAACTTGATTCTTTTAGGCAATCATAAGTCTCATATTCCGTAAGATCATCTTGATCATGTTCGAAATTATTTTCACCATCCTTATAGACCAAGTGGGTTTCAGGATTCTTCCCTTTCAGACTCTCTTTGATAGAGGTCACAAAAATGTTTGGGAGTCCTTCATATTTTAGCCCAATGGTTCCCCATTCCACATCTATGCACATTGATTTGGTCGAGCTTTGTGGTTTAAAAGATATACCACGGCCACTGCCTTGACCATGGCTCAAATTGGGTTGATACCCACGGCCTCTGCCATAGTGATTCCCACGGCCAAATGCGTTATAGTGGCCATGGCCACGTCCTTTCCACCCTCCACGGCCATGACCGTGTGGTCTATCATTCTGGACGTGGTTACCTTTTTTTTTCTTCTGCGGCCTTATTGGTATCAGGTAATGGGGTTAATCCAGGAGGTCTCAATTCACTGTTTCTCATCAGTAATCCATTATTTTACCCAGCTAGCAATAGACTCATCCACAGACTTATAGTCCTGGATTCTGGGATTCCTCCAATCAAATATGGCATTTGGTAATAACACCGTTCTTTGGTGATCATATCTCGATTTTTAACTCTGTCCAAAGGTCTAGAGGATTCTCTATAGTCAGATACTGATCTTTGAGACTCTTAATAAGATGATGACTAATAATTAATATTGCCATGTATCAATCTTTCTCATTGGCATTATTGTCTTCTATGATACATTCACCAAGTCTTTTTGACTTTTGGATAATCTTTTTATCCAATGCCCACCATAAATAATTATCTCCAGAGAGATTTAGGGCAGCAACATCCAGGTTGATTTTCGACATCTCAAATCATATATCACTCAATATTTAGGTATAATTTTCATGCGGCCTTACTCTTAAAAAACAATCAATTCGGATTTCAATCTTGTGAGGACAATGAGACTATCAATCTTAAAGACATTTAATCAATCAGTCAATTTCTAGCAAGTCTCAGCAATATTATTTCTATGTGCTCATAATATTATGGTTTATCAAGACTAGCAAAAACTGATTCGATTAATCATGCAATTAGGGTTTAACAATCAATGGATTTTAGCAAGACTAGTAAAAAGATTTATTAATCACTCAATCAGTTTCAAGGCTGATTTTAGCAATACTAGAATATAGATTTCAAGCATGAATTTCAATGAATCAGTTTCAAGGCTGATTGGTATTTACCATAAACCATGTGTAAATAATTTATCTAGTATCCGAATTTATCAAACCTCAAAAACTTATAATCAGATCAATCAATTTAATCGAACTTAGCATACAATCTTAAACCTCAAGACATTAGATTTTATCATGAATCTATCAACCTAGCATACGGATTCTCAATTCCCAAAGACATCTAAATCAGATCAATATAACCTGTCATACGGATTATTTAGGGTTTCTATTTAAAACAGATTAAATTACAAAACTATCAATCCTAGCGGATGATATTAAACCTCAAGACTCATGCAATCAGATCATTCGGATTTTAAACAAGTAAACCTCAATCAATCTATCAACCTATCAGATTATATAAGCAAAGCAAGCTAGCAACCTATCGGATTCAATCAATGTTTTAACAGTCTGGTCGGTTTAAGCAATTTTAAATCAGATGAACAATTAACCAAGCAGGATGAGAAAATAAATCTATCAATTTAACGGTCAAACAATTCTAGCAACATAGCATCAGATTCAATCAGATTTAAAACCTCAATGATCAAAACCGAAAACATTTTTTATTTCAAAATATTCGATTAGAGTTTTAATATGTGATTTGATAATTATAGTATAATTAATTCTGATACTTATATTATTTAGGGTTTATAAATATATGGTTAGGGTTTATCGAATTTTAACTTGTAAAAACCGATTTGGGATTTTAATCATGTAGGAACATGATTTAGGGTTTGGGGTATCAAACTTTTAGAGCTTCGATTTACTCAATTAGGATTTTTGATCTATTACCCTATGGTTTTGATTCATAAAGATTAGGGTTTTAGGGTTTCATTCTTTATCAATCAATCCATGTTTGATTATGGGTTCTTAGGTTTTGAATTACCTTTTAACCTTAGATGATTGTTGAATCGGACCACCAAAGGAGTTGAGCCGCGAGCTGGACACGAACGGGACGCGAGCTGTCTGATGCTGTCGCGAACGAGGAAGAGGTCGCGTGCTGGAGCTGCTCTCGAGAAACGAACGTCTAGGCTAGGATCAGGAACGCCTTGGGCTGAAGCTGATCGGGGACGCGAGCTGGAACAGATGCGGGAACAAGAGACGCGATCAGGGTTTAGGGTTCGTCGGATCGCCGGCTAGGGTTAGGGTTTTAGGGTATTTCGATTTTGGTATTAGCTTAGGGATTTAGAGTTTCGTGCTGATAACGTGTTATAAAAGTAATGAAAAAGTCTATCTTTATTCATAACATAGAGGTTCCTTATATAACAGATTACACCGTCATAGATAAATGGAAAGATTACAAATCATAATCTCTTGGTTATGAGTCATTCACAATCTGGTTCATAACACATTCAAGTTTTTCAAATTATTTTTGGATTTTTAATTCGTATAAATTATGAGAAAATTATTTAGATTATTCTTTATTCACTGAAACATTATTAGACTTACTCTCATTAAACTCACATATTGCTTGAATAGGTCCTAAAATATATAAAAAAATCATCTAAATTTATTCTATTTACATTTGATGCCATTATATTCTATAGTTAAGAAAAACAAAATTAAATCTGATTTAAAAATTATGTACAGAACAAAAGCAAACTCGACACAGACAAAAATTCTCTTTGTATACTGTTTCCGATTGACAACGGAAGTGTTGAATTCTTTTTTTTTTGAAGTGATAATTCTAAATAAGTCGTTTTTGTCAAAGATTAAACAAATTTTCTTTGGCTTTGTTTTTTTTCATAGCTCATAGATAAGTAGTGCAAGGCTGCAAGCTATCAAATTTTTGACAGAATATTCTTTACATAATTATCAAATCCCAAGAAACTACGAGAAAAAAAGCTGGCTTGTTTCATTTTGTCAAGCTCTACAATACTTGGAGTTTAGTACGTGGAATCAAAAATCTTATATATTTTGGTCAATTTTAAAATCCACTATATATTATTTGTGAAACATTACAACTTCTTTTTGTATCCACATGTCATCACTAAAATGATTCTTAGAATAATTAGAGAAATATGTTGGTCCATCTAATTATATAATAAGCTTTTTATTAAATTAACCATAAATTCATTATTAATATCATTTATTATTTCCTTAAATAAAGATTACGGAATTGCCTAATGTGGCTAAAGTATATATGACAATTAATGATTTTGAATAATAAAGATCTGGTAAAAAAATAATGTATCTTCTATCAAATTTGTTTAATTTTAAACTATTAAAATAATTTAAAAAAATCACAATAACCATATTATAAAAATTTAGATTTTTCTGTATATGTTATATTTTGAATTTAAAAAAACGACTTTAAATTACTAAAACTGTTAAAAGTCTCACATTCAAATTTTGCGATCCATTGTTTAAAATTTTTGTTATGACAAAATACAAATGATTACAAAATCATATAAATAAAAGTCTAATTTAATTAATCATTAAGATTTAAAATATATATGTATATATATCATTCTAAACTAAACTATAAACCATATTGAATAAATAAATATTTTAATTTCAAAATTTACTTTGAATAATTTTTTTGATAAAAGTTTTGAACTAACATTGATAATTGTTTTTAAATTATAAATTACTAAAATTATTAATCCCACAATGAAAATTTTGTTATCAGTAATTTAAAGTTTTTGCTATTAAAGATGCACATGATCAAAAAAACATATGAGTAGAAAGCATCATTTAATAGACATTAATATTAAAAATATACTATGTATGTTAATATCATTTAAATTTAATTACATATCCTATCAAATTTTTTAAAAAATTGTCTGGATTAATAAAATTGATTTATACGTTCGCACCAATTTAATTATATATGTAATAGTTACTGACTTTTAATTATTCAATATATATTTATTATTTCATAATATGTAAGAACATATAATGCATAAAATAATTTTTATATATAATGTTTATTCCGCGCAAGGCGTGGATCTTAATCTAGTATATATATATATATATATATATATATATAATAAACAGGTCCAAATCGTAGCTAAGAATAAGATAAAAAGGACCAACATAATAAATACGAAAAATAGTCTGATTGGTAGAGAAGGGAGCTGACGTGGCGGATCTATGGTCAAAATCGAAATTAGGGCTTAATGCGAGATTGACCGGAAAGGCTATGGTTTCATCACCCCCAATGATGGCGGCGCGTGGAGCATTTTTGTTCATCAGTCTTCAATAAGAAGCAGATTAGCTCCCGTGAAAACGATGAAACAAAACTTGAGAGTTCGGGTGGAGAAGGTTCCTGTTACTGGTGCGGATGCTTCTGCTCCTCCGTTATCATTGGACTCTACCCCACCAATCGCAACCAATCGTTCTTTCTAGTCTTTAGAAACTTCCTCTGGTTTATGATTACTGTTTGAAACCCATTCACCATCAATGTAATCTCCAGATGAATCTTTTCTACCTTCTAATAGTGTGAACCCTTTTCCTGTGTAGCGGAATCTGTGAAACGTTAGCTCTAACCTCTGAGAAAGTTGGGAACATACCAGAGACAACAAAAAAAATATCTTACTGATCATGAACCTAGTGTCTTTATGCTGCATCCCCTGACTTACTTATCTACTTGAATCCGGTTCCTCTTCATTTCGATTGGTTCTTTTGTGAAATTTATGCAGAACATGTTGTTCTGAGTCAGTCAAGCGCTATAATCCTGCGGGAACTATATGATTGTAATGATGTTGTAATATTTAGTAAAAAAAAAAGAAACTTGGGAACAACCAAATTCAATTATACTTAAATCACATCTTCGTTTGGTTCAGGGGGACGCATTATTAGATAACTAGACTAAATAATTAATTCTTAAGAATGCAAAATAGTTTTAATAGTGTACACCAACTCTCTATGTATATCATGCTAAATTTTGTATTTCTCCACTACATCTGTTACAGAAACTACTTGTTGAAAGACCATCTGAAATATACTGGAATTTTCTTTATGGTGAAGATATAATATTACGGAAATAAATACACATTATTTAACATTTAGTAATTAAATGAATAAACCATTGTTCTAATTAAGAATAGAAGTAAAAAGTCTTTTAAAATTGCTAAGCATTCCAAAAACATGGTGCACAAGGTACCTTATAATTAACCACAAATACTATAAGATACAGATAACTATAAGATACATATACAGTGATAATGTAAGAAAAAAAAATTGTATAAGAATATGTTGGGATTAAGGACTTGACTGGTTCAAACGCAGCGGTTGTGTTGCGGTTGCGGGAGTTTGCGGATGCAGGTGGTTGTAGTTCCTAGCGGTTTTAAGAGATTTGTACGACTGGTTCTGCAGTTAAAAATTGGTGCGTTTGCGGGATACTTATGACTAGTTAACTACCAAATGCAACAACAGTTAAATAATAAATTAACAATATTTACATTTATATAATTATAAAAATATCAAAAATCATAATATTATAATAAATATAAAAATTATATTTAGAAAGTTATAGTTTTAAATTTTTAAAAATTATAGAAAATATTTTTATTTTAAAAATTTATAATATTAATTAAAATATAATAGATATATTTTAGTATTTTTATAATTCCAATTTAATTTTTTTATTGAATATTTTTATTTTTGTATTTATAGTGTTTTTAAAAATAAAATAAAAAATTATCCTTCCGCAACCGCCCGCAAACGCAAACGCTAGCTGGAACAAGCTTTTGAATTTAAGAGGTTTAGAGCAGTTTGAAGCGGTTTAGAGCAGTTTGAGTGATTGTCGTAAAACACCAATAACCGCTACCAACCGCAAAAGCTGCGTTTACGGGTGGTAGCGGGAAACCAGTCGCGCCATAAGTGAAAAGATGTTCTGTCTGCAGTATTTAATCATTGATATTTCTTTATTACGTATTTGTCAAAAAGGGATTTTAATATTTTAAAATTACTTTCAAAATGTAATGTTATTCAAATAATGACTTCTATTTTTCTTTCTCAAATATAGTGTTATTGAATATAGCATTTATGTGAAAGCATTAGAATTGATTTGTATAATCTACAGTTATTCACTTAACAATTTATAAAAACTAAATCAAATTCTGTTGAAAGATAAACAATTACGAAAAGACAAAACTATAAAAAGGATTTGATGCGAGCGTTTCATCACTTTTCACAATAGAACTCACCCCCTATAGCTGTTATTTGAAAAACTCAAAATTTTATATAAAAAATTAGCCAAAGAAAACTACGTTCCACATCTCCAAATGCTGACCCCACTAACGTTTCTCCAAAACCAGAATCTACACTAGCCAATTCCACTATGTACACTTTCTTCATTAATTTGAATCTCGACGATGTCTCAACACTTTTTTTCTCACATGCATGTAATTTATGTAAAGCTTCTAACGCCTTCATCGACTCCTTATCAGGATTCATAATATTTTTTTATTGAGCTTTAGATTATGTCCAAATTAATGGCGGTCTGTGGAAACATCAATATTTGAGTGTCCAACAAAGTGACGTCGTCCTACTGGCTAATTTTGTCTACACTGGAGCTTTTGTGAGATTCAAAGATTCACAAGTACAAATACTCAGGGTCCAAGTAATGCTTATCTAGCAGCTTCGCTATTATGCCTTATCTACGGTTAGAGGTGAGTATTTGCAACCACGTTTTCTCATTCAATGCACCTTCTATCTCTTCAAAGGCAGTGCATCGTAAGCTATAAAAGGCTGAGCTTTCATCCCATGAACATCATCCTCATTCCTCACAAATCCGAATAACCTTGAAAGTTATATATCTGAGTTTTTAACATAATATTGATGTTTGTTGTTTGTGTAGAAATTTGTGCTTGAACCAGCAAAGCAAGCCCGTGCTATGATCCGTCGTGCTAGGACAAGAACTAGAAAGACTCTTGCTTTTGGGATTCCCGCCATTTGACATAATCAACAAATTGAACTCTAACAAAGGTTTGTTAACCCTAATATTGTACTTTTGTATTTGAGGACTCAAAGATTTACACTTTATATGGTTCTTATTTAGATTGGATGTGTAAAAGGCGTGGGAAGAACCTCTTTGTTTGGTTTTGCGAAGAAATTCAGAGAGGCTCTATCTCTCGGTGAGGCACTAAACATGACATTGAGAAATTGTCTGATTACGTCAATGGCAGGTGCACATCCATGTCAAACACCGCTTCGGAAATTTGTTCTTTTACAAAGAGAAACACGAACAATTGTATCCTGATTGCTGAATCAGGAGCATTCCCTGTTTTGGTGAACCTCTATATATGAAAACAACAAAGAGCTGATAATGTTTGCTGGTGCAGTCACTTCAATAGTTCAACTCCTTAAAGCTGGAACCATGTTATCAAGAGAAAACTCAGACCCGAAACCCGAAAGCCCAAACCCGAAACCCGAAACCCCAACCCCGAAACCCGAAACCCGAAACCCCAAACCTCATACCCGAAACCCCAAACCCCAACCCCCAAACCCGAAACCCGAAAGCCCAAACCCGAAACCCGAAACCCAAACCCCCATCTTTAATTTTCTACTTCATATATTCCAAACCCCATATTTAATTTTAAGTTTCGTCGTTATTTTTAACGAGTGTTATGGTTAAATCCCTAGAACCCCAAACCCGAAACCCGAAACCCGAAACCGAAACCCGAAACCCGAAATCCAAAACCCGAAACCCCAAACCCCGAACCCCTAAACCCGAAACCCCAAACTCGAAACCCCAAACCCGAAACCCGAAACCCGAAACCCGAAACCCGAAACCCGAAACCCGAAACCCGAAACCCGAAATCCAAAACCCGAAACCCCAAACCCGAAATCCAAAACCCGAAACCCCAAACCCCGAACCCCTAAACCCGAAACCGCAAACTCCGAACCCCTAAACCCCGAACCCCAAACCCCAAACCCCGAACCCCTAAACCCAAAACCCAAAACCAAAAACCCGTAACCCAAACCCCAAACCCGAAACCCGAAACCCGAAACCCCAAACCCCAAACCCCAAACCCCAAACCCCAAACCCCAAACCCCAAACCCCAAACCCTATATTCCTTATTTTCTACTTCATATATTCCAAACCCCATCTTTATTTTTAGGTTTCGTCGTTATTTCCTCGTTGTCTTACGTTGTATTTACGACGATTTCATCCTACGTGGTTTTTACGACGAATTCATCCTACGTGGTATTTACGACGATTTTGTCCTACGTGGAATTAACGAGTCCCGCGTTCTTTATTTTTATATTTCGTCGTTATTTCCTCGTTGACCTACGAGTCCTTTACGACGATTTTTTGTTACGTGGAATTAACGAGTGTTATGTTTAAATCCCTTGAATCCGAAACCCCAAACCCCATATTCCTTATTTTCTACTTCATATACTCCAAACCCCATCTTTATTTCCATTCCAAACCACAATTCCCACATTTGCTTATTCATAAAACAAACTCCCGGCATTACCTTATTCATAAAACAAACCCCACATTATCTTATTCATAAAACAAACTCCCTCATCTTATTCATAAAACAAATACATCAATCGGATACATCGACATTCTCGTCATCACTAGAAACATCATCATTTTCATTAAACTCGTCTTCAACAGCTTCGTCTGTGGCATCATCGGTAAGATCTTCGTATTCGTGATTATGCGGATCAATGAGAAGGATGTCATCAATTTCTTGTTCAGGTTCCTCAACTTCATTTTTCTGTTCTTCTTGCAATGGTGGTTCTTCTCCACTGATGATTCGTCCTCGAGGTGTAACTTTGATCACTGCTAACCAATTTATACCTGAATCTCTCATCCGAGGGTATGGAAGGAAGCTAACTTGGTCTGCTTGTGAAGCTCAGATGAAAGGCTCGAATTTGTTATACCTTCGTCCACCGTTGTCATCAACTACACCGAATTTGTTAGACCGAACACCTCTGTTGACGACGGGGTCGAACCATTCACATTTGAAGAGGACGCATTTCAGCTTCAGTATCCCTGGAAATTCGACTTCAATAATCTCCGTCAAGATCCCGTAGGAATCTGTTTCCCCTTTCACACATATTCCATAGTTACTGGTCGCCCGCTGTCTATCATAGTCATATGTATGAAAAGTATAGCCTCGTGTGAAATACATCTGTGATGTGGTGACCTTTACAAGTGGAGATTGAATTACTTCGTGTAACCACTTAGGATAATCTGCATCGTCGTCGTCATAATCAACCTGCAAAAATAAAGAGAATGTTAATGAAATACAGATAATGTATGAAAAAAAAGTTTTAGTTAATACCTGATTCCGCAACCACTTAATGAAGTGTTGATCTTTCCTTTTGTCTATGTCACTTGTGGATATACCAGGAAATGTTTCTTCGACTTGAGAAACAAATAGGCTGTAAAATCACATTTTATAGGAATGAATCTCTCGCAATTATACAATTAATTATACTTATATGTGTTTCGAAGTGTCAATATATGTTACCTTTCAAAATAACGCATCAATGGATCTTCGCAATTGAGTAGAATATAGGTGTGTGCACTATGAGCGTCTTCTTCACTCGACCACCAAACCTCTTTAGACTTCCCACCGAGTCGCCCAATCTGGCTAAAGATGTCTGGAACACCAGCAACTGCATATGTTGGCGCAACACCACCATCATCATATCTTCTTGGAGCTCTTCTCCGTGTACGTACTTTTGACGCAAAGTAGTACGATGTGAAGTGAGAAACTTCTTCCGTCAAACTTCCAGCAATTATAGAACCTTCAACTTTGGCGAGGTTCTTTGCTTTTCCCTTCAAATATTTCATGGCTCGCTCATACTGATACATTCATCCGTAATGTACAGGTCCACGAAGCAATGCCTCATATGGGAGGTGGACAGCCAGATGCTCCATGACGTCAAAAAATCCGGGAGGAAATATCTTTTCCAAGTTGCACAATAAGATGGGAATGTTCTCCTGAAGCTGTTCCACAACTTCTTCTTTAAGAGTGCGTGTGCTCAGATCCCTGAAAAATGCTCCAATGCCTTTTATATTCAAAAAAAATTAAACACATTGTTAGTCATATATTATTTTGTAAATTATTGTGATATAATACACTACGTACCTGCAAGTGCTTCATGTACGTTTGTTGGAAGTAGCTCCGCAAATGCAAAGGGCAGTAGTCGTTGCATAAATACATGACAATCATGACTCTTCATCCCGGAGAACTTTTGACCCTTTTCAACACATCTAGAGAGATTCGAAACATACCCATCGGGGAACTTCACTTCTGATGCCACCCAGTTGAACAACACCGACATTTTTTCTGAAGATAATCTGAATATCGGAACGGGAACTTGTCCATTGCTTTTAATATGTAACTCGCTTCTTGAGCAAATATCCGGCAAGTCCAACCTCGATTTTATGTTGTCTTTTGTCTTCCCTGGGACATTCAATATTGTATTCATGATGTTCTCAAAGAAATTCTTCTCTATATGCATCACATCGAGGTTGTGGCGCAGAAGAAGATCCTTCCAATATGGCAACTCCCAAAATATACTGTTCTTGTGCCAGTTGTGATGAACACCGTAAGAATCTGGCATATTACGAGGGACATGCCAATTACCACCCCAACGAACTGTTTCGTTAGCTCCGTAGTAGTCGATTTGCGCTTCAATTTGTTCTCCAGTTAGATATGGAGGAGGAGTGTCTCTCACAACCCTTTTGTGCCTAAACAAATTCTTGTTTCTTCGGTAAGGATGGCCAATGGGAAGAAATCGACGGTGACAATCAAACCAACTTGTCTTCCTACCATTCTTCAGTTGAAACGCATCTGTCGTTCCATTACAATATGGACAAGCTAATCTCCCATGTGTAGTCCATCCAGACAACATCCCATAGGCAGGGAAATCACTTATGGTCCACAAAAGCATCGCTCGCATCGTAAAATTCGTCTTTGTTGAACAGTCATACGTCCTCACCCCTGTTGACCACAAATCCTTCAACTCTTTTATCAGTGGTTGTAGGAAAACATCCAGGGACCTTTTTGGATGGTTCGGACCAGGTATTAATATGGTCAAGAATAGTAACTTCCGTTGCATGCACATCTCCGGTGGCAGGTTGTATGGAGTAAGAAAGACTGGCCACAATGAATATTGTCTCCCTGACATTCCGAACGGACTAAATCCATCTGTGCATAATCCGAGATACACATTCCGGATATTGCTAGCGAAATCTGAATGTACTTTGTTGAAATGTTTCCAGGCTCTTGCATCTGATGGATGAGTCATCTCACCATCCGTCTGAGTATGCTCGGCATGCCATCTCATCTTTCCAGCAGTCTGCTGTGATTGATACAATCTTTTCAATCTGTCTGTAATTGGTAGGTACCACATCCTTTGGTACGGTACCCTATTACGTCTCCGTCCTTGCGGCTTGAATCGTGGCTTCTTGCAGAATCGACATTCTTCTAGCTTCTCATCATCTCCCCAATAGATCATGCAGTTGTCGATGCAAACATCTATCATCTCCGAAGGCAACCCAAGACTATAAACCAGTTTCTGAATCTCATAATAAGAATCAGCAGACACATTGTCTTCCGGCAAATACTCTTTAAACAAGTCCGCCCATTCGTTCATGCAACTTTCAGGTAGATTGTGATCAGTTTTAATATTCATCATTCTAGCAGCTAACGACAATTTAGAGAGACCTTCAACCACTGTAAAGTGGTTGATTCGCCGCGTTTAACATTTCGTAAAACTTTTTTGCATCTATATTAGGTTCTTCATCTTCATCATGAGCTACGAATGCATCAGCTACCATATCATGAACCCTATCATAATCTACCATCTCCTCCTGATGGTAACTATGTTCATTATGCAAATGATGATCAAACGGTTATTTTTCCTGAAAATTGCTATTACTACTACTAGCTTCATTCTGATCATAATTAAAACCTTCTCCATGTTGAAACCAGATATAGTAATTTGCCGTGAAACCTCTATTTATTAAATGCTTCCAAACATTTTCACGATTTGCCAGTTTCGAATTGTTGCATTTCCGACAAGGACAGAACATCTTACCACTTTCTTGGGCGAGCGGTGTTGAATCTGCTTGATGCATAAATGTCTCCAGACCCGCAAGGTATTCTTTCGTCACTCTCCCGTTAGCATCTCTATGCATATACATCCACTTCCGCAACTTGTAAATAGTCCCGGAGCCAGCCATTTTTTTTCTTTCACGTTTTTTGTTGTTGGTGTGTTTAAAATGATGTTCAAACATCCATATTTATAGGAAAATTCGAATCTGGTAGTTGTAATTTTGCTATGAATTTACGACGAAAATTAATTAGGTGGGCAAAAAAAACGTGTAACACCTATAAAGTTGGTGGATTCAAAAATTTCATCGCTAAATACACGTAAACTATTCCCTCGTAAATACCACGCAAAGTTTACGTAGTATTTACGAGGAAATAGTTTTTCCTCGTAAAATACTCGTAAAATTACATCCACTTTACGACGAAACAGTTTTGTCGTTACGTTACGAGGAAATAACGATGACTTTAGTTTTTCACGTAAATTCGTCGTAAACTCGACGCAAATTTACGAGGATTGTTTTTCCTCGTTAATTTTCGTCGTTAAGCATGTGTTTTCTTGTAGTGGACACTCTTTACACTTTTGCTAGCCAATGAGAACAGGATCACAATAGGTGAATCAGCATCACTTGCTTGGAATCAGTAAGTTTAGGTTTTTTTTTTTTCTTGGAATGTTGTTTGAAGTTTACAAGCTAGAACCTTTTTGCCTTTGTATGTGGTTACAGTGAGATCTGGGTGCACTATTGAAACTACTTTTGCTACTAATGAAAACCTTTCGCAGATTCAGCATAATAGCAAACACATAAAGAAAACTAAAATCAATAGTAGTATCCACATCTCAAATATTATTAATTAATAAGAAGAAAAAAATTAAATTTTTTAAATAACGAAATGTTGTTATTTTAGGCATATATACTTAATATTAATGTGAGATCCAATATTATATCAAAATAAAATATTTTTATTTGTATAAAATTTGTTAAAATTTTATTATTGTACATTTTAAAAGTTTATTATACCGCAAAATATACATCTCATTATTTTTAAATAATTGATCCTACTTACAATTTACATTATATTTTCTATCTTTGACTTTAATAATCGTAGAACATGTCATTTTTATTGATCTTACTTACTCAATTTATCACAATGTTTAAAACACACATAAAACTAATTAGTTCACATTTATAGTAACATAAAAAAATACATGCATCTTGACAAATAAATAAAATTAAATACATAAGAATATGAAGAACAAGGAACACAACAAACATATTTTATTATTCTTCCATCCCGTTTTTATTTATGTCTCCTTTATTTCTTAAATATTCAAAACAAGCATGCTAATTTTATTATAATTAAAGCTATATGAATTATATTAATAGGGTATTAACTCTAGGAAAAGCATGTGAAAAATACTTTGATTAATTTAATTTTAAATGATTTGCTATATAATAATTTTAAATGAATTACCATATAATATAATTTTAAGTGACTTGCCATATAATAATTTTAATTCGTCTGTTTATATTAATAGATGAATTAAATAACATTTCTTGATTAATATAATTTTAAATGACTTACCATATAATTTTTATGTTTTAAAATATAAAAATATTTTAAATCATTTCTAAAAGTGATAACTTATCTATGATACCACATTGTCATTGGAAAATGATGAGAATTTTTTAAAATTATATATTTGACTGTTTTACATTAATTAGTTTTCTGGAATCTATGATTTATTGATTTATTGTATTCACTACTAATATAAATATATTAAAAATATTTTCATAATTGTTTATGTAGTATCATATTTATTTAAATGTTTATTATCAATTTATATAATGTAATCTATGATATTTAATTGTTTATATAAGTAAATTATATTAATTCATCTATATTTAAGATGTTTAATTGTATGTTTGGAAACATATATTAGATTATGTAATTCTACGGTTAGTTTCTTTTTAAAAACTTTAATTAAATAAATAAAAAAATTAAAAATCATCAACCAATCAAATTATAACAATTAATTGGAAAATTCTCGTATGAGCGACACATCACCAGAAATCACTTAAGTGACTTCTCGTTAATATATAGGGGATATAGGGGATGCTTTTATGACAATATTAATACAGAGAGGGATTGATAAGCTAAATCCCATAATTAGTGATTTAGATCTTTGCAATATATTCTCGGTAGAGGTTTCTACAACCTATATAAAGGAAGCAAATATGTCTGTGATGTCATTCCCTATATCAGACTAAAAGTTTTTGTGCTTCTTAAAAGTCTTAGACTAAAATGGCTGCGATTAACCTCATCTTTGATTTGAAGCCTTTCAATTCTACAATTTTTTTTGTTATTTAAAAATTTCCCAGATGTAAGATTTGGGAAATGTTTTTGTATTTTGTTATTATACTCTATATTATATGATTGACTGATTGTAGATTACGTATTACTATAATTTTCAATATAAAACATGCGTCTTTTTCTTATTTAGGGATAAACCAAAATTTAGTACTATTTTTACAAACTAATGCATTATCCAAATTTATATAAAATATCCACAAAAATGTTAATCACATTATATCATTTTCACTGCAATCTCATCTCCACAAAGCGCGGATCTGTACCTAATATAAAAGTAAAAATGATAGGAAAATGCGACTATATATTTTATATGGACTATCATATTGTTCAAATATTCTTGTTTCATTCTTGTGTTTGTTTACATAATTACATGAATGATTGTGCTAGCTGGTGGTCGTTAGTGAAGTAAATAAAATAGTTATGTTCATTCCTCTGTTTGTTTCACATGGACTGTACGGGTGATCACAATAATTAAGTTGCTATCCCTGGGCAGAAATTGCCTAACCGGTTCAGATCAAAAAAGCTAAACCAAATCTTTAGTTAAGTACTTAAGTTTATATGTTGACCGGTTTTCAGGACGCTAACCATTTATGCAAAGGAAACTAATCGTGAAAGACAAGTTTTTTCCTAATCGCTTCTTATGCCTTTGTGGCCAAGACTAGTCTAGGTGTTAATTAAAATTGTCTTTAATACATAGTAACTGATGGAAACTAGTCGTAACTTGTCTTTGTGGCCAACGCTATGTGATAATATTAATTATCATTGCTCCAGAATAACTAATGGAAACTAAATCATATAAAATATAAAAGTGTTGTATCAATTTTCCCTTATTGCCTCATTACTTGATATATGGTTCGTGTCTACTGAAACTATTTCATTTAAAATATGTAAAAGTACTTATTGTAGGAGGCTAAAATCTAGCAAATAGCAATTGCCAAATCTTTTGCTCGATTTGATTTAGTATCGGATCTACATATCTTTTGAGTTATAGCACAAACGATTTGAGGATATTTTCAGATCAATAATATATTTTGCAAACCCTATTATTATTCATAATATATATATATATATATATATATATATATATATATATATATATATATATATATATATTAGTAAATATTAAATTCGGTCAAAAAATATATACTCAAAGTTTCGTTAGGGAAACCATTACATTATGAGAAATATTTCATATATCTACTTTATTAAAATAGAAGTACACTTATAAAATAACCCTAAAAGTTACACAATATTTACAGTTAACTTTCATTGAAAATTAAATTAGTCTTACATTAAAAATGATTGTATTTTTTTTTTTTTTTTGCCCACCAAAAAAAAAATGATTGTATTTTCCACTTATTTATTGTTTTTCTAAAATAACTCAAACGAACCAAACAAAAAAAAAACATATTATTAATAGACTCAAACAAACTACATATTTTTAAATAAAGGAACAAACATAAATAATTCCCCTGCAATATCGACACCCTAACATTGCAATATCGACACCCTAACATTGCTTATTATATGATCACCTACGTGCCAAGAACACAGAATGAAATTGTTGATTCTTTAGCTAGGAATGCTCGATCTTTTCATAGATCTCTTTGTTTTATTGGTTGTTCTATTCCGGTCTGGTTACCCAGACCACCTCATGTTTGAGTAATAGAATAGCCGTTAGTTGACAAAAAAAAAAAAAAAACCTGCACGAACATCAAATTATATAAGCTTTATAAGTAATTAAACTAAGAAAAACTAACAATGATTCTCATACGAGTTTGAACAATTTCAGTTCACTTTATTTCACGGTGTCTGTAGCTTATTTGTAACCATCTTATTATATTGAAATATTCCACTGGACTTATATTAAATCCTTAGCTTATTTGGACTGACTTCCATATGTCCAAATAATTACTAATCATTATTATTAATTAAAATCTAATATTTTGAATTGAAAATCTTTTTCCCTCCGCCCCCAACAATCTTCTACTTAGACTTCGGAAAAAAAAAATAGAAATATTTGCAAAATCTACTAATTTGTTTCTAAACAAGATTTCTCCTTCAATTTCGGAACAAAGAAGATATATATAAAATTTGATCCATAACTACTAAACAATAAACGCAATATTCAAATTTCACCAATATAATCTTACCCTTTCCTATTTTGTTGGTTTCACAATAACACACAATAAACGAAATATTCTACATATTAATGCAAACAAGAGATGCCTTGCGAGGGTTGTTAAGATATTTCCTCAACTTTAGGATTTTGTATTGCGTTAAAAAAAAATTGACCCACACACTTGCGGAACCTACACAAGATCTTATCATTTCCTATTTCAAATCATAACCATTAAGATTTTACCATAATTTCGAAAACAAGAAACATAATCAACAAAATATTCTTTTCATTTATTTCGCCTAATATGTCTTGCAAAATCAGCAAAGATATTTATTCTCAACTAGGGTATTGTCCCTCTACTATATATTCTACCCGAGTACAAACCCATTCTACACATTCTTTTACGACTTACCTCACAAAAAATCATGTCTGCTAACAAAAGATTTCATTTGATCAGCGATCTTAAACCCTTTAAGGATGTGTGGCGTGTTCAAGTGAAACTGATTCACTCATGACACGGGTCTTGGGTATCTCTCTCCCAAGACCTGTGTTCTCACATGGACAGCTCTATGTTGGTATTTCAAGGGTTACATCTAAAAAAGGTTTGAAGATGTTGATTGTGGATAAAGATGGCAAACCTCATACCAAAACTATGAATGTTGTGTTCAAAGAGATTTTCAACAATCTTTGACATATTCAGTGATCAGGTATGTGATTTACATCTACTTGCGTGATTGAGTGAGAAAGTTATTTAAATAGTTTATCTTTTCTTATTATGATTCAGACACACATGGAATTAAAGAAGACTGGTTGAAAAGATGGCCGTTCTAGACTCATCAGTGTTTTGACGTTGTTTTATTTTATAGAAGTTAATTCTCAAGATTATGGTAACGTTTTTATTTGTTACATGCTACATTGGATTTTGTCTTTCAAGAATTGAAATTTTATTTGTTTTTGGTATTGTTACATAAACATTGATTCCCAAGAATCCTTAAATGCATTATTATTCAACCGATACTATACAGTAAACTAAAATATAACTCAACACTGTCTTTTCTAATCCTATATGACCAAAAAATTTCATCTAAAGTGATACCAATGGCATGTTCTGTTACCAATAACTTCAATCAACATTCTTCAAACAATCTCCGGTTACCCTCCTAACTACCATTTTTCAGTTCCAAGCCTAATTACTATAGTGTTAAGCTATTAAAAATGCACTAACCTAAATACGGATTGCATCATGTTTTTGTCTCTCTCCCATGTCCTTCACCTCCTGACAAAGCTCTGGCTCTAAAGATGCCATTAGACACCTGCTCATAAATATATACATAGATAAGTGAATTGACTATGTGGTTGAAACCTAAGATCTAACTCTACTATAAGACAATTCAAAAAAACTTAAGTCATATACTTATCTGTCTACCGAAAAGCTTCGGTAGGAACTCGCTTAATGACCATCATTATACAATAATTTGTTTTGTTCTATAAAATGAAAATAAAGATTAGTTAACAGTTGCTATTTTACAAATATAAACTATTTCAATGAACTTAACGAAGCACGATCATATTATAATTTAGACAAGGTGTTCTTGGTACACTTTTAAATCATTCCAATATTTGGTTGTTAAAAATTAAGATTAAGTGGTAGTTATAGATCAAAAACAATTTTGTGAGATTAGATTGACCTTTTTGTTTTAAAGATGGAACCATTGTCTACAAAATCTTTAAACTATAATATAACATCACCTCGACAGATCGTAGGAGATGAAGTCGTCGGTGGATCTAGCAAGTTTGGAGATCTGATTGTTCCATGATCGTAGGAGATGAAGTCGTCGGTGGATCTAACAAGTTTGAAGATCTGATTGCTCCATGTCTAATATCTCCAAGTCACTGTAAGATCTGCAACTTCAATATATATCTAAACAAAAAACTTAATTAAAGTACTCGATTAGGGTTACAGTTGATAACCTTGCATTATCTCTTCTGATGAAATTAGTATTCTCGATTATCTATCTTTATAAGAAGGAATTCGAGGTGCAGAGTCAGATTTCTTTTTGTTTTCTTCTCATTCAAGAAGATAGAGAGATCGCAGGAGATTGAGAGAGATAAGAGAACATCAACAGTTTGTTATTCCCGAATTTCCAAAAAAAAATTTTACTGTTTCCCGGAAAAAAGTTGTTACACATGGGCTTTTAAAATTATGGGCTTTTTCAATGCTAAATGACCCAAATAGTTATCTATTTAACACAAATTCAAGCTTTTAATTAGGAGAAAACGGGCATTTAAATACTGAACTTATTCAAATTAGCCAAAAAATATACCAACTCTTCATTAACCTAAAAAAATAACAAACTTACGTTGACTTGGCCGTTTTAGATATAAGTTTAGTCAACATAATTCAACGTTAATTGGCCGTTCACTGCTCACGTTAACGTCGTTTCAAAATTAGAATCTCATAACTCAAGTTCCCAAATCGAAAACAGAAGAACCCCAACCCAAAATCGATTTCTAACGTCTCAACTCTCTTTATTCACAGCAGAACCTGAAATCAGCTTCATCTCTTCTCCTAAAATCGATTTCATTGACTTTACAGGTTGGTCTGTGTTTGATTGTCGGTATAATTGTTGTCTGATAGGAAAATTTGTTTAAATGGGTAGAAGGTTCACTGCTTGAAGAGATGGAAGATACTTCCAAAGCTTGAAAACACTGAGAAAGATAAAAAGTCAAACGCCAAGACAAAGTTGATATTTATATGTCTACTATGTTATGGTTGTGCAGCCTACACGTTGAAGATCCTGTCAAGTAGGAGGAACAAGAAGCTTGGGAATGAAGTGTTTATTTAGATGTACATATGGAGTGTTTAGTGCGTTATAAGAACGTGGAACTAGAGCTTCAGTTCAAGAAGAAACGTGTGTGTGTGTGCGCGTGTTTGTGTGTGTGTTTATATTGTTTGGATTGTAAACCATGTTCTTAATGTTGAAACAAGACTTGTCTTAACACTTAAATGAGTTTTAGCAATTACCTGATAATCTGAACCTAAATCAGAGTCTTCTCAACACATAAAAAAAACAGGAGAAATCAAGATGTTTAGCAAAAAGATCTAAGCATGAAGCAAATATTAATTGTATCTGTCATTTTTATTGCAGCAAATAGCAAGAGACATTATATACAAAGACTGTATCTCTTTCTCTCAAGAAGTGAGATGGAACCATATCAACAAAAAAAAAATGAAAGGCATGTCTATTTACAAGGTAATCAGTGTAAGGTCATGTTGCTTGCTGTATAGAAGCGCAAGCCGTTGGAGGAAGAAACTAGTTTGATACCTCTGTGAATTTTGTGAGAGCATCGGTACGGTTTACGAACAGAGAGTGGTTTGATAGAACAAGCCTTGTCTAGGTCAGGAATTGCATGAAGGTCAGAAGGAAGATCGATGGTAAATTGCCCCAAAACACTCAAAGCACACGACATGAAGGTTTAAGAACAACAAAGCATCATCCAAAACATTGAAAACACACACGACATCAAGTTTTAAATTAGGCGTCCACAGCTCCATTCCTCTCCATTGCGTTGCTTTCAATCACGAGTGGGGGTTCATGCTTGGGTTCTCTTGGCTTGGATCGACGGATAGGAATTTTTTTTCTTCGTGCCTTGGAGTTCATGCTCGGATTTTGACGACGAATCAAAGGAGAAGTGAATTACGGTCTTGGATTAGGGTTATAAGGGGAAGGTAGATGAGAGGCTGAAGAGATGAAATCGAATTGGGTTAGGTTTCTTAAGATTTTCTTAAGAAATTCTAATTTTTAAACTACATAGCTTGTCTTCGTTAACATTAAACGGCTGCTTAACGCTAATTAATATTGACTAAACTCATATCTAAAACGGTCAAGTCAACGTAGGTTTGTTATTTTTTTAAGTTAATGAAGAGTTGGTATATTTTTTGGCAAATTTGAATAAGTTCAGTATTTAAATGTCCGTTTTCTCTTTTAATTAGATTGTAACTATTTCAATATTATTCATAATCTTAATCAAAAAAATTTTACAAATCTTAATCAAATTTTAAATAAGTATTTTTTTCATAGCCGTTGAATAAATTAATTTCGTAAAATATTATACCTTATTTATCTATTTCATATATCATACTAACTCATAATTCTTTATTTCATCATATTTTAATGGTTGTCAATAGAAATGTGGCCAACTTAAATTAGCTTATCAAAGTGTGATCAATTTTATTGCAAGTGATCAAATTATATTACAGCAATATTTGTATTATGTGATGTATTTTTGTCATCATTTGTATTAACATTTTGATACATTATATAATGGTGTAAAAAATTTTAATTGCATTACATAAACAGAAAAAAAACACCCGTCCGGTCGGGCGGGTCCAGATCTAGTAAAAGGTTAAAACAAAAGATTATCTCCTCCATTTATAGTAAATAAAAAAATTGTTGACCAACATGCATACGAATGTGGGAAAGTAATTATGAATACTTATTACATAGTATATGTTACCAAATATGGAAGATCCATCATGAATATATATAAACACAACTGGACCATACGATCAATTCACAATAACCAGAAAATACATAATACCAAAAGGTAAATCAAGTTAGAATGTCTTCTTCTTCTTTTTTCAAGTTAGAAATTCATATGCATGTGTCATGGTTAGAAATTTTCTTTTGAAGAAGACTAAATTTATTTCCTTGAAAATAAGTCTTTAAGCATCTCCAAATACTTCTTACTATACAAAGTTTTTGTTTTTGTAATTTTATTTATTCCTATTTGTAAAAGTATATATGTTTTAATATATGTAAAAGTACGTAATCAGATTTTTTTTTTTTTTTTGAAAAAGAAAGGATTAAATCTGGGTCTATTAAAGACACAGACCTAACCTCCGAGTGGGAGGTGCAGTCCAAGGATAAACCCTTTCCTGGATATTCAAATGAGCCGAAATGCAGTCACCAGAAAAATGTGATTTAATTTCACATGGCAGGTAGATCGAACATGAAATGTGGTGACATCCCAAGCTCTTCTCCTTGCCACTTGACCCAAGCTCTCGGTCCAGAATTTTTTTTCTAAAGAGTTAGTACACTAGAATCTCTTCTGATGTTAATTTTAAAATCTGTATTTTTTGTTTCTGTGAAGGATACTCGGACAAAAAGTTACTGTAACCTATACATACATATCATAGCAACCAAGAAAAGTTTATCTTTTCTGTTGTCTCTGTTGATGGTCTTTACTCTCATAAGCTTTTTTTCTACAATTTCAGGTAATATATATTTTTTTTTAATTTAGGAAGTATTTATTTTAGGAAAATTCTTTCAAATAGACTTTTTAAAGTTTTTGTCACAAAAATAGTCCTAAAAAATAAAATGACCAAAATAGCCTCTTTTTATTTTGAAAATTTGAATATCTATTTTTTATTTTTTTGAAATTTTAAACCCATTCCTAAAACCCACCCCTTAATTCTAAACCCTAAGTAAAGATTATTTAATCCAAGGAGTATAAAATGCATATTTTACCCTTTGATAAAATCTATTTTGGTCATTTTCCTCTTTGTACTATTTTTGTGAAAATAATACAAAAAGACTATCCAAGAGAATTTCTCTTTATTTTATGAATATATTTATTAATAATAGCAATCTCAATTAATATTGAAAAGTTATGTCTTTTACTTCTTAAAGCTGTATTGGTTGAAAAGAAAAATTTTAAATGTCAAAAGATGTGTGTTTCCTACATTTATGTGTTTTTTCATGCACTCGTTTTAAAATGTTTTAAAAATGTGTAACAATGTGTATTGTGATCCTAAAAGTGTTTTTCTAAATATAAAATAAATATTTACAGATGTGTCTTTTGATTATAGGGTCAATTAGTTGAAAAACCAAACAGAAGTATCAAATTAACAAAATGCCCATAAGAGTGAAAATGTGTTTTCTGTCAGACAACATGTGGATGACAAATTACTGTGTTGCCCTTACCAAAAGCTGAATAGGTTGAACAACTGGATTCACATAGGGTTTGCAATATAGGTAATAATGGTATTAATTATTTTCCAGTGTACAGTTTGGTATATCGTAAATTATGAAGAAGTTCTTGTGTAAAGAGTGCAAATATTCTTGATTCTAAAAGTTGAATAGTGCAAAGATAGTTGTTAAAGTGTCTAATGATGTAGCTTTTCTAAAATGATATGGTTTTGCAAATACATAATATTATAAAATAAATAAGGGGTTTTTGCAAATATTACTCAAAATTTTAAGTCAAACACAAAATTAACCCATGTTTTTTGGAACTTTGACTTGCCTCTTTCACCTCCAAAGTTCAGATTATTCACGAAAATGCCATCACTTTTTTTCTTTTCGAAAATGCATATTTTACTCTATCACCCTCATCTTCCTCAAGTATTCACAATATTGCAATTGTCATCAATACACCAACAAACATGAACAACCAATTTGAAGCTCTTAATGCACCTAAAAATCGATTTACACTCTTTCTTTCTCAATTCTTATGAACTAAAAACAACATCTATTTCACTTTCTCTCCATATTCATCCAAAAAAACCCAAGATTTGATTCTAATTTTTTTATGGTTTATTGAGCCATTGAAGCTTACGATTCTTGGTGGGTCACTTTTGTTTGAGATTCTGGGTGTTTGGAGAAGACTTATGTGTGCTAAACAAGTTATCTCACTGGTTGAAACTATGAAATCAGCTTTTTCCCAGATCTGTTCGTCCAGTCGTCTGGCTGTAGACGTCTTACATGGAAGTCTTCTGGTCAATGCAGATGTTAGTTTTCCAATTGACTTTTAGATGTGTTTTTATAGACGACTTACATGGAAGTCGTCCATCTTTGTTTGTTAAAAAACAAAATTCGAGACGACTTCCATGTAAGTCGTCTAGGGTAAACGAGCTAGTTTTGCATTTGACCGGGTTGTGTCAGAAATTTGACTTTTCTTGGACAACTTACACGTAAGTCGTCCAGTAGAAAATTAAAAAATCAATATTTTGTTATACCTAGACGACTTACATGGAAGTCGTCTCAAGTTAGTTTTGCAATTGAAAAATAAAACAAAAAAAATTATTTTTTTCTAGACGACTTACACGGAAGTCGTCCGTCCGACGACTTACATTGAAGTCGTCCATGATTTTATGCCAAGATTCTGGTCAAACATTGCTTATCTTGGACGACTTCCATGTAAGTCGTCGGACGGACGACTTTCGTGTAAGTCGTCTAGAAAAAAAATATTTTTTTTGTTTTATTTTTCAATTGCAAAACTAACCTGAGACGACTTACATGGAAGTCGTCTAGGTATAACAAAATATTGATTTTTTAATTTTCTATTGGACGACTTACGTGTAAGTTGTCTAGGAAAAGTCAAATTTCTGACACAATCCGGTTAAATGCAAAACTAACCCGTTTTCCCTAGACGACTTACATGTAAGTTGTCTGGAGTTTTTTTTTTAACAAACAAAGATGGACGACTTCCATGTAAGTCGTCTACGTTAAAAATCAATTGCAAAACTAACCTAAATGGATGACTTCCTAGAAGTCTGCCAGACGACCTTCGTGGAAGTCGTCTGCGTCAATGTTTAATAAACTTTCATTTTCTTTAAAACTATAAAGAATTTTAAACATTTTCTTGTTAATTCATGTCTATTAATCAATATTTTAGCTACTCAATGAAATTTATAACTCAATTCGTGATATTATGAGGTTACCAACATTCATGTTTATTAAAGTTTCTAGCTGATCCGACGCTAGTTTTTGAATAAATTGTATTTTTAAGAGTATTAAGTAACTTCAAGATATGTAAAACTCATATTTTCAAAATATGTTTTTTGTCTTAGTTTTATTAAAT
Organism: Brassica napus; assembly: GCF_020379485.1. NCBI lineage: Eukaryota > Viridiplantae > Streptophyta > Magnoliopsida > Brassicales > Brassicaceae > Brassica > Brassica napus. The sequence continues at coordinate 27,969,181 of NC_063448.1, read as the reverse complement.
TTGACTAAGTTTTTCAATACAAACTTGTAAAAATTGTGATATGTTTTGACTAGTTACTATTGTTTGTTTTCATCTTTTAAGTATGCACCAATGATGATTATTGCTATGAGTGGGTAAAATACTTGTTTCTTAAAATGTTGTATCAATGCCTTAAGTATCATTATTGTTATATGCATCAATGATGTTTTTTGCTACGAGTGAGTAGAATGGTTAGGTTAAAATGATTCTTAATATGTTGTATCGCTGACTTAAGTATCATTATTGTTATATGCATCAATGATGTTTTTTGCTATGAGTTGAATATTGTGGAATATGAACATATTTACCAATTTTTTTATTAATATCTCTTCAAATTTACAAAAAAAAACACAACTAAAAGAGTACACATGCAAATCACAAAACAGACCAGAAACGAAATTATTATAGATCATTCCTCTGCAGAGACAAGCTTGGACTCCACTTGATATGGAAGAAGACTCTGTCAGAAGACTTCCAGGAAGTCTTCCTGGATGTATTCTAGCACATTATATTTTAGAAGACTTTGGAAGACTTATGGAAAGTCTTCTCAGAAGTCTTCTAAAATATAATGCGTAGAAAGTCTTCTAGCGCATTATATTTTAGAAGACTTCCCATAAATCTTCCAAAGTCTGCTCCAGATCTGAAAATCCTGCATATAAAAAAATGTTCAAATGGCTTGAAAACAGAGAAACTGAGTGGAAGATTATATAGATATACTTTTATAGAACACACAAAGTACATATCCAAGTGGAAGATGAGAACCATCTGGTTAAAAACCTGCAACAAAAAGATAGATTAGTGAGAAAGACATGAGACAAAAATGAAAAATTCATATAAAGCTTGGTGTTTCCAAGTCAAAGATATCAGAATGAGTTTGGAGAGTTTTAGTTTGAGAAAAAAGTAAGAACTTTATGCAACATGAAGTTACCAAATGAAGAAAAATCAGATATAAAAACTTACCAAAACGCTCAAATCTGTTATGAAAAGGAGACATGTGAGAAGACTCCGTCAGAAGACTTCCAGGTAAGTCGTCTTGGAAGTCTTCTACCGCATTATATTTTAGACGACTAACAGGTAAGTCTTCCCAGAAGTCTTTCAGATCTGAAAAACCTGCATATCCAAATCCAGATCTGAAAAACCTGCTTATCCAAAAACGTTCAAACGACTTAAAAACAAAGAAAATGAGTGGAAGATTAGATAGATCTACCTTTATAGAACACACAAAAATACATATCAAAAATTAATAGATCTACCTTTAAATGAGTGGAAGATGAGAACCATGTGATGAAAAACCTGCAAAACAAGATAAACTAGTGAGAAAAACATGAGACAAAAACAATAAATTGATATAAAGTTCGGTGTTTATAATTTCAAAGAGATTAGAGAGAGGTTTGAGAGTTTTAGAATGAGGAACATACCATTTTTGTTGTAGCCATTTGAGAGGAGAAGAGAGAATGTGTAAATTTTTCTTTATATATAGAGACAAAAGTTCCAATAAGGTTAAATATTTTCGATTCAGAAGACTTTAGAAGACTTACTAGACGACTTACTTGTAAGTCGCCCAGAAGACTTCAATATTTTTAGCGGGAAACTAAAATATTTTTAGCAGGAAACTAAAATATTTCTAGCGGGAGTTAGAAGACTTTCAGAGAAGTCTTCTAATCGCCAGACGACTTACCTGTTAGTCGTCTAGACCCTAAACATAACCCCTAAACTAAATTAACTAACTAAACACATCATAAAATCAAATTAAACTTAAAAAGTGTTTACTATACACAGAAATAAACACATATAGGTAAAATTTTAATTTTTCAAAAAAACATTTAAGCTTTCCAAAATCTAACCCTAAGAATACATACAATGCTACAACATATGTTGTCAAACCGTAAGCCAAAGAATATCATGATTAACTACTTTCATTCATCTATGTTGAAAACTATTCAATTTTATTATATCTTAATTTGTATTACTTAAAACAGTTTATAATTACATAATTTTAATTTTTCACTTGTCATATTTTTTTTTTTAAATTTAAAAATTATTTTAAGATCAACTACACCATAAGACTTCCTTGGAAGTCGTCTAGACGACTTACAGTATCTCAGAAGACTTCCGGAGCTATATTCGTGAAAATGAGTTATGTTTTTTTGTTTGATCACAAGGGGCTGATTGTAATTTCACAAGGCTTTTAGGTTGGTTTTGCATTTGATTCAAGTTTGGATATAGTTTTGTATTTAAAATCAAGTTTTGAGTCGTATTTGGCAAATCCCCCTATAAATAAACTATGTATATCTTCTTAAAAGTTTTAAAATATTTTTTTATATGTATTAAAAATATATTTGAAATAAACAATAAGACAATTCCTTTAAAATCTATGCAATAAGACGAGTCTTTAGATATTAGACATTTTTTAAAAAAATCTCTACAATTACTACGGAACAGACACATTATTAGATGAAAATATACTCTTAAAAATGTTTGTGGTTTTTAGGATGAAAATTTAAATTATTATGGAAAGACATGTATATAGGTATTTTATAAACTCTTACAAAATAAATATGTTCTTAGGATAAAAGATACATCTTTTAGATAATTTTTGGAATGAAACATTGCAACCGTTGTGATGGATCATTGCAATTTTGTGGGATAAACTATTGTAACCACCGGTGATTGTAGTTTTTGGTGATGAAGCATTGTAACTTTTAGTGTTAAACATTGCAATGTTTGATTGGCAAACATTACAACCTTTAGTGACCAACGATATATCACAACCAGGATAACAATAAAGAAAAAAAGAACATCACAATAATTACTAATAATTACTAATATATTAGAGAGATAACAGAAAGATTTTGTATTCAACTATCAGGACTATATGAGTCTGTGAATGTTTGCCAATCAAACATTCACAGACTCATATAATGTTTGTCAATCAAACATTGTAATCTTTAGTGACCAACGATATATCACAACCAGAATAACAATAAAGAAAAAAAACATCACAATAATTACTAATATATTAGAGAGATAACAGAAAGATTTTGTATTCAACTATCAATAAATAGGACTATATGAGTCTGTGAATGTTTTCTGTCAAAAAAAAAAAAAATAGGACTATTGTTACCCTGGGAACCCAGTAACCTTCAAGTAACTGGGATGTGAGTATAAATATACCAAATAGGTTTTCCCACAGGTCTTTGTTGCAAGGAGTTTGCTATTGATGTGCACACGCATTGTGACAAAAAAAAAGGAGCAAGTCAATTTCAAATTAATAAGTTAACCGGGGTAAACCAAACGTTACATTTATCTTTTTGATGTGTAGATTGGAAGTTTATACAATCCATGAGGGGAAACGAATGATAATAATAAATTTGGGGCGCCGTGAGCGAGTTCTACTCTCATCTTACAACATTTTCCTTTATATTGTTACCATTCGAATGATAAAGCGACTATAACACAACGACGCTAATGGGGAAAATCTCCGAGTTACATGTAAGTTGTGTTTTATGTTCAACTTTGATTTTCGCTTGCAGACTACCCATTAGCCATCAACATCCAACCGTGAACACATGTGAGAAAATTATATGATGTCATCTCTAATTACCTAACGATGTTGCAGTTGATTTTAAATTCACATCCTCTAGGAGTCGCACCCTTTGGAGTCAACGTCTCAATTTCATCTATTAAATATAAATATGAGAATTTCAAATTCTTTATCCCTTCATAATTCAACCATCATCATAAAATACGTTAGATATCTAGATTTTCTGCTCATACACTATCATCATCTTTTATTTAGAATTATCTGCAATTTTTATGTTTTTCCGATTTCCATGCTTGCTCCATTTTTATAGGAAAATAAATCAATACAGTGGTTGTTTTATTTCAAGGGATACAACTCTTTTCAAATAGTTAAGAATGTGTTGGAGGGGATGGAGAGCATTGCCTCTTTTTTTGTGGCCATCAACAATCAGTAACCCACTCCCTTCTTTTTCAGAATATTAAAATATGTTTATAATATTATATTTATTAATAATATCAATTTCAATTAATGTTGAAAGATTGTGTCTTTATAATATTATATTTATTAATAATATCAATTTCAATTAATGTTGAAAGATTGTGTCTCTTTTCAATCATATAACTATTAGAAAATGAAAAATTGTGTTTTTTCAATTATATAACTGTTAAAATAATTAATGATGAAATGTTGTATTTTTTCAAGCATGTAACTATTGGAAATGATTGAGGAATAATGTTTAGATATTTCTTACCATTTAAAAATGTTTAGATATGTTTTCTCATCTTAAAAAATATATTTGAAATTTTAATTAATGTAAAGAGTCATGTATTTTCATTGTAAAAATATATTAGTTCTTATTTAAAAAACTGTTAATATATGCTATAAGTACTTTTCTATGATTAGAGTGTCTTTTGTAATGATGTGTTTTTTTCAAAATATATTGTGAGTATACCATTTTAAAACAACTACCTATAATTTTCAAAAGTCATGATTATTCATATATAACTTTGAAAAACAATAAATAATTTATGGCCACGAGTTTTTAGTGTAAATCTATAACAATTTATAAAAACGCTAGTTTAGGTATTCAAATGAAAGTGCCATACGTTTCTACTGTCTAAATCTCTTAGAAGCCACATGAATCTCCATTCTCCACATGGCTCTAGATTTGGACAGAAAGAATGGTAAAAACAAACAACTAAAGAATACTACTCGGCTTGGTTTTTGTTCTTGCTCTTTCGAAGTGGGAAGTAATAAAAGAATTCCTTTTATGTTTGTAATTTAATGTTAAGAGTTGTGTCTTTCCGTTAAATTGATTTTGTTTTTCCAACATGCAATTATTGGATTTTTTAAGTAATTAATATCTTAATAATTGTTAAGATTTAAGAGAAGCTTTGTGAGAATGTGTTGTATATTTCTTATTGCTTACACCACTATATATAGTGGTTCATACAACGTGGAGTCAAAGGGAGAATTGATTACAAAGATATTCTACATAATGACATGGTCAAACTCATAAAGACTAAAGTTGAATGGGTCTTCCATGTGGTTGGATGTAAACCCCCAATGGACTCTAGTCTTGAACTTGTATGGTGTAGGTTATGGACCATCCACTTCATGATTCATAACAATAACTGCTTTTATTATAGTTTATTAGTTTTAAAAGTTGTGTCTTCTTATCGTAGGAATTGTGCCTCTTAATAAAAAAGCTGAGATTTTTTTTTTCAGCATGCAACTATTGAAAAAGTTTTAAGAAGTAGTTAAAATAGTTCAATAAAGATCTTTCTGCATTTTTCATCATGAAAGTATTGAATTTTTTAAAGTATAGTAATAATATCTTAATTTAAACAAAAAAAAAGTAATAATATCTTAATAAGTGAATTTTTTTTAAAAAAATATTTATAATATCTTAATAAGTGTTTTTTTACGAAAATTGTCTAATTATTGCTTAATTTGTCTAACTGATATATATGTATTTCTCTAAGGCGATGGTGACGGCGACTTTTTGAATTTAGGGTTGATGGTGATTTTCGATTGGGATCCGGGCGTTAATGGGAATCGACTGGATCTTTATCATTATGATAAGATTGGAGGAGGATGGAATCACAAGGAAGAATTGGAATCAAGGGTTCTCGAAGGAAAACACGGTTTTGACGGGATTCAAAATAGGAGGGGGCTACAATGGGCTGAGATTTTCACACGATCTGAGGAGGAGATCTGGTTTACGGAGTATCAATTACGAGATCTGCGAGGTATGAGGCTCACTTTCCTTATACTGGGATCTTCCTTAATCAATTTGGCGGATTCAGAAATTACTTCACTATATCATGCTGGTCGAGTTTTGGATATAGGGATTTGGTACTGGAATTATGATGGAATATTAGGTGATTTGATTATGATAATTTTGAGAGGATGTGGGATTTCACGAATCATTCAGATTTTGGATTCAGTTTGTGATAAACTTTACAGATACGGTTTTAATGATTGGGTCTTCGGGAATATTTTCTTTTGTTTTGGAATTGGATATAAAAGGAGAAGAGTGTTTCTCTCTTTTTTCATAGTATCAAACTATTTACTATTTCTTCTTGGTATTGTTATCTCTCTGTTTCTGGTTCTATTCACAATGTCTCAGGGTTACTTTGTGGGAAAGGAGGGAGCGATGAAGACCGGTGAGGTAGCACGGAAACGTTTGAAGATATCAGTTCCTCACTTCGATAATTCAGAATTGATCAAGAGTTATGCGTTGACGTTGGTGGGGAGATGTATGAATCCGGACGAGCAAGAAATCAATTCGCTTCTAGTGATGCTTCCGAAGATCTGGAAGGTGGAAGAGAGGGTGACTGGTGCTGACTTGGGAATGGGGAAATTTCAGTTTCACTTTGAGAAGGAGGAAGACATTGAGACGGTGTTGGAGATGCAGCCATATCACTTTGATTTTTGGATGCTCTCCTTAGCAAGATGGCAGCCACGGATGCCAAAGAATTTCCCATCGGAGATTCCGTTTTGGATCAAGGTGGAGGGTGTTCCGCTTGAGTTCTGGTCTACGGCAACGTTTCAGAGTATCGGAGATGCCATCGGGGAGACAACAGACGTGGATTTGGATTATGGCAAGATGAGAGTTGTGATTGATGGCGCTAAGGAGTTGTGTTTTGATACTACGGTAGATTTCAAGGGTGGAGAATTCTATGAAGAGGAGGAGGCTCCGGTTCTGCTAAAGTATGAGAAGTTGTTTGGGTTCTGTAAGCGTTGCTTCAAATTGTGTCATGATGAGGATATTTGTCCCTTGAATCCAAACCCAGTCAAGAAGAAGGAAGCAAAGGCTGACTTGGAAAGCAGGAAGGAGGATCGGGCAAGGAGCTACAAAGGAGTGGTGATTAATGGGGATGGGAGCAATCAAGAGAATCTCAAGGACCAGAGAGGTTACCATGGGAAAGGAAAAGGTAAAATGTATGAAGAACCAGAGAATCAATGGGTCAAGGTTCCGGAGAGAGGAAGCAAGAGGCCTTCTACCTATCGAAACGGTAGCAGAGGTGAGGAGGAAAAATCAAGGTACAGGAACTCTCGCTGGGAGCAGCCGCGGCATCATATGCAAGAGGATAGAAATCGGTATCAACGTGATGCAAGGAGGGCCAGAAACCATATTGATGGTGAGCGTGGAGAGCCAAGAGAGGAAGGAGAGGTTGGAGGAGTAGCGAGAGTTCAGAGGGGTTTAAGGAATGTGGAGAAGCCAACTTTGAGCCTTGTGACTCAGGTGGCTACGCGAGAATCAAATGGGAAAACCAATTCTATTGATGCAAGTGCAATAGCTATGGAGAAGGAAGGTGAACTAGTGGAGAAGATGGAGACTAGCAAGATGGTAACTAGTCTGGACAAGACTGAGGAAGTGATGGGTCATGGAGTTGGCGATGATGTCACAGAAACAATGAAGTTTAATGGATCTGAGATAGATGTGAAGGGCAAGGAAGAGGCTACGGCTGATGAGGATGAATTTCAGGCGCTCACAGATGGGGAGGTGGAAACGGTCCAAGAGGATACGAGGGATCCTATGGACGTGGAGAATGAGCAGGGGGGGATTGGTGATCAGCGTGTTCAAGCAGAGGATGATGAAAAGAAGAAAGGAACACGTAAGGCGTTGTTCAAGAAAACAACAGCGATCGCAGTGGGGACTTCTAAGATGAGGTTCGTCCAGGCAGTGCTTTCACCACGAAAGAATGCTCATGCTAAGCCAGGCAAGAGACAGGGAGGAGGAGATGGAGCAAGACAGACAGAGGATAAGGGTCCTTTAAACCCTAAACCTTCCTCTTCCAAACCGTTTAATTGATTATGTGGATCAAATCTCAAGAAGTATTGTGGTCGGATAAGTGGTGGGGTTGGGGAGTTTTTCTTTCATTTTTATCAATAAGCTCTATGAGCATTTTTTTGTTGTTGGGAGTTGGGGTTTTATGGCATTGTTTTGGCCGATGGGGTTATGTTTTCCTAGTGCTTTTGGTTCTGGTGTTATGTTGGAATAAACTTGGTGCTTTTATTTTTTCTATTATCTCTTCTCGGCCATGGCTGATTGGAACTGTGAGTCTTTTGGTAATGCATTGGTTTATCTGGACGTTGCGTTTTTGGGTTTTGGATGTTACTCAGGTATTGGGAATACCAAAAATAGGTTATGGAAGAAGCGGACAGATGGGGTCTTTGGTCTCATCAAACCGAAGACTACCATATCAAGCATTAGTTGAATTTGGCATGGGAGTTCAGCAGCGGGTATTTGGACATAAAGATTTCTCTGGATTTGGATATGGAGCTCAAAAGTGGGTACTTGGAAACATGATTTTGTTATGGCTGAGAAATTGGGATAACGAAATTATCACGTCTTATGCTTGTGTGTACAAAGGATCATGTTTAATGATTTTTATGTGTTGGTGCAATATTTTATTTATCATGATGTGGACCAGGAGCTTTATAATTTGCTTAAATTATAACTGTCTACTGATACTATTATTACATGATAGAAGTATTACGGAGGTAAATTGGTGCTGGGGATTTCGAGATGGATTACTGCAATGGGTGGAGATTAGGAACTTGGCGTTGCCTAGAGACCATGCTAATATTTTATGTCAACACGAGATGCGCAAGTGTTTTGAAGAATTAATAAATTTGATGGTTTTAACATGGCAACAGGCCTATTTAATATGGGATTTGGAGAATTCAGGGTATCATTACACCCAATTTAGGCAGCTCAAAGGAGCTTTTCTATATATTTTTAAATGAGAGCACTAAGTTGGAATTGCCGAGGAATGGGAAGTAAGTGGACGATAAGTTATTTAACGGAGATATGGCACAAACATAAGCCGGATTTTTTATTTTTATCGGAGACAAAGCAAGAATTTGAGTTTGTCCAGAAATTTCAAGGTCATTTTGGATTTGATAATTTGGTCACTGTGGATCCAGTGGGGCGAAGTGGTGGATTAGCGCTTTATTATAATAATGAGTATCAGGTTAATGTGTTATATTCAAGTAATCGAATGATAGATGTGGAAGCAGTGGCTCTTGGAAAAACGGTATATATGACGTTTGTGTATGGAGACCCAGTGCAAGATTTACGAGAACAAGTGTGGGAACGTTTAACTAGATATGGAATTTCGCGATCAGACCCTTGGTTTATTATTGGTGATTTAAATGAGATCACAGGAAATCATGAAAAAGAAGGTGGAACGTTGAGAAATGCGAACTCATTTGTCCCTTTTAACAATATGATAAGGAATTGTGGTCTCTTGGAGTTCCCTGCTAAAGGAAATAAGTTGTCATGGCAAGGAAGGAGGGGCAAGGGCAAAGGGGCAGTAATGGTTAGATGTCGTTTAGATCGTGCATTAGCGAATGAGGAGTGGCACACACTATTTCCCCGTTCTTATACAGAATATTTAGGGATGGTGGCATCGGATCATCGCCCAGTGGTGGCTTATTTAGAAGATAAAGTTTCTAGGAGAAAAGGACAGTTTAGATTTGATAAGAGATGGATTGGACAAGAAGGTCTTATGGAATCAATTACAATGGGATGGTCCGATAATAATGAAGGAACAAGGACTGGTATAGTGGAACAAATTAGTAATTGCCGCCGTGAGATAGCTAAATGGAGGAAAAATAATCCACCTTATGGGAAGGAAAAAATATCAGACTTGCAGAAAGCACTTGAAGAGGTACAATCAGATGATACTAGATCTCAGGAGGATATTATGGAGGTATCTAGGAAGTTGCAAGAGGCATACAAGGACGAGGAGGAGTATTGGCATCAGAAAAGCAGAAATATGTGGTATTCATCTGGAGATCTCAATACAAAATTCTATCACGCTTTAACTAAGCAACGAAGGGTCCGTAATAGGATAGTAGGGCTACATGATGTTGAAGGAAAATGGATTACAGAGGACAATGGAATAGAGAGAGTGGCGGTTGCATATTTTGAGGAATTATTTACTACAACTTCTCCATCGGAGTTTGACGAGTTCCTCTCAGAGGTAACACCGGGCATAACTCCACTGATGAATCAACAATTACTGCGGATAGCGACAGAGGATGAAGTCAGAGATGCTTTATTCATGATGCATCCAGAGAAGGCACCAGGGCCGGATGGCATGACAGCTCTCTTTTTTCAACATTCATGGCATATTATTAAGGGAGATTTGGTGGAGATGGTGAATGATTTTTTGGTGTCTGGAGAAATGGATGCAAGGTTAAATATTACTAATATTTGTATGATTCCAAAGACAGAGAGACCTACAAGGATGACGGAGCTGCGACCTATCAGCTTATGTAATGTAGGGTATAAAATTATTTCGAAGGTTTTGTGTCAACGTTTGAAGTTATTGCTACCTTCCCTGGTCTCAGAAACGCAATCGGCATTTGTGGCAGGACGCTTGATTTCTGATAATATTCTTATAGCACAGGAAATGTTTCATGGATTAAGGACTAATGCGGCGTGTAAAGGAAAATATATGGCTGTCAAAACGGATATGAGTAAGGCATACGACCGGGTAGAATGGGAATTTATTAAGGCGTTATTACAGAAAATGGGGTTCCATGGTCATTGGATTAAACTAATGGTGGAATGTATATCATCGGTTCAATATAGGGTTCTTTTAAATGGCCAACCTCGAGGACTCATTATACCACAGAGGGGCTTACGTCAAGGAGATCCTTTATCTCCCTACTTATTTATTCTGTGTACCGAGGCTTTGATAGCGAATATTAAGAAGGCGGAGAGGGAGAAACAATTAACAGGAATAAAGGTGGCCAGAGCATGCCCTTCAATATCGCATTTGCTTTTTGCGGACGACAGTCTCTTCTTTTGTAAAGCTCAAAAGGAAGAGTGTCACACTATTCTAAGGATCTTAAAGGAATATGAGAAAGCTTCAGGTCAACTAATAAACTTTGATAAGTCTTCAATTCAATTTGGACACAAAATCGAAGAATCTGTCCGACAAGAGCTAAGAGATATTTTGGGCATACAGAATCTGGGAGGAATGGGAACTTATCTAGGATTGCCGGAAAGTCTTGGAGGTTCTAAGATACAAGTTTTTGTCTTCGTACAGGATAGGCTAAATAATAGGGTCAATGGCTGGACTTTTAAGTTCTTTACGAAAGGAGGAAAAGAGGTGATCATCAAATCAGTGATTACGGCTTTGCCAAATCATGTGATGTCTTGCTATCGTTTACCCAAGGCTACTGCAAAAAAGCTGACGAGTGCAGTAGCTCAATTTTGGTGGAGCCCTGGCGGTAATACAAGAGGAATGCATTGGAAATCATGGGACAAAGTATGTGTCAGTAAGGAGGATGGTGGTTTAGGATTTAAAGATATCACTGATTTCAACACAGCGATGCTTGGTAAACAATTATGGAGGCTGATAGAGAAGCCAAATACCTTATTTTCTCGCGTTTTTAAAGGTCGGTATTACAGGAATGCATCACCCCTGGAGCCGATTCGTTCATATTCTCCGTCATATGGTTGGCGGAGTATTATTTCAGCTAGATCTCTGGTAAGCAAAGGACTAATCAAAAGGGTGGGAACAGGATCTTCTATATCCGTATGGAGCGATCCTTGGATCCCAACCACTCGCCCGAGACCAGCAAATAAAAATCAACACAATCTTTACCCAGACCTTACAGTGGATTCTCTTATTGATCCTCATTTGCGAAGATGGAATTCGCCGGCGCTTCGGGCTTTGGTGGACCCACAGGATGTGAAATTAATAGAAAGTATACCATTGAGTAGAACTCGAATGGCAGACAAAGATGGATGGTATTTCACAAATAATGGAAAATACACGGTTAAATCTGGATATCAAATTGAAAGGATATACCCAGATAAGGAAAGATCACCATTAGTGTTTGGACCCACAGTGGATATTTTGAAGGCATATTGTTGGAAAATACGGTGCCAACCAAAGATTAAGCATTTTCTATGGCAATTGGTGACAGGGTGTATAGCAGTCAAGAAGAATCTGCATAAGCGAGGGATACCCGGAGATATCGTTTGTGCAAGATGTGGAGCTGAGGAGGAATCGATCAACCATGTATTCTTCGAATGTCCTCCTGCACTTCAGACATGGGCTCTTTCAAAGATTCCAACAAGTCCAGCTATGTTTCCAACAAGTTCTCTCTTTGTGAACATGGATCATCTCTTTTGGAGAATTGTTCCACAGATGGAAGATCATCAGTTTGCATGGATACTATGGTATATATGGAAAGGAAGAAATAATAAAGTCTTTAGTAATCTGGATGTGGATCCGTTGGATACCCTTAAACTGGCAGAAACAGAATCAAAACTCTGGGCTGAGGCACAAATACTGACTGACCACAAGAGGATTCCACAGGTAGAGGCTATGATTCTTCCGGCAATTCCAGGAAGATGGTGTTTTACGGATGGTTCCTGGAAAGAGAATGAGATTTTTTCAGGTCAAGGATGGTACAGTACTCTAGAAGGATTTGCGGGTTTGATGGGTGCAAGGAATGTTCGGGCTTCTCTTACTCCTCTTCATGCGGAGATGGAAGCTTTATTATGGGCAATGGAATGTATGAAAAACTTACGACAATTTCATGTTACGTTTGCAACGGATTGTTCTCAATTGGTGAAGATGGTTTCAGAACCAGAAGAATGGCCAGCATTTGCAAGTTATTTGGAAGATATAAACAGCCTGAAAGAGAGTTTTTTCCGAGTAGAGATTATCTATGTACCAAGAACGCAGAACAAGAAGGCGGATAGCTTAGCCCGCAGTGCTAGGAAGGAAACGTCTTTTGTAGTTCACATGGATCAAGATCTCCCAGTTTGGTTCACAGAGTCAATATGAGTCTGTAAAATTGATGACAAAAAAAAAAAAAAAAAAAGTGTTTTTTTACGATTATTAGTTTTATGACTTGTGTTTCTCATTATAAGAATTGTGTATTTTCATTACAAAACAAGATTAGTTTTATTTTTCCAACATGCAACTATTGAATTCTTTTTAAGTAGTTAAAAATACCCCGATCAATAAATGACTTTCTACGGTTATTAGTTTTAAAAGTTGTGTCTTCTCATTATAAAAGACAAAATATTTTTTAAACTTGCTAAAATATCTCAATACATGTTCCTTCTAGAATTATGTGTCTTTTCATATACAATAGAGTGTCTTTTTTTATAATGATGTGTTTATTCATAATATATTTTAAATATATTATCTTAAAATAACCATCTCCAATCTAAAAGTTATGACTTTTCGTATATATATATGTGTGTGAATAGTTTATATCAATAAGTTCTGAAAAAGTTGTATGCACCTGCTTATATATATATATATTTTTTGGTAACACACCTGCTTATAAATTCTTATATGATATTTAAATGAAATAATGTCAACAAAAGATATTAGGAAGGGTTATTAGAATTTGGATAGCCAAAATCCTAAATGAAACAATGATGTTATTAGTCTTGATTTACTTCTACTAGATGAAAATATGTTTTTTTTTTGCAAAGTTTTATAATGACTATGTTATTTCTGCCTATGTTATTATAAATATCTTAAAAATATTATGATAATTCGGTTTGTTTTATAATTTAATTATTCCTATAATATTATATAATAACAAAATTAATTATATGGTCTTCAATTATATTTTATGGTTTATAATATCCTTTTTTGGTGTGCATATTTTGTCTGATTCTGTTTCATTTATTCGGGTTTCGGATAAAATGTTGTGATCTATCTAGACAATTTTATTTATTAATAGATCAATATTAAAAAAAATGTAAACCATGAACAAATATTTTTATGTATGCACATTTTAATTTATAAATGAGATTGACATATGTGATATTTATTAAATGAATCTCTAACTACACATAAATGGGAATGATTGTTGGAGATTTAAATGATTCTTTGAAACCATTTAAATAAACTATTATAATTGTCTATATGAACAACCATAACTGACTAAATGAAACATTACAACTATTAGTGATTGCAATTTTTGGTGATGGACCATTGCAATCTTTGATAATGAACCATTGTAATTGTTGGTAATTGTAGCCTCTAGTGATTATAACATTTAGTAATTATGGTATTCAGTGATCAGTCATTGCAAATTTTGGTGTTACCAATTGCAACCAGTAACTAACCATTGCAATGTTTGGTTGTCAACCATTGCAACTTTTAGCCTTCTGTATAAAAAAAAATTGTGGACAATGATAAATCACAACTAATATAACAACACAAAAATAATTCACATCAGTCACTAAATAGATTATAAAAATTAGAGATTCATTTTTAAAAGTTCATTAAAGATCTTGGAAAAACATATAAACACGGAAAATTCTTTAGTTTGAGGAAATTGTCAAAATATATCTTCACATAAGCTCAACACTACTAATGCAAAATACATGTATTATCATTAAAGAAATATAATCGTATGCAAGATATTTTTGTAACACATATATTTCTTCGAAAGCAATTGTAAACAATTCGAAATTCTCTGAAAAGAAATCAAGAAGGTTTTAACTGATTGGTATATTCAAAAAGACATAGGGAGTTGAGTTAAAATATGTTAATATATATGCTGAAATTTTCATTTAAAAGTAAAACTAATGCTAACTTTATTGACTTAAATAGGTAATGAAGGAGAATGTCAACAACAGGGGCAATGTCTGGGAATAAAACACGGAATAGATCTGCAAAGGAAGATGTATTTCTCTGAATTACAAACTTGGAGGAATTTTCTTAAGAAATGCAAATGGTGCACACCAAGCAATTTCTTATTTTTGTTGCTGCAAGATATCACAAAAACTCTATAAATTAATGATGTTGGGACTATGATATTTTATTAATTTATAAAATTATTAATTTACAAAAGTTTCCTTTTTGGATTTTCTATTTTAAAGTATATCTTTTATATAAAATAAAAAATAACTAATTGCACTGTATATACAGTAATTAAGTCTTAGAAATTTGAATTTCATATTATTTTTTATATCGTTTGGTGTCTATGAAATTATGAAATATGTTTAAAAAAAAATTAATGTGGTTTTAGTGGAACTATATATTTACAAAGAATTTGCTCAAAACATGCAAATGGCCCAGACCAACCAATTACTTATTTTTTTTGCTGCAAGATAGTATAACATTCTTGGTCATTATATGTAGGCCTGGGACAGATCGGGTATCCGGGCAATTTTAAGGTATCCGGATTCGGATCCTTATCCGGCGGATCCATAATTTTACTACCCTTATCCGGATCCGGGGTTCTCGGATATCCGGGTGTCGGATATCCTTCTAAAAATTGTAATATCCTGCGGATATCCGGATTCGGATTTGGATCCTTAAATAAATAAAAAATAATATTAATATATATAAAATATTAACAATAATTTAAAAATAAAAATGTATATAATTCCTTTAATTATTTCTATGTATAATATTACAAAATTTACATAAAATTTATATATACTATTATAAAAATGAAAATATATTAAATAAAATTAATTTATATATATATATATTACTATTTTTTAAATATTTATTAATAAAACATTCGGATCCGGATATCCGGACTTAAAAATTAAGATATCCGGATCCGAATCCGGCTTTGACGGATCCAACATTTTACTATTCGGATCCGGATTCGACCCTTCCGGATGTCCGGATTTTCGGATCGGATCTGGATCGAATCTCGGATCGAATCCGGATTTCGGATAAAAATCTGAGGCCTAATTATATGTCCAGTCCTCTTGTGGACCAATTAATTCGTAATTTATTATGTATTCTCCACTTTATCCAAAAAAACTAGTATCCTCATTATTTTAAATAGGATGTATTTGTTATCTAATGCCGATCAAGCGCTACGACTATTAATTTTTATTTACAGACTAACATATAAAAATACAAGGGTCGACGGGATATATACTTGTGATTTAGATTATTATTTTTTTATATGATTTTGACGTTTGTATTTTAGATTTACATTTTATTATTTTGTTAATTTAAGTTGTTGGTTAGTTTGTTTGTAAGTAAATTTTATTTTGAATTTATGCTTCTATGGCATCATCATGATTGAGTTGTTATCTCATTTTTAATTGAATAATTTGTATCTAATAACTAATGTATATGACTCTTTTTGAGGTTCTCACCAGCCGTAAAGCCTATGCATAATTTTCCAAAAAGAAAATCTTAACTTTGGTGAGAAATTGACAATAAAAACATTAGCCATCTAATTGGGTTGAAAATTGTGTTCATGGGCTAGGAATGTTGTTCATGGTGTTCATCGGTCTCATTTGTTAAGTTTATTGTTAGGTGATACTCGGTCTTGGTAAAATAAGCTCTATTGTTTGTTAGGAACAAATATGAGCATCTCTGGACCATTTCATGCTTGGTCTTAACTCTTAAACATAGGATTTCAGTCGCTGCGTATGATCTAAGAAATGAATTTGGCCAATCATATTTTAAAAAGATTAACAAAGCGACAAAAAAGATACACAGATCTTCCAAGGTCGTTATGTCATATGTCCTGCAATTTCGTGAGTAAGAAACATGTGTATCATAGTAACTTTTGCCGATATAGGTGTGGAAAAGAATCAGAACATATCATGCCTATATATTTGATACTTGGCACCGTCGAAAGTGAAATCATAAGGTCGTGGAATCCTCAGCTTTTTTTTCTTGGAGTGAAAGAAGAGAGATGGATCTTTGGCATATCCTTACCAATTCAACTAACCACTGGCTAACCCGTTTCACTTATTGAAGCAAATCTGTTCGTTCCAAGCTACCAATATAAACCACAATTTTTAAGCCTTTGCAAACATGGGCTTTGATAGAGGAACTGGCTTTTGTTTTGGGTGGCTAAATTGAAGGAGACGCCATAGAGAATTAAGCTAACTAATTGGATCAGCGACTTGAATGGCGGAAACAATACCAATGAACAAACCTATTCTTAAAAACATCATCTGTTTCAAACGCCATTTTTAAATGCATACCACTGAACCATCTCATCTTCATTGCTCATCTCACATTCCCCCTGGTGCGCTAATATCTGTTGCGTTGTGTTCATCTTCATTTGCTTTGATGGTTTTGTCTTACAGTTTCAGATAGAACCGGAATAAGAGTTATTATTGTTAGCGGATCAGAGACCACCGCGTTTAGCGCGATGGGTTCCGATGAAGAGGTCGCCGGAATAAGAGCGGAGAAAGAAGAATAGCTTCTTCTGGGTTGCGAAAGTGCTCCACCCGATCTCACTGAAATTACGGCGAGTTATTCCCCTGTAGATTTGCTGAAACTTCCAGATCTCACCGTGGATGCCTACCGATAACTGTCTGTACCGGAGGCTCTACCATGTAATTAAGCTGCGAAAAAATCTGATCCACCAGCGATTAACAAATTAAGCTCCCATATTACTCTTTGATAATGCCCTCAGCTCCGCCGAGTTCGAGTTGGAGCTTGATACATTTGAAGATTATGGACCTCATGACCAGTATAATTTACATTTCAAGGCTAAAAATTTATTATAAGTATTGGAATCATAGTTGTAACTGAATTATAAAAAGAAAAAGAAAAAGAAAAAAAATCAAATTATCTCTCCCCTCTTCTATCATCAGTGGAAGCGAAAGGGGATTCTGGTGAAGCAGGAAAAATACTGATGACGGCGACCGTTTCAACCGAAGCAGAACCGGCGTGTCCTATGGCAACTTCCAAACTCGTGTGCAATGAAGTGGACACGTGTCATCATGTCTGATAGTGGTGGGGGATACGTGGAATAACTAATCGACCGGTAAACTGAGTTGGTTATTGGGCTAAATTTTAAATTGTATTCGGGTTGGATGGACTTTAATATTGCTTAACCATGTAATAGCCTTTGGGCTTTTCCATAAATAGAAAATGTTGACAAAAAAAAGTTCTCTCCCCTCTCCAATCATCTTCTTCCTATCTCTTCTTCTCTATTTATTATGTTTCTCATCTCATTTCTTCTGTTTGTTATCACTTTTCTGTCACAATCTGTTAAGCACAACCATCGGTTTAATAGATCTCTTTTCATCACTTTTTTGTGTTGTTTATTAAGAGAAATGAACTGATGATTTTGTTGGAAGAAAATTTTCATATTTTATAATAGACCATTAACACAAAGGAATGAATGAAGAGATTCATTGAATGTGAGATCATGTGAGAAGTGGAGAATAGGTATTAATGCGAATGTTAATGAAAATGCATGAACCAAATTAATTTCCGTAACGGCGCCAGATTAAAGAAGTTAATTCGCCAAAAGCGACTTCCAACTGACATTGATCGCAATCGTTCATCATCGGTGAAACTGTTGGATTTCTATTGACAGTTAACTGAACGAGAATTATTGTACGGCGATCACTTTCCCTAGGTTTTGTATACAGTTTTTTAGAGAAGATGTATTTGAAATATAGTAAACACATAAAACACATTAAACTCAAGAATAAATCAAATATTAAGTTTTGATTAACCATGACACGTGTCGCCACCACAGACTCCGACTTAGTGACATGGAATCCCATGTGGATAGCATAGGAATCAAAGAAACTATTGTTTATATATATAGATAGATAGATAAATAAGAAGACCAAAACCAAATATTAAAAAATGAACCAAAAATAATTTTAGATGCACAAATCTATTTTGACCCAAAAAAATACCGAAATCTCCATAGAGCAAAATATCAATACACCATTCCACCTTTCCCTCAACATCTCAATTTTATTAATTATGAGCTTGTATTTTTAAATATTTTATTGGTTCATTGTCTGTCTCCTTAGATCTTGATCAGCCGGTCATGTATGACATATTTTACTTCTCTATCTATGTTTTCCATGTTAAATATTATTTATGATGAGCTAAAAGTTTTGGAACAAAAATGTGTGAAACCAAAATGAACAAATATTCATAGAAGTTAGAATCGATTTGTTGGTACGTGACGAAGCAATACAAACTTTCATACCATATAAATTTATGTTGAGACATTTGACTTAGAGTTAAGATTTATGATAATGTATCGAATAAGTAACATATGAAAAATAATGATTACTAATGATCTTGGTATAAAATATATACATATTATTACTTTATGGACTGATACAATTGTGGTGACCCAAGTGATTTAAGAGAATAAATGAGCACAGCAATATTGAGAGTACAGTTTATGAAATGTAAAGCTTGGGACCGCCTTCTACTTCTCTTTGGTTGTCTTTTATGGGTATTGACGGTAGATAATAACGGCGATATGGTCTCCGGCGAGTATCAAGTATCCTTAAGATCGCATTTACTGTCTGATCTTCTTTATGTTTTGGTTTGACCATGACAGCTCGGCACATACTATCCTCTCATCTCGCGATAGACATATTTTCTTTTTATCGGGCCTTTGTGATAATGGGATTCTTGGACGGTACGGATTAAGGTGAAATCCACTTCCAACAATAATCCTCCAGTCCAGCGTGTCCCCGGTCATCAGCAGGTTGGGTGTTGATTCTGATTTGGATGGTGTTTTTGAGGCCAAAGATTCATGAAAACCCCGGTAAAAGACTCCGGTTTATTAATTTAGTTGTGAGATTTGATTGATGTAAATCAAAGGATTTGATTTTCCCTTCTTGGAAAGTGAATCGCCTTTAGCTTGGCAATCATTTTCATTTGTGGTTTCTGAGTCTCGGAATATAACTTTCTCGTCTTCTTCCTCGGTTTTTCATTCTTTTAATCAAAAGAAAGTGAATGGTCCTTTTTTTCTTTCTATATATTTTGATTTTTTTTTGAATAATCTTCATTTTATTGTCATGATTATAGTCTGAT
Organism: Brassica napus; assembly: GCF_020379485.1. Taxonomy (NCBI): domain Eukaryota; kingdom Viridiplantae; phylum Streptophyta; class Magnoliopsida; order Brassicales; family Brassicaceae; genus Brassica; species Brassica napus. The sequence goes on along the minus strand of NC_063448.1, from coordinate 27,949,336 downwards.
TGTCCTTCGTCTTCTATTTTTCAAATGTTTTAGCAACTATTTTTAGTTCTTCTCTTTAATATTGAGTTTGTATATCGAAGTTTCTGTTTTTGTCAAGGTTCATAATCTTGAGATTGTGTTCAGTTGTTAATTTGATTTTGTTACTTATCTTTTTTTTTATCTAGTGATGTTTTGCCTTCCGCATCGTCTTTTGATGAGCTTTCTCTTATTTCTTGGGTTTCCCTTTGCGTCTCTGATCTCCTTATACATTTTTGGTTTGTTTGTTCTATTGATCTTCTTATTTCATCATGGTGGCCAAATGTCATTATCCCCTCCAGAAGTCGTTTGAGGTGGCTAGGAAAAGAGAAGAAAGAGATAAGGCCGCTCTTGTGCGGTGAATCAGAAGGTTGTTCTTGAAATGGTGGATGATAATGCCATTTCTCCAAAGGCTGCCAAGCCTATTTCTCCTGTGAGGAGTGTAGTTTTTCAGGATTCCAGTGAGAAAAAGCTCTCAAAATTCTCCGTCACTCTCTGCTTGGAAAATAAGTGGTATGATAAGTGATTTCCCATCATATGGTATGTTATTTGGATAGACAACTCATGATAAGCTATCGTGTCCTTATTCCCAAGATATAGTAAATATGCTTTCTGTCTAAAACACAGACGGACAACTGGTGGTTTTACTGTCACAAGAGATTTTTATCCCACGATCATCCATATCGTAAGAAATATGACATTGTTTAGGAATAACAAGAAGGTGTTTGACAGTTCACCTTCTGAATTAAGTGGCAGTGATTGGGTAAACAGTTAAGAGAAAATACTTATAAATGTTTAGTAATAATTTATAAAATACTTAATATAAGTTCTTTTGCTTCTTTAATTAAGAAAATATTTGTAAAAATATTCTTTTAATGAAGACAAACATGATGGTACAAACACAAGAGGTAAACTTGAAATTTTCCCCCAAAATATTTGGTTTCACATTTTTTTTAATAATAATCATGATTTCATTTTTGTTATTTTAAATAAAAATTTCCTTAGTTGAGCGATTAATTTTGGACTTATGTGGCTACTAGAGTTTGGTTTCAACGAATTTGAAGCTCTTTATACTCGGTCCCTTGGATTAATTGACGTGACAGTGATCCAATGATTATCTCCTGCCTACACTGGTGATAATGGATGTAGCAAACCTGAAAAAAAAAAAAAAGCGTTGCTTGAGTAAAACATTTAAGGTCGATAGAAACGTCTGGAAGAATAGCATAATAAACATTTCTTTTAGAGGAAGCCACAAAAAAAAAAACCCCCAGTTAGAATTTCTCTCTAGTCTCCCGTCGTCACTCTCTCTCAACAGAAACTGCAAACAATATCTGTAAATGCAATGTGAGGGAGGATCAACGAAGACGAACAAGAATGGTGGCTGCAGCAATCTCCAGAGGCAAACACGTACGTTCCTTCTCGGTACTTATCTCCCTCCACAACAACATCTAGAAGCTTAGTCTGTGGCAGTTGTAGAGGAAAGCTGGGATCTGGCCGTATGTGATGATGATTGATGAGAGTCCTAGGGTTTCTGTTAATGGAAGGTTGAGTCTATATATGGAAACTGGAGAAGACCAAACATCTGTTTCTTCTGATAGCTCTGGTAATAGCCAAAAATTAGCTTCTGGCAAGAGACTAATACCCGGTTGCAAGAGGATCCGGCCTCTCCTTTATCCACCAACCCGGGTTTGAAAACAACTGCTGTTCCTTTAGCGTCTCCTCTTGGCATGGCTTCTCCTGTAAGATGTGCTGCTCATCCCTTCTCGAGTGAAGAATGGGGTTTCAGATCAGATGAACTCTTCTTATAACCGCAACAACACCGACTTCGATACTTAGTTTCTCTGCTGATGTTAGGAGAGGGAAGATTGTGTTATGGATTCATATTTGTTGAGGCTTCTCTCTAACCGTTACCTGCAGTGGCGGTTTGTCAATGCGAGGGGCAGAGTCTACTTCAAATGGTGCAAAGATTCAGTGCAGAGGTATGGCCTTGTGTGTCTACTTTAGCCACTGCTGCAGATTTAGAAAGGGTTTGATTTGTTCATCTATGTACTTAGGATCTTGGTCATGAATTTATCAGCATTTATGGAAACTTATCGTTTAAAGTCATGAATTTGTTAATCTTACCGAGCTACAACAGTGGAAGACTAATCAGTAGTTTTCTGCATAGAAGAAGAGTGAGACTATAGTTAATTGAAATCTTTCAAGAACATGGTTTAAGGATAAACAAAAGCCTTTGTTTCTTGTGGTTTCTCTGGCATTAACATAGAATATGAATTCACTCCCTTTTTTTTGTTTCTTTTTGCTAGAAAAACCTGTGGAATGCATGGGTATCAATCACATTAAAGCGAATCAAGTTGCTTTTGCTAAGGCAGAAATTGAAACTGGCTTCTATTCTGAAGGGACAGGTAAGAAAGTGAACTCTTTTTTAGTTTTAACTATGTCTTAATTAGGGTTTGTTTCTTTCTATTTTGAGAAAGAAGACAGATATTCTGTGGAATTCGGCTTAGTGATTCCTTCTTGCTGTAGCAACAAAATAAAGTATTGGATGCAACTTAATGATTGCAGAATGGTAGTTCTACTGTGACATTGAGCAAATGAATCTGGACTCTAGTCAGTTATTTATGTGTATGGTAGGTAAAATTGTTCAAGAAGTTGGTATGTATACTTATTTGCTTAGAATCATCCCACAAAACATTGATAAGGAAGCAGGAGATTTTATTTATTTTGAAATGAAGAAGACAGCAGTACTAGCACTACATCCCCCATTGATGATGATGGATATAGAAAGAAAGAACGATATGAATGTTCTTTGTCTGGTGCAACCGAAGCCTTGAAAGCCAGCACGCTTTGTTTACCTATTGTTGGAAAACCCGTGGTAAGTACCGCTGTGACATAACAGCCCTGATATGATTGTTTTGGCTTAATTTTAGTACTTTGGCTGGCGAAAATGTTGTAAATGCGAGAACTAACTCACATACTAAAGCACAGAGTACACCAGAGAATATCTCTACAAAAATATGTATTATTACTAGTATTCTTTTAAAGTGACCTTACAAGTATCTCTTTAAACAGAACTCGAACAAGATCAAGACCCTTTTTGACTTGTTCCCCTAGCCTCACACTTCCTAAGATCGAATACAAGATCTCTAGAACCTCTACCCCTTAGCCCTTAGTGTTATTCGCTCGCTTCCAAGCTTAGCGAACTCCACTCTTATGCTAAGAATACAATTTTCTATACCTACCCTAATCCACAGGTCGAGTGTGACTATATATACAATACAGCCAAGTCGGCTATCCACGCCTATCTACCCAATATTCCCTATCTACCCAATTATGTCAAGTTCCCTAAAACCTCTCCAAAATTTTTTTAGAAAACTTCCATCGTGAGATCTCCCTTCTCCAAGGTGAATCTCTTCAAGCTTGCTCCCCAAGATATCTTCGTATCAACTTAGCCTTGATCCGCAATCCATTCTTCAAGTCGCAATCTTCATCTTGACTTGTTCATCCGCACGTACACTTCTCTGTTGCAGACTCTGCTCCATTCGCTACTGTACTTGCGTCTGTATCAGAACATCCATCTGATCTTTGCATCTACAATCTCCCCCCCCCCCCCTTTTAGCTTTGGATGTCTCTCAAGTACCTGCACAGATTCGCTCAAACAACCACACATATTCGAACATATGTATCCTAAATAATACGTGCATTAAAAACTTAAAATTAAGGTTCAAAACATGCGAGTTCAAGAGTTAGAGATAAACATAAAACCAAAACACAAAAAACCAGCAACATTGTTTTATCTCTCACTCCCCCCATAATGAAAAACGAGAAAACTTAAAAAATTTCTCCCCCATAATCTAGTTCCCCTGATCATCCTGCTGCTGCGGATCGTCTGTCTCTTCTTCTCCCCCTGCTTGAGAGCATACATAGTTAAAATTCATAAAGATCAGAGTAAATAAATAATCAGATAGAAGTCTTACTTGGAAACAGCATGCTTGCAATCTGTCCCACGACACTAGTCAGAGTCTGCATCGCGGTTGCAAGCTGTTGAATTGCTTCGGAGGTCGTTTCTAGAGCCAGCTTTGCCTCTTCAGCATCGATCGGTTGTCCTGGAGCTGCAATCGATCCGAGGTGAATGATCTGAAACTTTCCAGCAGCTCGCGGAGACTGTCTCGGTGGCACATACCCAGAAGGAGCAGTCCTCTCAGTTTGAGGAGTGCTTGGTGGTGGTCCAGAAGGAGGTGCTGCAGTTGATGTTGATGCAGATTTTCCTTTCTTCTTAGCCTGCCTCTGAGCTTTCTTTTCAGCCTCTCGTGCTTCCTTTTGATTCTTGAGATATGCTTCTCCCAGACGAGGATCCTTCTTGAATCACAGGCACAAGTTTCTCTCTTGGTTTTCTCTGCATCATGTGCTGCATCTGAAGCACACCATAGATGGTACGTGGAAATATCAACCACCTCGTGTCCTTCTTTTCTCCTTCTTTTTGAATGACTCCAAGGTTAAGACGGACTCCATGAAACATCTTATAGACGAGTTTTGCACGATTAATGGACACAACATTTTTGTTAGACGAAGGCACCCAGTTGTATGCTGCAAGAACTAGAAGCGCAACTTTACATGGAGACAGAGAGCTTGTCGTGAGGTTCTTCATCTCCCGTGTCCCCTCGATCAGGAAGTCAGCGAGCTCGTCACCATCAACTTCATCCATGGTTTCCTCTACTTCTAACTCCTCTCCTTGAAGTGGTGAAACATCGAAGTATTGATCAATCATAGCCGGAGAGAATTCATATTTCTGTCCTCGTACTATTACTATGACTTATGATGCTCTGGTCATCTCTCCAGACAAAGCCGCATAGAAATCCTTCACGATCTCAGGAATGTAACCTCCCAGGCCTGTGACAGTCTTCTCCAGTTGCCCTTTCTTGATTATATTCAGATAGCCCCATGTGTCTTCTGAGCTTAAATCCAACGAACGTTCTGGAATAATCTCTCTAGAGGCAAAACTTTCATACCTTTGTTCTGCGAAACGTTCAGCTCTTGAGGTTGTTTTGGCCTTTCCTTGAGACTTGATTCCTGAGGCAGCGGTTTTCCTGGTTGATTTTCTCACAGGATTGCTCTGGGTTGCTGATGATGGAGCTTTCCTCTTTTTCTCTTTCTCCTTAGTACTGACTGATGGTTCCACGTTCTCAGCATCAACTTCCTCAGCTTCGTCTAAGTCAGTGTTCTACGAATCATCTTCTTCCTCAGATTCACCTGAAGAGACTTCGAATGCTTTTCCTCGATTTTCTTTGGAGATCTTAGTTGTATCAACTCCTTCTGGAATCACTTCAAAGAATTGTTCACTTCTTCCCTCCTTCACGTTCTCCTTCTTCCCTCCTTCACGTTCTCCTTCTTCTTAGTTGATCCCACTGGTTCTGACTCCACATCTGACTCATGACTCAGTTGTTTGGCTGCAGTATGGAGATCTTCGGACAGTGGTTGAGACGTTTGGCTCTGCTGTGGCGTCGTTTTCTCCTCATCATCAGAGTAGTCTACGAGATTCAAAGGTGGTGGATTTGAGGATTTTCCGGCGGCGGAGGTGTTCTTGTTCATCAACATGATTTCTTGAGAGAGAGAGAGAGAGAGTTTTCTTTCTTTTGGAACTTTGAGTTTTGAGAGCAAAGAGAGTTATGAGAGACATAAGTTGGCCTCTAGGGTTTATCAAGGGGTAATCATTTCCTTTTTGGTGCATTACCCCATGATCTCCTAGATATTCGCCATATCTCCCACTCTCTCCAAAATGAAAGTTTTTCAAATTTCAAAAATTTGAAATCTTCCATTTAGGCTCACACGATCTCTCTTCCCTTTTCTCTGATGTTGACACGTATTCCCCACTTATGACTTGATCGGACCGAATCTTCACTGTTCCACTGTGACACTCGATGACATAGACTAGTAACATTTACTCAATGACTTTTACTGACACAACCACTTAGACAAAAGAACATTTAGTACATTAAACAAGCAAGCAATGATAGAACACGTGTCACACAGGTTAATTTTTAATTTTTAGTACACAAACTTTTTGTTTTACCTTTTCCCGTTTGACAATTGTTCGTTGAGTGATCCAGAGGCTGACATAGCTTCTGCTACAGATGCACCCTTCTGCTCTACTTGATCATCATCTGATCATCAGGCTTATTTCATGTCTAGCTTTCGCACAAATATGCCTTTATCATGTCCTGACTCAGTTTTCAACCTTTATTCGTCATGAGAGAGCTGGGGGTTGTCACTTCTTTCTTTTCTTTTTTTACCTTGTCTTTTCTCTTTCTTTTTCTCTTTTCTTTTGTAAGAGTTTTCTTGTGCTCCCTTTTTGATGATGGGAGACACAAAACATCTTCTTCTCCTTGTTACTTGATTGCTCTCTCGATGCGAAACCTGTACTTTTTGAGATCATGACGACATATTTGGCAGCTCTTTTCCACTACTCGCTTCTGATGCAAGACAAAATCTGAACTTTTGGTGCCTCTGCATCAGCTCTTCTGTCATTTCCTGTACACTTACACAAACTTGTTACATCTCACAAACCCCAATGGAGTTTCGAAGAGTAACAAAATGGTTAAGATCTAAAGGTTTAGTGAAAAGATCAGCTAGTTGTAATTCTGTGACAACGTGTTCAATCACTACCTGTTGTTCATCGACTTGTTCCCTGATGAAGTGATGTCGAATGTCAATGTGCTTGGTCCTTGAGTGTTGCACCGGATTCTTTGATATGCCGATTGCACTCTTGTTGTCACAGTAGACCAGAAATGATCCAGTATCCATGCCATAGTCAGCAGACATTTGCTTCATCCACATCAGTTGTGTGCAGCAACTCCCCATAGCAATGTATTCTGCCTCTGCGGTAGACAATAATACAGAGTTCTGCTTCTTGCTTAACCAGGCAATCATGTTGTTTCCGAGAAAGAAACATCTTCCACTGGTACTCTTCCTGTCGTCTACACTTCCTGCCCAATCTGCATCGCAATATCCAGCAAGATTTCCATTTAATCCCTTTGAGTAGTAGATCCCAAGGTTAGTCGTGCCTTTGACATATCGAATGATTCTCTTAGTTGCCTCCAGATGAGACTTCTTTGGTTTTACCTGATACCTAGCACATATCCCCACGCTCAGACTTAGATCTGGTCGACTAGCCGTGAGGTATAGTAAGCTCCCGATCATTCCTCTGTACAGCTTCGTGTCTACTGGTTCACGCTCCTCATCTTTGAAACTCTTGTTTGTCGAGCTCATCCGAGTTTTTGCCTCCTTGCAATGATCTAGTTGAAATCTATTCAGTAGTGCCTTTGCATAGGTACTTTGCGAGATGAAAACACATGCCTCTGTCTGTTGTATTTGTAACCCGAGGAAATATTTCAACTCTCCCACCATGCTCATCTCAAACTCTTTGGTCATATCTCGAGTGAAATCATCTACATGTTGTTTAGATGTTCCTCCAAAAATGATGTCGTCAACATAGATCTGAACCACCACCATTCCTGTTTTGTTCTTCAGCACAAATAGTGTTTTATCAACACTTCCTCTGATGTAGCCTTTGTCAACCAGAAAGTTTGTCAACCTTTCATACCATGCTCGAGGTGCTTGCTTCAACCCGTATAGAGCCGTGTTGAGTTTGTACACGTACTCAGGATTAGTTGCATCTTCAAAACCCTTTGGCTGATGCACATATACTTCTTCAGATAGTATCACATTCAGAAATGCACTCTTAACATCCATTTGGTATACTGTGAAGTTCATAATGCATGCCATTCCAATGAACAGTCTGATAGACTCCAATCTAGCCACTAGAGCAAAGGTTTCTTCAAAATCAACTCCCTCGATTTGCGAATACCCCTGAGCCACTAATCTTGCTTTGTTCCTGACCACAACTCCATTCTCATCAATCTTGTTCTTGAAGATCTACTTAGTCCCAACTATGTGACCATCAGATGGCTTCTGTACCAGCTCCCATACATCATTTCTGATGAACTGTTCTATTTCCTCATGCATGGCTTGAATCCAGAACTCATCCGAGAGTGCTTCGGTGTGATCTTTTGGTTCAATATTTGAGACAAAGCATGCTGACTGCACCATTTCTCTGAAGTTGATCTTCACACCTCTTGTTCTTCTCCCTTCATTCACGTTTCCAATGACAGCACTAGATGAGTGATTTTTGTGAATGTTTGGAGTAATTGTCTACTGTGTCAATTCTGAGGAAGTTGTTGCGTCATTCGTTGATTCAGTTGATGGGTCCTTTGATGCATCCGCTGACGTAGATTTCTTCTGTTCCTCATCGTTTTCCCATTCCACTGCTGTGACGTCATCAAACACAACATTTACTGACTCCATGATCATCTTGGCAAGTTTGATGCAAGAAGCGACGAAGCCATGTTTCTAGGATACTCAGCAAACAGCACAGCCTTCAAACACAACATTTACTGACTCCATGATCATAAGGGATCTCGAGTTGTAGACTCTGAAGGCTGTGCTGTTTGCTGAGTATCCTAGAAACATGCTTTCGTCGCTTCTTGCATCAAACTTGCCAAGATGCTCTTTGTCGTTGAGGATTTAGCACTTACACCCAAAAACATGAAAGTAACTAAGGTTCGGTGTTTTGCCTTTCCATAGCTCATACGAAGTTTTGATAGTCCCTCTTTTGACATAGACACGATTTATGATGTAGCATGCGTTGCTAATAGCCTCTGCCCAGAACCTCTGCATCACATTGTTACCATGCATCATAGCTCGCGCCATCTCCTGAAGCGTGAGATTCTTTCTTTCTACTACTCCATTTTGTTGAGGAGTTCTAGGTGCATCAAATTGTTGAACTATTCCGTGTTGTCCACAGAAATTGCTCATGGCTTCATTATGGAATTCTCCCCCATGATCACTGCGAATCTGCTTCAGTCGTCTCTTCCCATTTGTAACTTGAAGAGCCCAGATCTTGAAGTTTTCTAGTGTATCAGACTTTTCACCAATGAATTTGACCTATGTAAACCTTGAGTAGTCATCAACCAGAACTAGAACATACCTCTTCCCTGCTAAGCTCTCTGTCTGCATAGGACCCATGAGATCCATGTGTACCATTTCAAGCATATCGTTTGACTGAATATCTTGAATCATTTTGTGTTGAACTTTGACCTGCTTTCCTTGATTGCACGGTCCGCATACAGTCTTCTCTGTATCCTCCAGCTGAGGAACGCCTCTGATTGCACCTTTTCTGATGATGTTATATGCCTCATGTTCATGTGACCAAGTCTTTGATGCCACAGGCTTGTTTCATCATGTGCAACTAGACACTGTTGTACACTCTGCCACACATAGCAATTGTTAGCAGATCGTACTCCATGGAGCATGACTCTATTTTCCTCATTCACAGCTTTGCATTATCTCTTTGTGAAGTGAACTAACAACCCTTCATCACACAGTTGACTGATACTGATTAGGTTTGATCTTAATCCCTTGACTAAGAACACATCTTTCAGAGGTGGTTTGGTTTCAACAGTCATTCCCTTGCCCTTGATCGCTCCTTGGCTTCCATCTCCAAATGTGACTCTGCCTCCTTTCAATGCCTTTATCTCTCTGAGATTCTTGCGTGTTCCTGTCATATGACGAGAGCAACCACTGTCGAAGTACCATGGATTTTCATCCTTGGATATCAATGCCACTGCTTCTGATACAAGTGACATGCTTCATCTTGGACCTCCGTGATTAGATCGCTGAGTTGATTTCACTGTTGTTCGTCCTAAGTCAGATTTTCTGATCCAGACTTGATTTCGAGAGCCATTCCACCAGTACCTTCCTTGTCTCAGCAACTGATTTACTTTTTCCCGAAAGTGATAGCATTTCTTCTTGATGTGACCCGGTTTTCCACAGTAGTAACATCCTCTTTTCTGCTGAATCTCTGATTGTTCCATCTTCGGGAGATTCTGAACATTCTCAGCACCAGTCCTTGAGGTAGTACCTTCAGTTGTTGTTCTCTCTCTGGAATTTGAGCTTGGCACAAAATTTATGGGTTCTGTATCACTTTTTCCATACTCAGTGTATCCTAGACCTCGAGAAGTCTGATCCTGTCTTCCCAGACTCAAGATTTTATCAAGTTCCTTGGACCCAGTGAGCATTCTGGCAGTCTTGTAATGATGTTCCAGCTTGGCATTTAAGTCTGATGATTGAGTCTTCTCATTTTTCACTTGTTTTTCTAGTGATTCAATATGAGCAGCAAGTCGCACATTCTCCTTTTTCAGGTCTGAGGTATTTGCCTCCTTCTTTCTTTTATCATCAAGTTCTTTCCTGAGATTTATCACCGTGTCTTCTAGCCACCTTTTTTCCTTTTTGAGACACAGATTCTCTTTACCAATCTAAACTACCGTCTGACACAGTTCTTGGTAGCTCATTCCATCACCATCATCTGCACTTGACTGATCATCATCAGTATCAGTTTCTCCTTCCACAAACTTTGTGATGCCAATAAATGCTACGAAGTTAGCCAGCTCTTCTTCATCACTATCTTCTTCTGGGTCTGTCTCATCAATCCCGATCATAGATTTCTCACGTCTCCCCTTCTGATCGTTGCCGCATTCCAGTTGAGTGTGTCCAATTCCTTTGCACTTGTAGCATTTGATTTCTCTCCTTCGAACAGTTGGATAGTCCGTTTTGTAATGTCCATACCCCTTGCACTCATGACACTGAACCTCGGCTTTGTGATCTTTCTTTTCAGACTCAGATGTTCGTTTCTCACCTTCTGTAGCACGTTGTGATGTACTTCCTCTTCTCTGACCTGATTCGGCTCTATGAAGAACTCTGTCAAATCGCCTAACAAGCATACTCACTGGATCATCGTCATCTTCTTTGTTATCTGAACCTTGTGATACCAGTGCAACTCCCTTTCCTTTCTTTCCTCCGTCAATCTCCTTTTCATGTGCTCTCAGCATATCCCTACTACTTCATCAAAGCTTATCTCATCTGTGTTCAGTGAGACTGACATAGCTGCCTTGTATGCGGTATACTTGGATGGTAGACATCTTAGAAACTTCTTGACAAGCTTCTTATCCTTGTATTTCTTTCTCAATACCAAGGATTCCTGAGCTATGCCACTGAGTTGTGAGCTGAATTCCTCAACTGATTCACTTTTTCCCATTTTGAGATTCTCAAACTTGGATGCTAGATAATCCAATCGTGAGCTTTTCACTTTTGACGTTCCTTCGAAGTGAGTTTGCAGTATTTCCCATGCTTCCTTGGCGGTCTCACATCCTTGAATCAGCTCAAAGTGTTTCTTTGTAACACTGGCGTGTATAGCTGAGAGTGCTCTGGAGTTGAACTTCGCCATCTTGAGTTCTGTCTCGGTCCAAAGTTGTTCTTCTTTGTTGGATTCAATACCATTTTCATCCTTAGCTGTTGGTTCTGACCATCCAGTTGTCACAGATTTCCACGCCATGGCATCAATCCCTCAAATGATAGACCTCATTCGTGACTTCCAAAGTCCGTAGTTGGATCCATCCAACATCACCCTTGTGCTTGACACCAGCTCATGATAGTTCTCCATTCCTTCCGCAGGATCTCACATGTTATATAATCGAACGGGTGACTACTCTGATACCACTTGTAAATGCAAGAACTAACTCACAGAATAAAGCACAGAGTACACCAGAGAATATCTCTACAAAGATATGTGTTATTACTAGTATTCTTTTAAAGTGAACTTACAAGTATCTCTTTAAACAGAATTCGAACAAGATCAAAACCCTTCTTGACTTGTTCCCCTAGCCTCACACGTCCTAAGATCGAATACAAGATCTCTAGAACCTCTACCCCTTAGCCCTTAGTGTTATTCGCTCGCTTCGAAGCTTAGCGAACTCCACTCTTATGCTAAGAATACAATTCTCTCGCCAACCCTAATCCATAGGTCGAGTGTGACTATATATATACAATACAGCCAAGTCGGCTATCCACGCCTATCTACCCAATATTCCCTATCTACCCAATTATGGCAAGTTCCCTAAAACCTCTCCAAAGTCTTTTAGAAAACTTCCATCGTGAGTGAGATCTCCCTTCTCCAAGGTGAATCTCTTCAAGCTTGCTCCCCAAGATATCTTCGTATCAACTTAGCCTTGATCCGCAACCCATTCTTCAAGTCGCAATCTTCATCTTGACTTGTTCATCCGCACGTACACTTCTCAGTTGCAGACTCTGCTCCATTCGCTGCTGTACTTGCGTCTGTATCAGAACGTCCATATGATCTTTGCATCTACAAATGTAAGATGCTTCTCGAATTTTTTAGGTTGATATCGAAGACCTTAAGCATGCTGTTAGCTCAGCTGTCGATGTAATGCAACCTATGTTATCCTCTATAGTCTCGCTTAAGTTGTTAAAAAAAAAAAAAAAAGCTCTTTCTTTTCTCCCAGTGATTTAGGTTAAACTTGATTTTTTGAATGTTAAAACAACATATCTTTTTTCTATTGAATCTCTTGTGTCTTTTGGGATATTTTATAAGGACTAAGCTCATTTACGTCGGTGGTGGATGTTATTTAATCATGGCTAGGTTGATGAATAAATACTGTAATGGTGGAAACGGTGAATGTAACTGCAAAGGAAAGGGTTTTGCTTGAAAGATGCCAAGGTTTCTTATCAAAAGTAGAAGCTATGCAGGTAACGAAACTTCTTTCACTATCTTCTTCTTTATTCGGGCTTAGAGATTCAATATATGTTGTCTACTCTATTTTGATATTGATTTGGGGTAAACGGAAACAAACAGGTTACCGATTGTAGCATGTGTAAGTGCAAGATGCAAACACAATACGGTAATGCAGAAAGTAAAGCAAGAGACAAAACAACTACAAGCAACCCTTAATCTTTATTAGAAATCGCCTTGTACACTCTATTACAAGATCTGCTTAATCATCTTTACACAGTCTGTTACACCCTAACAACTACTACTAAAATATTCCTAAGCTACCCGCTTGTGTCTCTCTTCCATCGAGTACTTCAGCCACTGCTTCAGCACGACCCAGAACACTTCCAAGAGATTCTCTCTCTTTCTATAAGATCAGCCTTTGTGTCTCTCTCCTTATAAAGACGACCCCATAGCTATCTTATAGTTATTCTCCATGTTCCCGAAACCCTAGTCTCCAAGGAATCCACAATATGGACATCTTCCATAACATTAAGTGCAACTTTCCTTTTCTTGAAATGCACTTATTCCTCTTTCTTTAAATCATAAACTTGCTCCTCAAGTTTATTCCTCTTTCCATATCTCCAAGATACTCCCTTGCTCTCCAAGTCTACACGACTCCAGCTCAGCATCTTGACTCCACATGGTCTTCACTACTCAACACGACGTCTGCTTCAGCAACTACGTCATCGACTACTTCAGGGCAGACATCTTACATCAACAATCTTCCCCTTTTAGCTTTGTGTGCCGATCAAGCACAACACTCTTCTGGTTCAACAACCACGTTCCCCATCTGGAAACTTCCACGCTAATTGTGCATTTCTCCCCCACGAGAAGTGCACCACACCATGCTTTTCTCCCCCATGAGATAAGCACCATCTACTTCAGGACGCCCACCACCATGCTATTCTCCCCCATGAGATACGCACTCCTTGGACCAGAAAGTCACCACTTCTCCCCCTGCTTGATTGCATACTAAGCTAAAACACAGATGCTTAGATGTCAAGCCTTACAGACCCAGCCGTCTGTTTCTTCATGTATAATCATGACACAGCCCCTGATGCAGCGGAATAACAAGTACAACATCATGACCTGACACACCTGTCGAACTACCCTTCGACCAGCTTCTGTTGTGGACTTGTCTTCCTTCATGTGTTGTCTTCTTGACCATGAGCCCTTCCCCATCCACATCGAGTGCCCTCTGCACTCGTTGCTATTGTCTTGGAGTGATTTCACTATCACCCTCCTGAAGATCATCTCGCATCACTTCCAGACGCACTTCGGTCTCCTTCTCCTTTGTGCCACAAACAACCTCGTGTCCTGGCTCCAGACTTGAAGCTTCTTGATCAACCTCAAGATCACTCTTAACAGAGCTGCACCCTTCTCCTGATGTCTCTTCCTTGACCTCATCAAGTAAGCCACTCTTGGCTAAGAGCACTTCTTCAACCCTCTTGGGTTTAATGAACATCTTGTTCACCTTCTTGGCCATGTTTCTGCTCTTCTCACGAGCAAAACACTCCACCTTCTTGTGTCCAACCTTCCCACAGAACCAATAGCACATCTGATGTTTCTTCTTATTTGGCCTGACACAGTTGCTGATGCACCGATCAGTCTCCTTCCTTGTACCAGCTGCACAACCATGCTTCAGAACCTCATGTCTGACCTTCATGTTGTTGCACTGATGTACTACTTTCGGCTTGTTACTCACAGCTATGCGCTGTAGAACTTCATGCCTTACTCTCTGTCGTACGTCCCGACGTACTTCCTAACAAGCTTCTTTGGCTCCACTTTTTGATGTGCTCCCATGCACGAAATGTGATAACCCCTTCTATTGTACTTCCTTCGTACTCTCAGCTCCTCGATATCCCAGTCCCCAATTCACCTTGGCTGGTTGTCCCATCGAGAGTATCTTATCCAAGTCCTTGGATCCACTGTTGAGCATCCTGATCTGTTTGCGATTCTTAGCCAAGTCACGTTCCAGCATCATTGCTCTCTCACTTTCACCAATAGCAACCTCCCTCAGTTTGCTAATCTCCTTCTCCAGAGACTCATTCTTCTCATTTACAGCAGCAAGTTCTTCAGCAAGATCTTCATACTGCTCACAGCCCTGCACAAGATCGTGTTGCAACCTCAGATTCTCATTCTTGAGATTCAACCACTTGTTGAGCATCACGTGATAATCCTCAAGAGTCTGTACAGAAATCTGAATCTGAGGATTCACTAGATTTCTCCTTGCGTGCACCAAATGCAACCATATTCTTCATCACCTTTCCATCTTCTTCAGACTCTGAATCATCAGACGACTGCAATGGAACTCCTTTTCCCTTCTTTGAGTTTGGACATTCACACCGTGTGTGTCCAATACCTCTGCACTAAGAACACTTAAGTTCTCTTTGCTGTGCTACCGGACAGTCAACCGTTATATGACCAATGCCTCCACACTCATAGCACTTGAGACTTTCTCTCCTTCTGCCATTGCTACGATCACCTCCCTAGCGACCATACTGATTTCTCCCACCCGAGGGATTCGTCTTACCAAAGTTCCTGACCAACATACCAATGGCATCTTCAAGATTCAAAGATCTATCTCCATCTTTGTCAACTACAAGCGCCACACTCTTTGGCGCACTGCTTAATGTAGAGACTGAACTACTGTCTGTCTCCATCTCTTGTGCCTTCAGCATACCCACAAGCTTATCAAACTTGAGCTCATCCTTGTTTGTAGTCATCTGTAAGACCGCCTTGTGAGCTCCAAACTTTGTTGGAAGACAGCGTAGTAACTTCTTTACCAGCTTCTTCTCCTTGTACTTTTTCCCAAGTACGAATGCTTCATGCGCCATACCACTGAGTTTGGCACTAAAACTCGCCACAAAATCATTATCAGACCATCTGAGATTCTCAAACTGCGACCAAAGATGATCTAGACGTGTCCTCTCGACACTCTCATCTCCTTCAAACGAATTCAGCAGGATCTCCCACGCCTTTTTAGCCGAAGTACTCCCCTGAATCAGCTGAAACTGCTCTGCTTCAACAGCTCCAAAAATCACCGACAACGTCTTTGCATTAAATTTTGATGCATTGCGTTCTTCCTCTGACCAATCCTCTTTTGGTTTAGGCTTCTTCTCACCTCCTGTGACTATGGTAGTCTCCTCCCAACCAATCTCCACAGCTGTCCACGCATCTTCATTGATTCCTCGAATCATCTGCTTCATGCGAGCATTCCAATGACCATACTGGTCCGCATTCAACACGATCGCCTTCTGCACAGAAATAACCGTGTCCATCTTCACCTTCAGGATAACACCGATAACTTAGGTGTCTCGCTCTGATACCACTTGTAAGTGCAAGATGCAAACACAATACGGTAATGCAGAAAGTAAAGCAAGAGACAAAACAACTACAAGCAACCCTTAAGTTTTATTAGAAATCGTCTTGTACACTCTATTACAAGATCTGCTTAATCAGCTTTACACAGTCTGTTGCACCCTAACAACTGCTATTGAAAGATTCCTAAGCTACCCGCTTGTGTCTCTCTTCCGTCGAGTACTTCAGCCACTGCTTCAGCACGACCCAGAACACTTCCAAGAGCTTCTCTCTCTTTCTATAAGATCAGCCTCTGTGTCTCTCTCTCTATACAGACGAACCCATAACTATCTTATAGTTATTCTCCATGTTCCCGAAACCCTAGTCTCCAAGGAATCCACAATATGGACATCTTCCATAACATTAAGTGCAACTTTCCTTTTCTTGAAATGCACTTATTCCTTTTTCGTTAAGTCATAAACTTGCTCCTCAAGTTTGTTCCTCTTTCCATATCTCCAAGATACTCTCTTGCTCTCCAAGTCTACACGACTCCAGCTCAGCATCTTGACTCCACATGGTCTTCACTACTCAACACGACGTCTGTTTCAGCAACTACGTCATCGACTAATTCAGACAGACATCTTACATCAACAGCATGAAGACGCACATAATACAACTATGTCGGATACCAGTCACAAGCAGCTTGACTTCACGACAACTGTAGGGAAAACTGACTACTTACAACAACTGTTCTCACCAAGAACAGATTTGCTAACACGGTGCCTTTTCCTTAAATCTTTTTTAAACCAAGAATACGGTGAGATTTGCAGGTTTTATTATCATCATCTCGCTATCTCCTCTTGCGTCTTGTAATAGTTCTACGTTTGTTTTTTAGTACCAAAGTAAGTAAACTTAGTTTTTTTGTATACAAAAGTTTTTTCTAATGGTTCTTTGGCTTGTGTACATAATACAGATTTATTAATTCTATGAATCAATCACTGATTTTATCTCTTTAGTTCAAGACTTGTAGCCGTTCTTTTTGTATGTTAAGATGTCTTGTCGTTTCTTGTTTCCGTGCAACAACACGTTGTTGTCTTGTTTCCCAGTAGAGATTCATCAAACACACAAACACTACTTTTCTACTCATCTCTTTTTCAGCTTGTTCTTCTTCTGCCTCCTCCACCACAAGCACAGATCATCTGTTGAATCAAAATTTTCAATACAACCATCAAAAGGTATATTCTTTGTCATAGTTTCATGTGTTGTTTAAGAGATAAAAGAGTGTATTTTTAATATATGTAGATCCTATAATCCATAGATATAACAATACATTTGCCTTTAGTTCAGTTAGGCAAATATGTACATGGAAAGTCCTAAAACTTGATTGAAAATATCAAAGTTTACAAATACAAAGAAAAAGGATATATAAAACTGTAAGGAACAACAAGTAATAGACATCACATACAATGACTGCTTACAACTACAACCATCATCAAACACACAAGACACTACTTCTCTCTCAATACATTTATCTTCTCTCTCCATCATCATAGGCACGGATCATCTGTTGAATCAAATTGTCAATACAACCATTAGTAAGCATTTTCTTTGTCATAAATTTCAAGTAGTCATGTGATAAAGGAGTGTGTTACCACTTTGCAGTTGTTGTATCTTCCTTTCAGCGTCTTTAAAGCTTCTTCTGCAAAAGCTTGAGCTATTTCTGCTTCGGCTTCTGCTAATTCTGCATCCTTTGCAGCTTCTTCAGCCGCTGCCATGGCAGCCTCTGCCTCTGCAACTGCCTGTGCTGCAACCGCTGCCGCTTCTTGTACGTTCATAGTCTTCATTTTGTCCAACTCCAGATCAATCTGTGCGTTTGTCTCAACACTTACTTCATCTCCGTCTGTTTTAGGTGAAGGCAAAGAGAGACTCCTCTGTTTTCCAGAAGATGTCCCCAAATGTTTTCTTCTGTGGGAAGACAAAGCAGTGGAGTCTGGAATCCTATACTTGCGTTTAACCTGTAAAGATAGAAAATTGAGTTATGGTGAATAAAGCATGTCTCTGCTCTACTAACCAACCATGAAGCAAGTTGATTTTACAAAGACTATATGCACACGATACCTCCGGTCGAATGATTGTATTAACTCTTACCTTGATAAGTTGCCGACGAGCTGTCAAGTACTTTAGCTTGGCCGACAGCAACCGTTTGAAGTCTGGAGGAGCGTGATATTGTTCCTATACAACAGAATAAAAGGAAAATAGGTTCAGTCAATGACTTATCTGCTCAAAAATTTGAGCACACATTATGTCCATTAAAAAAGTATGTAAGAACTAAAACTGAATACCTCAATGTAGGTACCAATTGATGTTTTGTTAGAGCCACCAGGTTCTTTTATGGTAGATATTGCTTCCATTATAAGGCTATCCAGCCTGCAACATTTTTTAAAGAAGTTACAAACCATATATAACAATAGATCCAAACGATATAAACACCTATTAAATGTATTATGTATGACTTTTACCACTTAAAGCCTTATCATAATTTCACATTAAAGTTGGAGCAAACAGCTTACAAGCTATCATGACAATCATGCAAAAGTATATAACATGCAGTAAAAAGCTGAAAGTGGACGATCGATGACACTGAATGCAGTTAAGACATTTCAACAACGTTTACATACAGAGTAGACCCATATAACATTAATGTAATCTAACAAATTATAAATTCACAGCCATAAAGTGATGGCAAACCGTTTCGTTTTGATATGTATACACATGTTATAAACTTCAGAAATAACATCTGGAGATACGCAACAAAGCATCTCCTATCTAAGACAAGAGAAACAGGCATAGATGATCATTTTCTGACCTTACATTGGGTGCAGAAGTGCCAGTGGCATCTGCCATTTCTTCATCACTCTGCAATGGGCTAGTGTTGGCAAGTGAGGTAGCTTCCTGTTTAGGAAGAGAGTGCGTCCTTTTAACAGCTAACCTAGACTTCTCGCGCGAACCCCACCCATTCGCAATGACACTCATGTTCCTCCATTTGTCCTGTCTCAATACGATGAAACAAACCCAAACCCAATCAGATTTAAAAAGGGCATCAACAGAGGATAAGAAGGAAGCATCAGACCTTAAGATCAACATTGGAACGCAGGAACAAGACTTCACTAAAGTCGGGGTCTTTGAGAATGGTGCGCCATTTACCAGGTCCATGCTTGATAACGCCAGACCTTAGAGCTGACTCTTCTTCCTGAGTCCATTTCTGCTTTGGAGCACCCATCAAACGCTAAGCCTGTTCTGCAACCACAGGACCAAATCATACGTCACAAGACAAAATCAAAATAAGCATCCATTTCCTACAGAATCTCTATATCTTTTTCCTGCGGAAACCCTAACTGGTAAAATAGCAAAACCCTAGAAAAGAATCCTCGTTTTGATTGAACAATCGACAGATGGAACAGATGAATTCACCGAATTTGATCTTCGCGAGACCAACTCCAACTTCCCTTGTTGGGTTTTTTTCTCAGATTTCGGGAGGCTTTTGAAAAAAAAAATTAGGTTAAAGACAGTAGATTCAAACTAACGGACCTCCGTCCATTTTATTACAGCAAAACCAAACCAAACGCACAGAAAGGAAAATACAAATTAATAGTATATTCTAAAAATGAAACAATTGCTTTTTAACCTTCACACTAATACTTACATAAGTTAACCTTTACTTTAAAATTAAAAATTAACATATCAGATCTTGAACTTTATTTCCTATTAAAAATTTGTTGATGTGACAATTAATGTTACAAAAGTTATTCATATAGAAATAAAACCATAGTGTAGAATTTATTTTAAATAATAATTAGATTCTATAATTATATATAATAGTTGAAATTAAATTAATAAATGATAAATTTAATAAACTTCATAAAATTTAAAAGATATATTTTTATATTTTTTTTAGTTTTAAAACTACAAAGTTAACGAATGTGTTTTAAGAAAAAATATTGTTTTATGAAACAAAGTAAAATATCATGTTATGATATATTGTTTTTTCTATATATGCAAGTCTAATCATATGTTTAGATAATTATGATTCTAGATATGATTTTAAGATTTTCATTTATTTTATTATCTTTAGAAGCTATTTGAATATATCATTACATTTTTACATATGGTAAACATAATTTATAGTAGCATGATATTTTACGTTTTACAAAAATAGAATTCTGTAAAAAAAAATTATGTCAATTAATTTCTCATATAAATTTTATAGAATGTTTGTTTTATAAACTTACTAAAATTTTCTTAACTTTAGTATTTAATATTTTAATTACAAAATATACTATTTATAATAATTGCATTATTATTTAAAACATGTGTTATCGTGATTTATCTTGTTATCTTTATGCATCACAATTTTGCCACATCATAAATTTTTGAATTCATTCGATATGTTATAGTTCTTAGTTTGAAAATTAGAAATGCTAGTGAAAAAAAAAATTTTGAAGTGAATATAATGTCAACTCTAAGATTTAAAATGTGATTTTATTTTCAAAATCAAACCAAACACAAAATTAAACAAAACAAAACTGATGACAAAAAAAAAAAAAAAAAAAAAACAAAACTTAACTAAAAAACTAGGGCAAATTTCATGTTTACCATATTATTAGTATCATTATTCATGTTTACCACCACTAAAGATACATTTTCAAAAATAATAACTTGAAACACTTTAAAACCTGCACATGCCTATGATTAAACTCCTAGACGACCTCAACTGGTCAATTATGTTTAACTAATGGTTGTTAAGAGCTTAATTCAAAAGTATGAAACTTGAGAAATTGACAATCAGCACATGCAAAATTCACAATCTTAAAAGTCACAACACTGGCAAAAATAAACGAAAGACCAAGGCCACCACATAGCCAAATAACTACTAGCACCATGCATGCATCAAAACATTGAAAAAACGAGACTAGGATTTCAAAATTCCATAAGGGACCAACATCGGGTTGCCCCAATGGTAAAAAGGTTACAGTTGTTATTAGCATATATATGTTTTTTTTTGTTTAGTTTCCTTTAGCTAAATCATTGGTTTAGTGGTGGTTTCGTCTCCTTTAGCTAAACCGCTTATGTATAAATACACTACCAGTGTATACTTTCTACAGTTAAAGAGAATGTTTATTTACATCAGTTTCTTTCTTCAATATGGTATCTGAGCGTAAATGGATCCTCCATTGATTCTGTTACTCGAGCTTTCTTTCTCATCATGAGTGTTTCGATCTCTCAATATCTTTCTGATCTTTGCACTCGATTCGTCTTCTTCATTCTCGAGTTTCTTGGATTCATTTCATTCCTATTCTGTTTCGTCATCTTGCGATTCATCGGTTGAGCTGATTGAAGTTTGTTTCGAGCTTTATCTTGCTGAATCTTCTTCGATTGAGCTCGTTTTCTGCTTCGCTTTCTTGTTCTTGCTTCCGCGATTATGGCGAATCTTGATCGTTCGTCAACGGATCAATACGAGAATCCGTATTACCTTCATTCTTCTGATCATGCTGGTTTGGTGCTTGTATCCGATCGATTGAACTCTGGATCTGAGTTTCACTCTTGACAAAGATCGGTGCGAATGGCCTTGAACGTTCGTAACAAACTTGGATTCATCGACGATACGATCCCTAAACCATTGCCTACAGATCGTGATTCTGGATCGTGGTCACTATGCAACGATATGGTTGCGACTTGGCTCATCGACTCTGTTTCCAAGAAGATTTGTCATAGTCTCTTGTTCATGTCAACTGCTGAAGCGATTTGGAAGAATCTTTTGTCTCGCTTTAAACAGGACGATGCTCCGCGAGTGTACGAGATAGAGCAATGTCTTAGCTCAATCCAACAAGGTTCTATGGATGTGAGTACATATTATACTGAGCTTGTGACTTTATGGGAGGAGTATAAAAACTATGTAGAGTTGCCTGTTTGCACATGTGGACATTGTGAGTGTAATGCAGCTATGCTTTGGGAGAGGTTACAGCAACGAAGCCATGTTACGAAGTTTCTCATGGGTTTGAATGATGCTTATGAGCAAACCAGACGCCATATCTTAATGTTGAAACCTATACCGACGATCGATGAGGTTTTCAATATGGTTTCTCAAGATGAAAGACAGAAGAATCTTAAGCATGCTGTCCCTATGGAGTCTCCTGTTTTTCAAGCTAATGTTGTACCTGATGCTGCTAATGGGTTCTATAATGGTTCAGTGGAGAATGTTGTTTATGCTGCTCAATACCGCCCTCTTAACAAGATTGTTTGCACTCATTGTGGTCATACTGGTCACACATACCAAAAGTGTTACAAGCTGAATGGTTATCCACCAGGACATAAGCTCCATAATCGTACTGGTCAAGCATCTGCATCTCAAGCTCGTAACAATACTCAGTCTGTAAACCGAACATCTCATGCTTCTCAGGGAGATCAAGGTTCTCAGAACTATTATCTGCAGACTACTCTTGCTAATGATGTGACATCACCAGCTCACACTTTGGATTTGAGTAAATTCAGTTCTGAACTAGTACAATCTTTGATCAGTCAGCTTTTACTTCTCATGCTCGTCTCCCTGTGACGAATGCATCACCTATCATGGATGCTTCGACGACATCTACTTTCCCTACTGCCACCATTACTGCACAAGGCTTTATGGATCCTCTATCTTCTTTCGGTACTGTCTCAGTCCCTTTTCCATCTTCTAGCATTCGTTACAATCATAACACTCTCACTTTTCAACATCAGTGTTTATCTACGCTTGCTAATTAAATTTCTAGTGATAGTTGGATACTTGATAGTGGTGCTACTACCCATGTTTGTTCGGCATTGACAATGTTTAGCGAGACTTTTCCTGTGCATGGTGTGACAGTGTCATTTCCAGATGGTACTAGTGTTGCTATTACTAACAAAGGAACCATCCGTATAACTGATTCTTTGATCTTGCATAATGTGTTGCATGATCCATCATTTCGTTTTAACTTGATAAGTGTTAGTTCTCTTTTACAACGTGATAATTGTTCTGCTCACTTTTATCCTTGTGATTGCTTTATTCAGGACCATACTCGGGATTTGATGATTGGTAAAGGGCTTCTTGTCAAAAATTTGTACATTCTTGCACCAGTAGACACCACTTCTCGCACTGGTTTCTGTGGATCTTTGGTAGATGGAAATATATGGCACCAACGTTTGGGTCATCCATCTCTTGTCAAAATGCAACACATTCCTGGTATTTCTTTGCCTAAGTCGAGTCTAGATCATTGTCGTGTATGTCATATGGCTAAACAAAAGAATTTGCCTTTTACTTCTCATAATCATTTGTCTAAATCTCCATTTGATTTGATTCATTTAGACACTTGGGGGCCATTCTCGGTAGAATCTATTGATGGATATAGATATTTCTTAACAATTGTTGATGATTGTACTCGTGTCACATGGATTTATATGATGAGGAATAAAAGTGATGTTAGTTCTATATTTCCCACTTTTATTAAGCATGTTCATACACAATATAACACTTCTATTAGTGATAATGCACCAGAGGCGTTTACACAATTGATTATAGAACATGTGATAACTCACCAATTTTCTTGTGCATATACACCTCAGCAAAATTCGGTTGTAGAACGAAAACATCAACATCTTCTTAATGTTGCGAGAGCTTTACTTTTTCTATCAAATGTTCCTCTTGTCTATTGGAGTGATTGTGTTTTAACAGCTGTCTTCTTGATCAATCGCACACCATCATTGCTTCTTAATAAGCTTTCTCCTTATGAGGTTTTGCGTAAAAAGACACCTGATTATCACTTCTGCGTTTTTTTGGATGTTTGTGTTATGCATCTACATATGTTAAAGATCGAACAAAGTTTACTCCAAGGGTTACTCCTTGTGTTTTTCTTGGTTACTCTTTATGATATAAAGGCTATAAACTGTTAGATATTGATACTAATCAGGCTAGATTTCCTTTTCAAGATCAATCTGCACCTGTTCTTACTGATTCTTTGTTTACTGAAACTATTTTACCATTGTATACTCATGTTTCTTTGGATGATGTTTCGTCTTTGCCTACGCATAATGCATCTATTCCATCCCATGTGGTTCCTGCTACTACTTTGTTGCCTAGTACCAACTCTGGCACAATGGACGCTGTTACATTAAGTGCATGACAAGTTGAACAACCCATTGCTCGGTCTCGACGACAAGATAAGACTCCTAGCTATCTTTCTGACTATCACTGTTTCCTTGCCACAAATTCATCATTTCCTTCTAAATCCTCTTTGACAAATTACCCTATTTCCTCTGTTCTTAATTACTCTACCTTGAAACCTTCCTATCAGTCTTTTGTCCTCTCTTGTACCCTTGAGACAGAACCGAAAAATATTTTTGAGGCCTTTGCTGATCCTAAGTGGAATGGTGCTGTGGGAGTAGAGATCACGGCTCTTGAAACAAAGAAGACATGGACGGTTGTTTCATTGCCTCCAGGAAAGCATGCTATCGGTTGTCGCTGGGTTTTCACGATCAAGTATAACCCTGATGGCACCGTTGATCGTCTGAAAGTTCGTCTTGTAGCTAAAGGTTACACTCAGGTTGAGGGAGTTGACTACATTGATACTTTTTTCCCCGTCGCGAAGCTAACCAGTGTGAAGCTTTTACTTGGTTTGGCTTCTGCTTTTGTCTGGTCTTTGACGCAAATGGATGTGTCTAATGCTTTTTTGCATGGTGACTTAGATGAGGAAATCTATATGAGTTTGCCTCAAGGTTATACACCTTCTGGAACTCTTCCTTGTAACCCGGTTTGTCGTTTACATAAGTCTATGTATGGCTTAAAAAAGGCGTCTCGCCAGTGGTATCAGTGTTTCTCCACTGTGATTCTTTCAGCTGGCTTTACTCAATCGCCCGGAGGAGACAATACTCTATTCATCAAGCAAGCTGGTTCTTCCTTTATTGCCTTGCCCGTTTACGTTGATGACAAACTGATCGCTTCAAACAACGATGCTGGTCTTAAAGCTCTTAAGTCGATCTTGCATAAGGCTTTTGTCATCAAGGATTTGGGAAGACCGAAGTTCTTTTTGGGACTAGAGATTGCTCAAAATACTTCTGGGATCTCGGTTTGCCAACGCATGTATGCTCTGGACATACTTGAAGCAACATGCATGTTAGCTTGTAAGCCTAGTTCTATTCCTATGGATCCAACTCTCAAGCTTTCTCGCAGAACTGGCAAACCATTGGAGAATATTACGCAGTACATAGAGTTGATTGGTCGTCTCCTCAACTTGACTATCACTCGACCAGATATCACTGAGTCAGTTTCTCTCTTGTCCGACTGATGTACATTGATAGACCATGGATTTTACCCATTATTAGCCATGGTATATAAGTGTTTTACGGTGTAGTTACTGTGATATAGAGTCTGTTTAGAGTAATTACAGTTTCATGCACTTACTTGAGGAAAACGATGTATTTGGAGCAATTCTGAAACTTTTTGAGAGCTTTGCTGGAAACAGAGAGGGTCGATTATTTGTCAGAATATAGACCGACGATTACCAAGCACAATCGATCGATGAAAGACTTGTATCATCGATTGACGGCGAAGCCACCCGCTAGTTAATGACAGAATTAGAAGATTGCAAGTTTCACAAAAGTTCCAATAATTACATTTTAAGTGTCTGGCCGCCTGTTAAACTATATTATTAGGGTTTTGTATTATTTTAGAGGCAGACTGGCCTAGAGACCTTTTAGACCTAGTTTGGAGAGAAGCAACAAACCACCATTGGAGGGAGAGGAAGCTTAGGATTGGAGAGATAGATCTGAACTACAAAACAGAGAAGATCTTGAACTCCCTTGCTTTCATTTTACTCTACTGCTTACTCTTTGTTATTCATTTATTTAGTACTAGGAGTTTTCCTGCGCCAGCGCAGATATAAAATATTTAAACATATTATATATAAATAAAGTTTTATATTTTTATATTTTACTTTTATTAGTTTAAAAAATAAAACCATAATGTAATTGTTTTTAGTTTGATTTATTCAAGTTTACTTTGACCTTTTAATTTTGCATTATTTAACTTTTGATAAAAATAATTGAAATTTATAAAGTTACTTTATTATATTATTCTTTATTTAATTACCATTTTTAAATATGTCTATTTGTAAATATATAAATTATTTCTAATAATATATAAATTAAATAAAAATAACTTATATACGTTGATAAAATATATTTTAAACTACACTTATTTTAATAATAAAAATATGATTCATATATTGATGTAAAATTTTAATATTCGTAATTATTATTTATATATAAAAACATATTATTTTAATAGATATAGAAAAGTTATTAGGTATCATAAAATCTTACCAAAATAAATATTTACTGAGAAAAAATATTTTTGATATAAATTTTATTAGTTATTACTATAATATGAAATTTTTCCAAAAATATAAATTCGTATATAGAAAATCATCATTATTATATTTAATAAATCTTACCAAAAACATAAATCTAAATATAGTAAATTTTACATGTCACAATTAGATTTATGCCATGTCATATTTCTTTTAAGCCATGTCATCATTTTTTTGTGAAAGTTAATGTTGTGATGACACATATACAAATCACTTCTCAAATATAGTCTAGGAGATTATTCAGACCATCATAATCATGTGCTTTATGAATATGTCTGAGTAGTCTTACTGTTAGATTTAGGTTTCTCAATAGGTTGATATGTGTATTAATAACTTAAACTGTTGCTAGTTGTTCTTAAAGCTAAGTGTAAGATTGATCACTCTTTAAACTTAGATCTTAGGATTAATTGAGAACAATCCATTGCTGACTCAATACCTGAAAATAACTAGCATGATCTAACTGACTAGATACACACGAGAGTTGGTCTAGTAAGTTAGAGAATATTAATCAAACATGTCTGTAAAGTTTTTTGGAAGAAGCATCGATCGACGCAACGATTTTTCTGTCGACCGATATTTTGAAAGGTGTATCGATCGATATTCTTTACGAATCATCGATCGACACTTTCTCGCGATTAACATACGAGAGTTGAAATCCTAGATTCAGATTAGATAATCTAATTGATTATATCTGAGTATGAATTCAAGAACAATTAATATCAATAAATTCCTAAAATCCCAAATTAAGTTATTTACTCATCATACCTGAGAATATACCTGAATCTAGCTATATTCCCCAACTGTTAACAACCTCAAATCAAACCAATCGAGCAATTATCTTGCTCACCAATTCATTTACTGCCTTAAAATCTATTAACCTATTAATCTAGCTTTAATTCAAAGACTATAAATCTATTGTGTAATCCTAGAGTCTATGTGGATTCGATCCCTAAGGACTACATCTGAACCTCTTATTTGAGAGAGTAATTCACTCCTTAAGGTAATTTGAGTGATAGCATACATTTTCAGACGGCATACAAAGTCCTGCGTTACATCATATCGAACCCTAGACAAGGTCTGCATTATGCTGCTGATACAGAGCTTTGCCTCAACGCTTTTACTGATGCCGATTGGGAAACTTGTCCTGATTCTCGTCGTTCCATCTCTGGTTACTGCATTTATCTTGGGACATCTCTCATTGCCTGGAAGTCTAAGAGGCAACAGACTGTTAGCAGAAGCAGCAATGAGGCTGAATACAGGAGTGGCTTTGGCTACTTGTGAACTGCTCTGGTTAGCTCAGTTGCTTGGATTTCAAGGTTCGGGTCACTACTCCTGCGAAGTTGTTTTGTGATAATAAATCTGCAATGCACATTGCTTCCGATCCCGTTTTTTACGAGCTCACGAAACATGTTGAAGTTGATTGCCACACTGTCCGGGATCAACTGAAACGTGGTTTCTTGAGATTGTTTCATGTTGCTTCTTCAAATCAGCATGCTGATATACTCACCAAATCTCTCCATCCGGGACCATTCCATTCTCTTCTTGCATGGATGTCCATTTCAAACATGTTTAAGCCTTCGTCTTAATCGGTTTGAGGGGATTGTATTAGCATATATAACCAACCATATGTATTTCTTTGGTTTAGTTTCCTTTAGCTAAATCATTGGTTTAGTGGTGGTTTAGTCTTCTTTAGCTAAACTGCTTATGTATAAATACACTACCAGTGTATACTTTCTACGGTTAATGAGAAAGTTTATTTTCATCAGTTTCTTTCTTCAATAGTTCTAACTACCGCCACTTGGGTTCAACAAGAATAAAAATTCCATAAGGGAAAACGGCTAAAAGAACCAACAATTTTTACATGTATACAAAAACTCAGTCACATGACGTCCAAAAAAAAAAAACTCAGTCACCTACAAGTAAAATATAGTCACCTCCTCACCGGAGAAGAGGCTACTGATACCTAATTCCACAACATAATCACATCCAATTAAATTTAAAACATGTTTTAATTACAGTGTAAAACCTGTTTTTTAATTAGGAGCTAGAAATGCATTTTTATGACAACAAACTTTAATTACTTTTATTTATGTTAGGTTGGATCAACCTAGGTTTTAGTTTACTAATTAAAGCTTAATGATTTTAACGGAAAATCGTTCAAATTTAACCGAGTAGATATCTTTGGAAGAACTTAAAAAAATGGTGATGTCATAAAAAATAAAAGATTCAAAAAGTAGATTGTTTTGTTTTAAGTACGTCATGTATGTGTGAGAATGACATCATTATCCTCATGTTTTATCATATGTTGGGTTTGGTTGCGCGTTATATATAGCTTGAATTATATTTTCAAAATAATTTTTGATAATTTAAATTTAATAGAAAAGTTATTATAGAAGTGACGTGGTATGAGCTTTAAAATTATTTTTACGAAATAAAATATGTTATATATCTTTATTATTATTTGCGAGGAGATTTTTCGCAATCGAGCTCTCACGTTAAAAGTTAGAGTGGTTAATATCGTTTATACACTAAATGAATAAAATATATAAATTAGCTACAAAATAAAAACGAATCTAAATTTTTTAATCAGATAAGTGATTAAAATTAATAAGAAGAAGAATTATCCAAAATCTAATAAATGTTTTACAATAGAAAAGATTTATATATTGTGATGTTACCTGAAAAATATCTTTTAATTAATTTTTTTTTAAATTAAAAAAAAAAACAGAAATCGCATCTCTATAATATTAATCAAACTTAATTTTAGATAATTGAAAAAATAATATTGAGTGACTTCTTAGATTTATTTATTAATAATTAATATAGTGTACAAAAAATATTCAAAACATTTATAATACATAAGATTTTTCAAATGAAAATATAAATAATATTTTATCAGTCTTTTAACTATTAATGTATGTATTAATAAGTAACTATAAAATTTTTATGTCTGCATGCGTGGAGGAAACACCGAGTATATTGAATAGTTTATGTTCAATTTACGTTGTTATAATCAAATTCATAATGTTTGATATAAATATAATAAATATAACGGACAAAAGTCAAAGCTTTGTTGGGGAAAAGCACATGGCGCAGCGGAATATATGATCATGTTCCCCTGATCTTGGGTGAATCGTGGAAGAAAATACTTCGATGATAGCAGGATATAGTATAAGTAGAAATTAAATGAGACATGTAATTTTTACGTTAGAAAACCTCCTCAATGTAAGAAGGAAAAACTAACGGGACCATAATCCACTCAAAAATTCACTATATAAATGGGTATGAGTACAACCATGTCCTTCATGTTCAACACCCTGAACAGAACATAGACTAAAGTTACAAAGAGTTATCACCAACACAAGAACAGTAACAACAAGAGAGCAACACAAGAGCCTCAAAACAGGCAACCACAAGACGACCTCAGCTCACTAGGATTCCGGGAACCAGAGACTAATCCCACCGTGGATTCGTCGCATTCGCGTCTCCTCAAGTAAATGATTCAAGATTAACCTTATGAAACATCGAATAAGTTTAGGGTTTTTTGTTGAGAGGACTCTGCTCATGTGTGTTTTGGTTTCTGTTGCAGTTTGCGAGATGCGTAGAAATTGGACACCCATTATTGATCATACTCATACTTTATCATGGTTTCGGTTAATTTCATGAGATTTTATTGTTATGTGTGCTAAAATGTCCCCTTATCTTCCTCACTTGTTCAAGAGTTATATGTGAGCAAGTCGTTGTTCTGTTCACAGTAGCGATCGTCTGGGCTTACGCAGAGATTCTGACAGAACCTGGATCTTATGATAAAAAGACCTAACAGCTGCATTGTCGGACAGACCCGTCCGGTCTCATTAGTTATTTTCCATGGTAGGGTCATCTTCAATTTTTATATGGATTTTCTCTGTTTCAGAACAAAAACAGAGGACTCTCTTCACAATTTATTCCGGCGAAAGTTTCATATTAGTTGTAATGCAAATTTTTATTGGGGCAATTCTTTCAAATAGCAATTTTTAAGTTTTTGTCACAAAATAGCACTCAAGAAAGAAAATTACCAAAATAACTTTTTTTTATTTTAAAATTTTAAATATTTATTTTTTATTTTTTAAATTTGAAACTCTATCCTCAAAACTCCACTCTTTAACTCTAAACCATAAATCTAGATTAGTTAATCCTATGGTAAAAATATATTAGTTAACTATATGGTAAAAATATATTTTTACCTTTTAATAAACAGAAATTTGGGAAAAGAGAACAAAACAACTACTACTTTGTCCTCTTATAATTAAAACCAAAATCTTTGTCCCTATATTATAAACAATAATGTTAATCCCGTTTTGTCCTTTCTATTAATTTTGAAATACATATATTAAAAAATTCATGTAATTTACTCAGGAAATAACTAAGAAGTAAAAAAAAACAGATACAGAGTAAAAAATCATAACATGTCGTCGACTCAGGTTTTGCTTTCTCTCTAACGAAGAGGCGGCGATTAGGTTTCGTTATCGACACCATCTTCTCCGGCCGTCTTAGCTCGTCGTAGACCTTGAACTCATCGTCACATCTCTCCTTCGTCCTCCTTCTTTCTTCTCTCCTCTCTAAACACGACAGAGTAGGATTACTTTGCAATATCCGCCGGCTACAATTGAAGTTGTTCAAGCTCGGGAGAAGCTTCTTGTCGCTGATAAAGGACGATTAGCTTCACGTTGTTCTTCTCTTCCTCTTACTTCATCTCGGTACCAAAATCTTTGAGGTTAGGGTTTTGAAATCCCCTTTATGTTTTCTTGATGTGTTGATCTTAATCTCTTTATTTGCATGCACTAGGAAAAGATTTAAGTTGTTCTACGGACGAAGAGATTGACGTTGTTCGATTTTCATCTCGGTTTCTCTTTCCCTAAAATTGAAGGTAAGGTTTTGAGATCCCCTTTTCGATTTTTTTTTTTGATTTAGTTGATGTTCATATCTTACTAAAAGTTTGAATGGAGTAGAAATCAAATTGATTCAAGTTTATTGTTTGAAATTTATTTTTTGTTCGTTATGTACTAGGAAGAGATTGAATTGTTTAAAAACAAATTAATTCATGTTGATGGTTTTCATTGTAGTTTGCGGTTGAGTTGATTGTGAGTTACATGGCAATATAAAGTGTTTACTAGTTTGATTGCGAGTTATAGTTTGATTTCCTTAAGGCATTACTAACGAGTTGAAGTTATTGCTTTTATGTTTTATAGGAATGGCATACGAGTTTCCACAACGCATACTTGAAGAAGGATCTGAGACGCAAATTGATAAGATTAACAACACGTGTAGACGTAAAATTCTGGAGGAAGTGAAGGGTGTTCTCAACATTGAGTATGACGAAGTTTTGAAAGATCCTGTCTTCGGTTCGCTTTTGGCAATCATAGAGAACAAGCTCATCTACTCAGGGAAGATCATTCACAGCTTCATATGCAAGCAGCTCAAGGTTTCGAAGCTTCACGAGCTGTGGTTTCTATTTGCAAAGAGGCCTCTTAGGTTTTCTGCGCAAGAATTTCATGCTGTGACAGGATTGAAGTTCAAAGATGAACCTGACATAAACTTCAATGATTGGAAGGATGATAAGGGGTTCTAGAGCAATGTGCTGAGGAAAAATACAAAGGTCAACTTATTCATGATAAGGACGAAGCTTCTTCACGAATGCAACAAGTGGACGTATGTGGACAGGGTTAGGCTAGTGTATTTGTGTGTCATACATGGATTCCTCATAGCTAAGGATTCAAGAGTGTTCATCCCTCATGAATACATCCGTTTGGTGATGGATTTTGAGAAGATGAGGATGTATCCGTGGGGTCTTCACGCGTATGACGAGCTGCTTGCATCAATACTCAAAGCATGGAGAGATTTGCATCTGAAGAACAGTTACGTGTTGGATGGATTCTCCTATGCGTTTCAGATATGGGTTATGGAGGCAATCCCATACATTGGTAGTTTGGTGGGTAAAAAGATCAAAAAAACATGACCAAAGTGAGATGAAGGAATTGGAAAGGAAGTGAGAAAGTTTCCTATGCAGATATCAGCAGCCTAGAGTCCCACTTTAATAAGGTAATAAGTTTTTAAAAATTATATTCGGTTCAGTTAACAAACAAAGAGTAACTTTATTGTTTGGGTTTGTTCTTGTTAGGGAGAGCTGTTCCCATTTATATCTGCTACTGGGAACAATGATGTGGTTGTTAGCACTGAGTTCTATAGGGAAGATGAGAAGAAAGATGAACGAGTTGGTCGTATTGTTACTCTTCTCAATGCCAAACAGGATTGGACGGAATTCGTATGGGAAGTCGAGGCTTTGCCTCCAACTTTGGAGCTTTCTGATTCAGAAAAGGATGGAGAGAATGTTGAAGTCGAAGATGTCACAGATACACATGTAGAGGAACCGGTTGTTGTTGCAAGAAGGGGCAAGCGTAAGCTAAATGATCCTGGTGCGGAGGCTCGAAAGAAAGAATTGCTTTGTCAACGGGCGGCTGAACATAACAGTGGTATCTCCAGTGGAATGAAGACTTTCATTAAAGGTTTGTTCACCTCTGCTTTCAACTCTTTCAAGGAGGTGGTGCAGAATGACATCCAAGAGCGTTTTGAGAATGTCCAGAAAGAGATGGCTGAGCTCAAGCAAGCGGTGTCACAGATTCCGGGTCACTACAAGAAAACACATGCTTAACTACGAAAATTAACGAGGAAAAATAATCCTCGTAAATTTGCGTCGAGTTTACGACGAATTTACGTGAAAAACTAAAGTCATCGTTATTTCCTCGTAACGTAACGACAAAACTGTTTCGTCGTAAACTGGATGTAATTTTACGAGTATTTTACGAGGAAAAACTATTTCCTCGTAAATACGACGTAAACTTTGCGTGGTATTTACGAGGTAATAGTTTACGTGTATTTAGCGAGGAAATTTTTGAATCCACCAACTTTATAGGTGTTACACGTTTTTTTTGCCCACCTAATTAATTTTCGTCGTAAATTCATAGCAAAATTACAACTACCAGATTCGAATTTTCCTATAAATATGGATGTTTGAACATCATTTTAAACACACCAACAACAAAAAACGTGAAAGAAAAAAAATGGCTGGCTCCGGGACTATTTACGAGTTGCGGAAGTGGATGTATATGCATAGAGATGCTAACGGGAGAGTGACGAAAGAATACCTTGCGGGTCTGGAGACATTTATGCATCAAGCAGATTCAACACCGCTCGCCCAAGAAAGTGGTAAGATGTTCTGTCCTTGTCGGAAATGCAACAATTCGAAACTGGCAAATCGTGAAAATGTTTGGAAGCATTTAATAAATAGAGGTTTCACGGCAAATTACTATATCTGGTTTCAACATGGAGAAGGTTTTAATTATGATCAGAATGAAGCAAGTAGTAGTAATAGCAATTTTCAGGAAAAAGAACCGGTTGATCATCATTTGCATAATGAACATAGTTACCATCAGGAGGAGATGGTAGATTATGATAGGGTTCATGATATGGTAGCTGATGCATTCGTAGCTCATGATGAAGATGAAGAACCTAATATAGATGCAAAAAAGTTTTACGAAATGTTAAACGCGGCGAATCAACCACTTTACAGTGGTTGTAGAGAAGGTCTCTCTAAATTGTCGTTAGCTGCTAGAATGATGAATATTAAAACTGATCACAATCTACCTGAAAGTTGCATGAACGAATGGGCGGACTTGTTTAAAGAGTACTTGCCGGAAGACAATGTGTCTGCTGATTCTTATTATGAGATTCAGAAACTGGTTTATAGTCTTGGGTTGCCTTCGGAGATGATAGATGTTTGCATCGACAACTGCATGATCTATTGGGGAGATGATGAGAAGCTAGAAGAATGTCGATTCTGCAAGAAGCCACGATTCAAGCCGCAAGGACGGGGACGTAATAGGGTACCGTACCAAAGGATGTGGTACCTACCAATTACAGATAGATTGAAAAGATTGTATCAATCAGAGCAGACTGCTGGAAAGATGAGATGGCATGCCGAGCATACTCAGACGGATGGTGAGATGACTCATCCATCAGATGCAAGAGCCTGGAAACATTTCAACAAAGTACATCCAGATTTCGCTAGCAATATCCGGAATGTGTATCTCGGATTATGCACAGATGGATTTAGTCCGTTCGGAATGTCAGGGAGACAATATTCATTGTGGCCAGTCTTTCTTACTCCATACAACCTGCCACCGGAGATGTGCATGCAACGGGAGTTACTATTCTTGACCATATTAATACCTGGTCCGAACCATCCAAAAAGGTCCCTGGATGTTTTCCTACAACCACTGATAAAAGAGTTGAAGGATTTGTGGTCAACAGGGGTGAGGACGTATGACTGTTCAACGAAGACGAATTTTACGATGCGAGCGATGCTTTTGTGGACCATAAGTGATTTTCCTGCCTATGGGATGTTGTCTGGATGGACTACACATGGGAGATTAGCTTGTCCATATTGTAATGGAACGACAGATGCGTTTCAACTGAAGAATGGTAGGAAGACAAGTTGGTTTGATTGTCACCGTCGATTTCTTCCCATTGGCCATCCTTACCGAAGAAACAAGAATTTGTTTAGGCACAAAAGGGTTGTGAGAGACACTCCTCCTCCATATCTAACTGGAGAACAAATTGAAGCGCAAATCGACTACTACGGAGCTAACGAAACAGTTCGTTGGGGTGGTAATTGGCATGTCCCTCGTAATATGCCAGATTCTTACGGTGTTCATCACAACTGGCACAAGAAGAGTATATTTTGGGAGTTGCCATATTGGAAGGATCTTCTTCTGCGCCACAACCTCGATGTGATGCATATAGAGAAGAATTTCTTTGAGAACATCATGAATACAATATTGAATGTCCCAGGGAAGACAAAAGACAACATAAAATCGAGGTTGGACTTGCCGGATATTTGCTCAAGAAGCGAGTTACATATTAAAAGCAATGGACAAGTTCCCGTTCCGATATTCAGATTATCTTCAGAAAAAAAGTCGGTGTTGTTCAACTGGGTGGCATCAGAAGTGAAGTTCCCCGATGGGTATGTTTCGAATCTCTCTAGATGTGTTGAAAAGGGTCAAAAGTTCTCCGGGATGAAGAGTCATGATTGTCATGTATTTATGCAACGACTACTGCCCTTTGCATTTGCGGAGCTACTTCCAACAAACGTACATGAAGCACTTGCAGGTACGTAGTGTATTATATCACAATAATTTACAAAATAATATATGACTAACAATGTGTTTAATTTTTTTTTGAATATAAAAGGCATTGGAGCATTTTTCAGGGATCTGAGCACACGCACTCTTAAAGAAGAAGTTGTGGAACAGCTTCAGGAGAACATTCCCATCTTATTGTGCAACTTGGAGAAGATATTTCCTCCCGGATTTTTTGACGTCATGGAGCATCTAGCTGTCCACCTCCCATATGAGGCATTGCTTCGTGGACCTGTACATTACGGATGGATGTATCAGTATGAGCGAGCCATGAAATATTTGAAGGGAAAAGCAAAGAACCTCGCCAAAGTTGAAGGTTCTATAATTGCTGGAAGTTTGACGGAAGAAGTTTCTCACTTCACATCGTACTACTTTGCGTCAAAAGTACGTACACGGAGAAGAGCTCCAAGAAGATATGATGATGGTGGTGTTGCGCCAACATATGCAGTTGCTGGTGTTCCAGACATCTTTAGCCAGATTGGGCGACTCGGTGGGAAGTCTAAAGAGGTTTGGTGGTCGAGTGAACAAGACGCTCATAGTGCACACACCTATATTCTACTCAATTGCGAAGATCCATTGATTCGTTATTTTGAAAGGTAACATATATTGACACTTCGAAACACATATAAGTATAATTAATTGTATAATTGCGAGAGATTCATTCCTATAAAATGTGATTTTACAGCCTATTTGTTTCTCAAGTCGAAGAAACATTTCCTGGTATATCCACAAGTGACGTAGACAAAAGGAAAGATCAACACTTCATTAAGTGGTTGCGGAATCAGGTATTAACTAAAAAAAATTTCATACATTATCTGTATTTCATTAACATTCTCTTTATTTTTGCAGGTTGATTATGACGACGACGATGCAGATTATCCTAAGTGGTTACACGAAGTAATTCAATCTCCACTTGTAAAGGTCACCACATCACAGATGTATTTCACACGAGGCTATACTTTTCATACATATGACTATGGTAGACAACGGGCGACCAGTAACTATGGAATATGTGTGAAAGGGGAAACAGATTTCTACGGGATCTTGACGGAGATTATTGAAGTCGAATTTCCAGGGATACTGAAGCTGAAATGCGTCCTCTTCAAATGTGAATGGTTCGACCCCGTCGTCAACAGAGGTGTTCGGTCTAACAAATTCGGTGTAGTTGATGTCAACGGTGGACGAAGGTACAACAAATTCGAGCCTTTCATCTTAGCTTCACAAGCAGACCAAGTTAGCTTCCTTCCATACCCTCGGATGAGAGATTCAGGTATAAATTGGTTAGCAGTAATCAAAGTTACACCTCGAGGACGAATCATCAGTGGAGAAGAACCACCATTGCAAGAAGAACAGATAAATGAAGTTGAGGAACCTGAACAAGAAATTGATGATATCCTTCTCATTGATCCGCATAATCACGAGTACGAAGATCTTACCGATGATGCCACAGACGAAGCTGTTGAAGACGAGTTTAATGAAAATGATGATGTTTCTAGTGATGACGAGAATGTCGATGTATCCGATTGATGTATTTGTTTTATGAATAAGATGAGGGAGTTTGTTTTATGAATAAGATAATGTGGGGTTTGTTTTATGAATAAGGTAATGTGGGAGTTTGTTTTATGAATAAGCAAATGTGGGAATTGTGGTTTGGAATGGAAATAAAGATGGGGTTTGAAATATATGAAGTAGAAAATAAGGAATATGGGGTTTGGGGTTTCGGGTTTCGGGTTTTGGATTCTAGGGATTTAAACATAACACTCGTTAATTCCACGTAAGCTTAAATCGTCGTAAAGTCCTCGTATTCCAACGAGTAAATAACGACGAAGGACGCGTTAATTCCACGTAGGACTAAATCGTCGTAAATACCACGTAGGATGAATTCGTCGTAAAAACCACGTAGGATGAAATCGTCGTAAATATAACGTAATACAACGAGAAAATAACGACGAAACCTAAAAATAAATATGGGGTTTGGAATATATGAAGTAGAAAATAAGGAATATGGGGTTTGGGGTTTCGGGTTTTGGGTTTCGGGTTTGGGGTTTCGGGTTTCTGGTTTTGGGGTTCCGGGTTTTGGATTTCGGGTTTCGGGTTTCGGGTTTTTGGTTTCGGGTTTTGGGGTTTCGGGTTTAGGTGTTCGGGGTTTGGGGTTTCTGGTTTTGGATTTTGGGTTTCGGGTTTCGGGTTTCGGGTTTCGGGTTCTAGGGATTTAACCATAACACTCGTTAAAAATAACGACGAAACTTAAAATTAAATATGGGGTTTGGAATATATGAAGTAGAAAATTAAAGATGGGGGTTTGGGTTTCGGGTTTCGGGTTTGGGGGTTGGGGTTTGGGGTTTGGGGTTTCGGGTTTGGGGTTTCGGGTTTCGGATTCTAGGGATTTAAACATAACACTCGTTAATTCCACGTAAGCACAAATCGTCGTAAAGTCCTCGTAGTATGAAATCGTCGTAACTACCACGTAAAATGATTTAAACAAAACACTCGTTAATTCCACGTAAGCAGAAATCGTCGTAAAGACCACGTAAACGGATTTATACATAAACCCGTTAATTCCACGTAAGTACAAATCGTCGTAAATATCTCGTAGTGTACAAACTTGAAAAAAAAAGGAAAAGGAGAGAAATACCAGATTAACATGTGGCAAGACTTCCAGCATTTATAATACGTAAGTCTCGCCCACATGAATTCTAATATCTTCTCCTTTTCCTATTTTTTTCAAATATTTATAATTTGAATAGGATTTTTTTGAGGATTGTGATTTGAGATAAGGTGTGATTTGGGAGTTTGTGTGTGGTTTGAGAGTGAGAGTTGTGGGTATATTTATAGGAAAGCAAGCCTCGTTAATTCCTCGTAAGGTAAATCGTCGTTAATACCTCGTATAAAAAAACACGGGCCTTTGTGATTCCTCGCAATTTCCTCGTAAAAAAAAAGACGGGCCTTTGTAACTGCTCGCTATTTCGTCGTAAACTTACGAGGAATTTGCGACGATATGTAATCTTATATATACACCCGAGCGCTCACTCTTTCTTTCCTCTCTACTTCCTCTCTACTTCCTCTCCATTTCGTAGCAATGGTTAGCCTCTCTGATTCCTCTCTAATTTGGTTAGTTTATGATAGATTAGGTGGTTAGTATAGGGAATTTAGATAGGTTTGCGGATTTTATGTTGTTTAGTGTTGATTATGTGGATAATGTTGGGAAATATATTGTTGATGTTAATTTTAAAATTTCATTTTTTTTCCAGGTTCGAAAAGAAAGACTTACTGCCCATTACAGAGAGATCTTCGGTGAGCCGGGTAGTCGTTTAGACCCGGCCTCTTCTTCCGCTCCCAGTTCTTCGGGCCAGGAGACTGTCCCCGAGACTCAGTACACTCAGAGAGTCTCTGGGTCTACTTCTTCTACTGCACCATCGGCTCCTCATGTGCCTCCTCCGATGCCTCCTCCTGTGCCTCCTCCGATGGCACCTCCGATGGCCGCCGATATTCATCCTGATTTGATGGTGCCTCCGAGTGCTCCTTACTCGCAGTACACTGTAGAGGACATTCTCAGTCTGCCAGGCAGAGAAGGTTTACCAGTCATCGACCCAGACCGACCGGACGGAACTTTGTGGTATGTTGCATTAATTTTTTTTTAATTCGTTTAAATTTCTTTTATAACATTAAAAAATAATTTATATTTTAAATTTGTATTTTCCAGGTGGGGGGTTGACGGATGTCTTGCATCGGACGTAACCGACACGATCAAGGGTTACTTCTCCATGCCACATCCAAACTGGAGTAAGACGCCTCACTACGTCAGAAAGACGTGGTTCAAAATTTACGCTGTAAGTTTCTATTAATTAATTATATATACTTTAATTTTTTCATGATTTATATATATACTTTCTAAAAAACTAATTGTTAATTTATTTTTCCAACAGCAAAAATATACTTGGGCCTTGGGGATCACTGAGAGGGTGAGGAAGAAGTTTAACGCGAAGGCGAAAGTTCGCTTGTTGGACACGGTCTCCAACTGGAAGGGTGACTGGATCGTGAAGGGGTATGAGCGTGGCAAACCCGCTGAGCTCACCACGGATGTGTGGGATGGCCTCATCCGTTATTGGCGCCTTCCTGATTCCATTAGAATCGCCCAGGCTTGCTCTAACTCCCGTAACACGGTCGATGAGCACGGGAACGGGCCGATGCTTCACACTACGGGCCAAAAACCCCACGCCGGTGTCCGTTTGGAAATGGTAATTAAATATTTTATTAAATATTTTATTAAATAATTTTAGGCCAAAGAGACGGGACATCTCCCTTCTCTTATGGAACTTTACGAGAGGACCCACAAGAACAAGGACGTAGTTGCTCGGGTTGAAGACCGCCAGACTCAGCTGACCCAGCAGTCTACCGACGGATTACCCATCACCTTATCCACACTTGACGTGGATAAGATTTACGAGGAGATAAATTTTCAAAAAAATTATTTTTTTATTATTCATTTAATTTAACTTTAAATTTATACTTACAATATTTATTTTTTGTTTTTAAGGTTGTCCCTAAAAAAAAGGGACGGACGTTGGGTATTGGTTCCGTCAACGATGTTCCGAGAGCGACATCGTCTTATGGTCAGCGACGGGATGATGAAGTCACTGAGCTGCGTAGAGAGTCCGCTCAGCTGCGTAACGAGTTGACCGCGACAAAATCTCGTATGGGTGGAGTCGAGGGTTTCTTGGACGTTATTGCGGCCACAAATCCGGAATGGGAGTCCATGTTGAGGAACATGCGACAACAACATCCCATTCAAGGCGAGTCATCCGACGTACATAACGAGGCGGATGTTACGAGGAGGAGTGATGAATTCTACCGGGCGATGAACGACCCTTAGTTTTTTTTTTGGTTGTTGTATTATATAAATTCAAAACTTATTTATATATAAAATATTTTCATTTTGATTTATTTTTATTTTAAATTTTAATTTATTATTAAATTAAATAATTTTAATTATTTTTTAATTATATTTTTTAATTCTGTAAAAATAATAAAAACGAAGTAAATTCGTAGCTAATGTACGACCTCTTTACGTGGAAACCTTTCGA
Source organism: Brassica napus (assembly GCF_020379485.1). Classification (NCBI taxonomy): domain Eukaryota; kingdom Viridiplantae; phylum Streptophyta; class Magnoliopsida; order Brassicales; family Brassicaceae; genus Brassica; species Brassica napus. The sequence goes on along the minus strand of NC_063448.1, from coordinate 27,908,583 downwards.
GGAAATGACGAGAAACAATTAACGACTATTTTACGAGGAAACATTTGCGAGGAAATAACGAGGAAAAGTTTACGAGTATTTTACGAGAAAATCGTTTCGTGGTTGTTACGTGTATTTTGCGAGGAAACTCTTTCAAGGTATTTACGTGTAGGTTACGAGGAACTCATTTCGAGGTATTTACGAGGAATTGTAGCGACGTCTTTGCGTGGAATATTGACGTGGTCTTTACGACGAATCGCCCTACTTCGTCTTTACGACGAAATATATTCCTCGCTAAGTTACGACGAATTAGCGAGGAAATATGTGTTACGACGGACGAGTAACGAGCAAACGCGCTTCCTCGCTATTTCGTCGTAAAGCCTCTTTTACGACGAAATAACGAGGAAAACCGCCCTCGTTAAGGTGATGTTTTCTTGTAGTGGGTCCTTCTGATACAATGGGAAAAGACAGCGCATCTGAGATTCCTTGTCCTTCAACAACAATGGGGAAATCATCACAGAGTCTGTGTCCTGCAACAACAAAGGAAAAAGGCAAAGGCAAAGTTGAGGAGAGTGTGGTTCCTCCTACGGTTCGTCGTAGCCCTCGGCAAGGAAGAAAGGTAACCATAAAATGAAGCTTTGTAATATGTCGGACTGTCTTTTTGTTGTAATTTTCTCTTGACTCTTTTGTAATGTCATTGTTGTTTGCTTGTAATATCGGCTTGTTGGAAATCGGCTTGTAATGTATTTTGGTGTTTACTATGAATTGAACTTATGACTATGTTGATGACTGTTTTGGCTAATAATGTTAAGTTTGGTTTTATTAACAGGAGATTGAAACTGAAACTGATGATATGATGGATTTTTTGAAGAATTTGTCACAATCATCTACCCATGGGAAACCTTCATCGAAAAAAGAAGAAATGAGCACACAAGAGTATTTACAAGACGCAATGGGGAACCTTTCTCAAGTATCACATGTTAAAGGTTTCGATCCCTCACAAAAAACGAGTGATGAAGAATCACCTAAATGGGTTACTCCATTATCATCCTTGAAGCCTGGAGATTGGAGAACATCCACTCTCAAAGATATGGAATTACCTGAGGACTGGGTGAACGACGACGACTACTCATTAGTGTTTGTCCTTGAGGATTCATGGACCAAACTGATTCATTGGTGCTCAACTACCAAACAGTAAGTCTATGCCTTCCCTCTATGTTCTAAATTCAACAAATTTTTAATTATATGTTGCATCGCAGGCACCTTAAAATTGGACCTTCTATGTACACAACTGAGTTAGCAGAACGTGTTATGGGACCTGCAGTGTGGCTGCAAAATCAAGTAAGTTATACATTACTTTGCACACCTACTTACTGTTCTTCTTCTTTAGCAACACGCCAACTCACTCTGTTTGTATCATATTTTTAAGGAAATTGATGCTATGCTCTTCTTATTTCGCGAGAGGACTTCTTTGCGACGATGGAATCCGTCCAAAGTAGCTTTCATGAGATGCATATTCAGTAATCAAATGAAGAATTCTTACATAGAGTTCAAGAAAGACAGAAAAAAAATTCAGGGTAAAAGGACTACTCCACCAATACGGAATTGGTGAACTTCCTTCACACGGACGAACAAGATCAGTGTGGGATCTTAATGTCAATTGTATGTATGTGCCTCTTCTTGTACACGGTAACCACTGGATCTCTATGTGTGTTAACTTTGTTACTCGTTCCATAGAGGTTTTTGACTGTGCGGGACTGAAACACAACAAGGACTTGGAGCCATTTGCCCATCTCATCCCTAAAATTGTTAAAGCCGTGCAGTCTTCAGAGAAGAGGGGATTTACCGCAAAGCCCTATGAAGTCACTTACGCTCCAATGCCCTTCTTCCTAAACAAGACTAGCAGCGATTGTGGAGTATATGCGTTGAAGCACATTGAAGCACATCTTCTAGGCATGGACTTAACGTTGGTGAATGACGACAACATTCGTGAAGCTCGCCACAAGATTGCTTATGACCTATGGGAAGCTGCTAATGATCTTGAGCTTATTTCGAGAATGGGAATGTTTGTTCCTCTGAAGGCTACAACTTCTCCTACGGTTGAGATTGTATAATGCTATTTTCACTGTCTTGTTTACCAAGCACGTTGTTATTGACGTTTTTAGTTACTCTTATATGACTCGTAACTAGCATTGGTTTGCATCTCTTATGAGGAATTTGAATCTATTATTTAGCACTTGATTTGAGTCTCTTATTTAGCATTGGATTTCATACACGAGAACAAACAAAGGCATACATGATCTGAATCTAAATGGTCTTATTTGACTCTCTTATTAAAGGCTATTGTAGCAAACAAAATTTTTAAAAATAAAAATGGAGATGAGGGGCATCGAACACTTCACTTGGGTTTTTATAAGTCCAACATAAACCACTGGACTACTTGAAACTATTGAGATTAACGGCAAGAAATGAATGTAAATGGTCTTATTTGACTCTCTTATTAAAGTCTATCGTAGGAACAAAATGGAGATGGAGGGCATCGAACACTTCACCTACGGTAATTGTACCTACAACATAAACCACTGGACTAATTGAAACTATTGACATTAGTGGCTGATTACAAAATTAAATAAAGTGAATCTAAAGTAAGCCATACAACATATCAACCCCTAACGATACCCTAAATGAATCTAAACTAAGCCATATAACATATGAACCCCTAACGATACCCTAAATGAATCTAAACAGGGAGCCATACACGATCTAACCTAACTAGGCTACAAATCTTAATAGTCAATATAAATCTTAGTTTAGTATTGACAATAGCATAGGGTCTATTTGTATGTGTTGTGATAGTCATAAGATTTGTATTGACTTTTAAGATTTGGAAGGAATCCCTAAACCCCGATTAACAGTAGTCGTTTGCCCTAAACATAAACTTATATAACACCAATGACCAGAAACCCTACTTATTTCATCGTTTATTTCTCTTCTCCGTCTTTCTCTCCTTCTCAAAAACCGATCATGACTAACAATGTAGGGATTCCTTCCAGATGCTGGTGTGGGAAGGGGATTGTCACTTATGTTTCAAAAACGGAGGAGAACCCATACAGAAGATTCTTCCGATGTGAGATTGGTTTGAAGGTAATTACCTAAAATTATGACTTTTAATTCTTCTATGTTCCAATTGACATTTTTGTGTTTCAATTCAGAGAAAGAAAGAGCAACATCTTTTTAAGTGGGTCGACGAGGCTCTGCTTGATGAGATACGAAGGATGCATGAGCAACAATCGAGAATGGCCGAAGAAATTGAAGTTTGAGAAGTTCCTTGAAAAAGACAGTGGAGGAAGCAGTTATCGAGCACAAGAAGTCGGGAGATGTAGGACTAATTGGATCCATTCTCACTATTTTATGTCTCTGTTCTAAATTTGATTGATCTTGTAATTGCTTTCTGGATCTATCTACTTTGTCAAAGATTAAATCAATTTGGTATTCAGATGTGTTGTCAATTTATGGATCAAATCTTAACGTTAGACTTAAAACTTGCATAAAACGAAGTAAATACTGGAAACGTGCACAAAATATAAAACAGAGTTGGTCCTGAAAAAACAGAGTTTGACATGCAACAAAGATAATTTTAGAAAAAACTCTGAAAAGTAACTTGCATAGACCGAATGGCTTGTATCCTATATTGCTCTATCACAGGTCGACCGGTTGTGACCTTCAACACCACATCGACTGCATTTACGACGTTTAGAGGTTTGAGTTCCTTGTGACGAGCGGATCTTGTCTTCAACTGTCTCGTACCTACGTTTCTTTCTCCGACCTGCAGCTCTTCTAGTTTCTGGAGGAAGGACTTTCGCTTGCTGAACATGAGATGGGACAATCCATGCATCTTCCGGGACACCAATAGGATTTATGCTTTCCTCATAAATCGATCTCCATGAAGCAGTGGTGTACATGTCGTCAGTGAGTGTGTGTGCTTGTATGCCTACGCTGAAAGCTGCTTTTATGGCGTGTCTGCATGGGATTTTCATCAGATCGAATTTCCCACATGAACATGTGCGTCTGACCAAGTCGACCATACATTCAAAAGTGTCACCTCGAACCAAAAACCTGTCATCGCTAACTGGGAAAACCTGAAACTTCTTACCCTTCTCAATCCTTCGATCAATTTTCTTCTCTACAGCAACGGTCAGTGGATGTTTATGCTTAGAACTTAAAGTTCTACGTTTGAAAAACCATCAAGTCATCATTTCCCTTATGCTGTCCAACAAAGGTATAACTGGAAACTCTCTTGGCGAACGCAAAGCATAATTTATTGATTCAGCAGGGTTATTGGTCCTAACATCGTACCTGTAACCCGGAAATTGACAACGAGCCCACTTTCTCACATCAGCTTGTATTAGATAGGTTCCAATTGCAGGACTAATTGAGAAAATAGCAGTGAATTGCTTCTTAAAATCAGCAACTCGGTAAGCTTTAGAAGCCTTTGCAACCAAACCAGCGACTCCTTTACCCTTGAAATATGTAACAACATTGTTCAGCAAGTGGTGAATGAAAATTCCGTGATGAGCATGCGGATACACTTTTGCAATAGCTTTAGCAAGTGAAGTATTCCGGTCAGACACAAAAGCTAAACCCTGATCATCAGCAATGACAACATTAAGTTGTCTCATAAACCATTCCCACGAGCGGTCATTCTCTGAGTCGACAACTCCAAATGCAATAGGATATAGGTTCGAGTTTCCATCCAAAGCAGTAGCAACAAGTAACACTCCTTTGTATTTGCTCTTCAAGAAAGTCCCATCCACAACAATAACTTTCCGAATGGCAGCATAAAAACCGCGAATAGACTGACCATATGAGATGAAGAGGAATCTGAATCTCCCATTGCTATCAGTTTCGTAAAATGTGTGTGATCCTGGATTAGCTTCCTTCATCATGTGCAAGTATTTGGGAACTTTTTCATAACCCTTCTCCGGAATGCCTCTCACAACATTTACTGCATACTCACGTGCCTCCCAAGCTAAAGAGTAGGATATCTCAACTCCATGATCATTATGCATAAACTGGATGATATCATTAGGTTTCGGCCCTTCCTTGACAGTTTCGTACTTATGCTTAATGAGACTACCAACTGTTTTTGATGAAGCGGTCCGAACAGAGTGGTTCCTTGATGATGGAGAACATGAATGATCAGGTACATACTTTTTGATGATAAAATATGAAGAACCTGTTAATCCCTCTGCGCGAACACGCCAGCGGCAATCATCATCTGCGCAACGAACGTACCAAACTCTTCTATCTGTTTTGCCAACCTTGTAGTCAAAATTATGTTTCATTGTGCATATTTCCATTGTTGCCTGCAGAGCTGCTTTGCTAGTAAAATGTTGACCCTTCTTCAAAACATCAACCAGAGAAAAACGGACATACTTTCCGTTGATCATATCTTTCTCACACTTGTTTTCATCATCACTTTCATCTATCTTCGCATCTTCTTCTTCAAGCTCAGCTTCACCATCAATATCATCTGAAACTTCACCCGACATACCCACTTCCTCTCTGTTAGGCAACTCAGCAGGCTCTTCATTCAAGTTAAATCCGACCTTAGATCGAATACACACACATAACCTTGTTGAAGCTTTGGTCTTCACATATGTAAGAAAATTTTGCAGTTGTCGATCATTGGTGATGAAAACAGGTGGTGAGTCGAGGCCAATCACCAAATCGGAAGGTAAGTAACTCAGCTCGATATTGACCAAGTTTAGATCAGTTCCAAAGTCCTCAGAAACCATAACTCTTAGGTTGTCAAAGGTTTTGCTTGTGTCCAAAGTAAGTAATCTACCTCCTGTTTCTTCATCAACAAGAAACTTCCACCCTTTTGTTTTGGACGATCTCCAAAAACCAGAATAGGCATAGATGTGCATATTCTCACGTTAGATTGAAAAAAGTTTGGAGAAACTATGAAAAAGAGAAGAAGCTCCACGTTTTTTTGGTCCAAATCGTGGTTGGCAACGAAGAAAGAAAAATTTAGGGAAGAAGATTTAAAAAAGGAAATAAAAAAGATTTAATAGATTTAGAGAATATTTTCTAACCGTTTTTTCCTAGATTTTTGGATTTTGTTTAAAATCTAGTAGAAAGTACATTCTACGTATGGTAGAATAAAGATAATGTGGTAGATATAGAATACAAATATTGTAGATATATGAGAAGTGAGAAGAATGTATATACTTCCATAGAAGATATAAGAACGTTTATTATTACTTATGATCTACCAGAAAGACAGAACATAAAAGAAAATATTGATTTTGTATTCTGCCATCTTAGATCTTAATGTTTCCGGTCTAATGCGCATTCTTCGGTATGTAGATCATTGTGTTTCAGTTAGAAAGCATATTCTGAATCGCCGTAGATGGTAGATCTTATATACTAACATCTTTAGCCTATTTTTCAATTTACCATTCCAAATATCTTTTTAATCCAAAAATATTTTTCATAGATGCACATGTTTGACTACTTCAGGTTTTAGATTTTTCTTAATTTTTTTGCATTGTAAATTAATTGATATGAATTTTTATAACTTTGAAGGGTATTGAAAGTCCAAAAGTGACAAAATTTGATTTTGTACTAAGGGGACAATAGCATAGTTTAGTTGTTTCCTTTTCCCAAATTTCCCAATAATAAAATTTATTTTGATCATTTTTTTCATTGAATGTTATTTTTGCGAAAATAAACTAAAAATAAAAATGACTATCCAAGAGAATTTTTTTTATTATTGTCATGAAAGTGCAGGGCTTTTAGGACTAACAGAGTTTGGAAGCAGAAGAGTGGTTCATATATCTGCAGGTTTCATCTTCTCCTCATATTAGGTAATGCTCAAACCCGTGAAATTTCTCATGAAGAATCGGTCTTTTGGTTTCATCACGAAATTGACCGCTAAACTTCGAGAAAACAGAAAAAAGAACACTTTTGTATGTTAATACTACATGTGTTTGCTTACAGACTTGTAACAGCTACATATTCCAGAGTGACTAAGCAAATCGAGATTCAAACATTTTTTTGTGTGTGAATTAACCGATCATCTTAGTCCGGCTGAAGCTGTTGGATTGCTTCCTCCAGGTCTTCCCATGGCAAGAGACCCATCGTAATCCTAAACCCCAAACATACATATTTTCCATTTAAGCATGAATGAAGCCAACACAAAGCATAACTTAAATTGGGTGTAAGGTTGTATATGAAGTATAAATTACCCGTTTCTCGAAGGAACATATTCCTTACATTACAAGTGAATAATATACTTCAGGAGATTACATAAAAGGGTACAACAAATTGTGAGCGTCACCTTTATCCACATGTCTATGGCAGCTCCGCTTGATCTGTTTACTTTTGGCAGATATAATTTTGCTGTACCATAAACCATCAAAAAACTTACATAAGCTTCAACAAGTGAGCAAGAGGTATTGATATGTATATTATGATCTAACAAACGTACTTGATGAATGTGGTTGTACAGCACGATAACCCTTTTTCCCCAGAGAAAGAAGCATTGCTGCTTGACCAAAAGCCATGCCACAATTTATTGTATATACATCCGACTTGCAATACTTTTAAGCAACACACAGAAAATCGAAACAGTGTGAGTGACTTAAGGCTGGTTCAGGTGAATATGAATGCACACGATTCCTTTATCGAAATACATGAGCCAGTAAAAAAAATCAACAAAAGAAACTTCATGATTGGACATGTGAATCACAAGATAGGACACGCAAGTGTATAAATGATTAACTTATAATCACAATAAAGATAAATGCACACACGGATTGTTTTAGTGAGATGACTTACAGAAATGGTGTCAGCTATGGCATAAGCCTCTGTTTCTGACCCAACAGTCTCCATCTTCTCATTCTACATGGCATTTTAGCAAAGAGAAAACAATAGCTTATTAGATAGCTTTTAAAGGTCACAAGCAGATTGTTCCATCAAAACAAAAATATGCAATACCTGAGTCCCAGGTGAGTTTATGTATAGGTAGATGGGATTTGCTGGGTTATCATAGTCTAACCACATAAACTGCGCAACGAGTAACTCAGTAACATGTGTTCAAAAAAAAAAAAAAAAAAAAGAGTAACTCAGTAACAGCAGGTACAATCTGCCAGTAAACACACCAAAAGGAGCAAGATCAGTGCCTGAGCAGAAAGGAAACAAGTGGGTTTAATGGCACGTGGAGGTCTTACAGGCATGCCAAGGTAGCAAATCCTAGCATCCAAGAGCAAAGAAGGCAAATCTGGAGGAGCAGTTCTTGGTCTTGCAGATCCTCCACCTCTGTACATTTGGACACTCATGATATATCTTCTAGGATCCGCTACATTCATACCAGACATACTCCATATTCCACCATTGTCTAAATAATTTCTTCTGGACGAGATGCTTTCCTATTAACAAAAAGAAGCAACGCCAAAAGACAATATAAGATTGAGAATCAACCTATGTTCTCCTCTTAGTTGTTTCCATATTCTGGAACTGAAAGCGGACTGAACAAGAAGGGCTCATTTTTAACCTCTGTAACTTTTTCCGCTTGCCTACGGACACTCGGCCAGGGCTATCCTCGGTCATGAACATATCCATTTGAGCTGGATTAAGCCCGTAGAAATATTGCGGTACATTCTTGAAGTTTTGCATCACCAAAGAAAAAGGCAAAGAAACATATATTAAGTATCATGTCAGGTCATATGGGTTTTTTTTTGTAACTGAAAACGGACTGAACAAGAAGGGTTCACTTTTAACCTCTGTAACTTTTTCCGCTTGCCTACGGACACTCGGACAGGGTTATCCTCGGTCATGAACATATCCAATTGAGCTGGATTAAGCCCGTAGAAATATTATATTTTTTTGCATAATTTATCTTGTTAATAATTTATATTATAATCGGTTCAAATTTGTTGTTAACAATTAGTGTTCAGCATTTTTCTTTAGATAACATATATTTTGAAAAAAATTCATAATTATTTTTGTTATATATATAATGGATATTATTGAATTATTGTGTTACCTAAATAAATGATATAACCATTATTTAGTAACATATAAATAAAATAATTTGTTTAATTTATTATTGATTGATATGTTTTTGTAGTATTAAAATTGTAAAAATAAGTTTTATTTATTTTCATTGTATAAATTATTGTTTTTTAATTATTTAAATTATCTAAATAATTTGAAAAAAATTGTTAAAAATTATTTAAAAAAAATTGAGTTCTAATATTTTATATTGTTTTGACAGAAGAGTAATTATAGTGTTGTTTGGAAACATTAATACTTATATAAAGAAAGAAATATTGATGATTTAATGTAAGTTTAACTATAAAGTAGAAATGTGTATTTAATTTTAAAACTTACAAAATAAATGTTAAGTCCAACATAATGTTTTTGTTTTAATAATATAGATAAGTTTGTGAGCTACAACCCCAAGTATATTCTGATATGCAGTGAGAAACATCCCAAGTATAAGAAATATGTCAATAACTACAACACGTTTATGGTAGTTCATGCCAAATGTACGAAGTAAAAGCTAATATGATGGCAACATCATAATCAAGTTTAATTGATTTTAAGCTTAGTTAATGGAGTCATTCCGTAATATTTTAAAATTAAGCTTGTTCAAGCAAACTCGAACCGACCCAAATGATTAGATCCGACCAGACATAACTTCTCTTTCCCCATATCGATTAATTAGGGTTCGTAAGAAAAGAAAAAAAAATGGAAATTTCTAACACAGAGAGATTGAAAGAGACTCGGTTTGAAAGACAGAGAGAGATTCGGTTTCTTCGTAACAGAGACAGAAAGAGGAAATCGATTTCAGAGTTCATAAGAGGGTCTAGTAAAATCGATTCAGGATGTAGTAAGCTTCCACCGTGTCTTTTTGTTTCAGGATGTGAAATCCATCTCGCTTTTGTTTGTGCGGGATGTCCTTTTAACATGTTCTTATGCGATTTTGTTGTTAACAATGAGCCCATGTCAGTGAAAATTAATTGTTTCATTCGGGTTTGTTCAAATATGAAGAAGATGGGAAGTTGATTCGGGGAAAAAAGATGGGAAGTTGATATGGTTAGAAATCCCCAATTGCCTGAAACCCGAATCGAAACAATTCTCATTTATATTGTTATCTATGTTTTCAAACAATTCTCATTTATACTACTATCCATGTTTCCATACAATTCTTATTTATACTGATATCCATGTTTCCAAACAGTACTAAAAAATACTTTAGTTTTAATAATATAAAAATAGTGAGGGAGATTTCATATAGGGCTAGCTCACATATAGTAAGTATAACATCTATATAGTGAGGGACATCTATCGGTTCAGTTTGGTTTATCCAATCAGATATGAATCGGGCGGGCTTTTACCAAAGCTAATGCAGGTTTGTTGAGCAAACAAGGAAATGACGTACAGATATTAGAAACCCTAATTGCCTAAACCCGAATCAAAACCTAGCTAGAGACAAGAAAAGAAGACGACAAAGAGGGGACAAAATCAGAAATCAGTTGTGTCATAATTCATTCTCATAACTTGAACCGAATTTGATAAATTGGTTTAATCGAACCAGTCTAGGGGTAGAATCATCAATTTGAGGATAGTAGTCGTTACTGGGAAAGAAAGGGTTCACATTTAAAAATATGTCAGAAGTGAAGAGTTTTTTATTTCCAAACCGAAGTGGTAAATTGGTTTACTCGAACCGGTCTAGGTTGGGTGTTGGTATATAAGAAAAAAAAATATTGTAAGTTTCTTTTTTTTGCTTCATATATATTGTCAGTTAATTACAGTGATTAGCAAATTTAATTACAACGACAACGGCTATATAATACATGAGAGAGCAAGAGGGTGTTGTTGCTTGCTATTTACTTCTTCTCCTACGCAACTTTGAACTTGTCTAACTTCGCTCTGTGATTTAAGAATTAGGGCTTACTATCTTCACAAGAAAAAGAATGGTGAAAGTCGGAACAAAGAGGAAGAGTGACATGAAGAAGATTAGGGACAAAAATTCGCTGGCCACTACGTTCACGAAGTGAAGACATGATCTGTACAGTAAAGCTTCTCAGTATTGTCTTCTCACAGGTTCTCAAATCGCAATCATAGCCACTCCTTCTTATTCCCTATTTCAGGTCTCTTTCTACTCATTTGGTCACTCATCTGACGATGCCATTGTCTCTGCGTATCTCTCCGGACAGAGTCATGTTCCTGTTCAAGAGGTTAGAGAAGACCTTGGTGTTTGCTTGGCTATGAAGGAACTTGGTCTAGGGTTTTGGTGGGAGGACGAGAGGCTTGCCATCTCCAAGGATCCTGAAGAAATCCAGGACGTGATGAAGTCCATGAACAGTCTGTTGAGCGACGCGAGGAAATTTCTTGCGGAGGAAGCTGGTACTTTTAGTCAACGAGAAGTCGTGGTTGTCACTGACGAGATGAAGGGTAAGAGAAATGTTGTTTTGAAATACCACAACATTGCAAACTTAACGACTTCACTGACAGTTTCTGCCACAATAACGCTTCATTACATGCATGAGACTTGGATGATCTTGATTTTCAGACAATTTTGGAAGGTTTCAGCCATCAAGACCATGATGATTTTGCGGCAACCTTTATGATTTGATTACTAGCTAGTGATCATTTATTTATTTATAGATGTAGGATCTTACCGATTATGTAATGAGGAGATAGTCCAATTTGACCTCCCATGAGTTTTCTTAATTGATGGAAATCATTAAGATTTAGCTTTCAGGTTTGAATAGTATTATTCTGGTTCAGTTTTGTATATTGTAGTTCCGGTTCCAAAATCATGACATTTTCATGAAACTTTAATCATCAATTGATCGCTTTTTTTTACTTTTCCAGTTGTGTGTTGACTAATATGATTGTAAGTAACGTATCAACTTTATATTTCATCTGGTTATGTTTTGTAATTTGCTTGCACAGATCCCATCTTTCATCTTGTGTAATGTTTGATTATGTCTTGTTCATCTGAGGTGAACAATTGATATTGGACTCTGGTTTAGAATCAAAAAGCCTATTTTTGAGATGCTTGAATTTGTTGATTTACAGGCCACTTGGGGAAATTGGTTTTGTTTATGACTGTTTCACAATATCAAATAACTCAGGAACTGAGTGAGAGCCTTTATATGGGGTTTTCTTATTGTTCATAACTACTGATCCTTAATGATGTTTGGACAAAAGAAATCCATGGACCAGCTGGTGTTTAAGATTCATGGGACAACCATTCTTGTGGAGTGGTCTCACGGTCTAAGCTAGCAGATCCTATAACAACTATGACGTAGAATTACTAAATGAAAATGAAACAAAGTCTCTTTGATGTCTCTTAGCAAAGATTTGGTTAATCAGGTAATGGGTCTTCTACAACTGATACATGCATAGTAGATCCGCCTCATTCCTTCTTTTCGTCTTCTCTTGGTCGAAAAGTCAAGGGGAGAGAGAGTCGCTGAGCGATTTCTTTATAGATTTTCATCAACAACGAATGAAACTTTGACAACGGCAAATCAACATGCGACGGAGCTTCTGTTCTTCACTTCTTCTCCAATTCGAGCTTCACCGTTGAAAACATAAGAGCTTTGTTTATCAAATGTGGATGTAGTTAACACTACTAGCTAAACAGAATGCTAACTACATCCTACATGCATCACACTCTAATGTCCTTAAAAGGTAATGTTCTTGTTGTTTCCAGATCAGTCATTCACAAGGAAACTACTTCATTGTGGTGGTGCCAAGAGGTAATGGTGGCTAACAAAATCTTAATTTGCTATATCGGAGTCTAACTGAAATTTCACTAAACTGCATAAACTTGATCGTCTAAAAGAGAAACAAGATAATGAAAAAGGAGAAGTGATGAAGGATAATATACGTATGTTAGCTCAACATTTTCAATTTACGGAATGACATAACATTCTTCTACTAACTGATCATATCCTAAATTTTATAAATCATCGACCAGCTCGAGAAATAAGGTGTTATTTCAGAAACGGGGAAGGACACATACGCTAAACATAGATAATGTATGTAATTCATCCTATCCTACTGATTTGATCTCATGCTCTTTGCTTTTTATTTGTTTTGACCATCAACCAAAACCCATAATTCCTCGTCTTAAGATGCCAATTCATTGTGGACAATCTGTGTTGGGAAAGAGTTTGTTTGATCCTTGTGAACATGGAAATGAGTACATACAAGATGATGAGAACAATGTCTGATGCATATTTAGTGCATAATGATATTGCCCGCTTGGAAACGATTGTTGGTTTTCTCACCGACCTGGTGGTAATGGAAACAATTGTTGCATCTTTTCTCATAAAGCTGGTGGTTCAGATAGTGAGGTTTACATTCTTTATTTACTCATCTATATGCAGCTTTGAAGAGACTTGAGATCCAACCTATAGGGGAAACCGTAGTTGTATTTTAGAGTACTGAGATATTCTTCAGATAAATAAGTTTGATATTAATTTCTATTCAATAAATTTTTTCTTGGTTTTAAATTTTTTATTTATTGGCAGAAAATCTACCGAGGACCCACCACAAGTAACGATTATGAGTATTGTGATCTTCACAATATTGTCATTGTGTATGCACCTTTATTAGATAGAGAGCTTCTTTTCTGGTGCAAGTCTAGCCATGGAACATGGATCCACAAGTTGCATAGTAACATTATTTTTTTCTTTTTCAGTACTTATGTTGTTGACTCTGTTTGGTAGGTAGGTTGTTGTCTCTGTGTTTTGTTGAAAGACCATTCCTCTGTATTGAAGTCGATTTAGCCGTAAGAGAACATTCACTGGAAGGGCATTAAGACAGAAATGTTAAAAGTAGTTATTATATCTAAAAAAAACATACGGGTTTCTTATCAAAGCAAAGGAAACTCTAGAGGAATAAAAGATAAGTTTCTATGGCTAGGTACCAATCAAATGTTTTTCAAAGTGGTGTGCCAATTTTTGTCACAGATAAAATATTTTAATGATAAATTAAAAGATCATCTTCTTGCCGGTTAAGCAAATGAGAAATATTACTATCTTGGCAATGGTAAATTGTTATTTCTTGGCAGCTGAAATTTCAGAAATGAGATTCTAGAGATGGTAAAGCGAATTTGCAGAATGCGCAGGATAAGTTGGTCGATGCGAAGCAAGTGGTGTAATATCTAACTTAGAACATTTTGGTGGATTCAAGCTTGTAGTCTCAACCATGATTGCCTTTCGGGTTTATTAATAAAAAAAATATTTGTTATCACAGGACATGAAAAAGGAAGATATGATTGTGAGACAACACTAACACTTAGACTGAAACAAACTAATTCCCATGAGACAAGCTATGCTCAACTTGTCGAATATGATGAACAATTCCTAATCAAGAGTGTAAGAAAAACAGTCTTTGACATAATCTTCCTCGCCAAGTTGTACAAACCGAAAGATCAGAGTTGACTATCCTCATCCCATAACAGAAGCTATAGGCTTCCATCCCATGTATATATGCTCTTATATCACGAGCTTTTCAACGGCATCTGGACCTCCATACATCTATATACTTACGTTGGTGTGTTTCACTCCCAACCAATGTTTTTAAACCGAGACCGGACCGGCTGTTGGACCGGGATAATCCGCGAAACAAAGACCAGTCCGGGTTAGGTTAATAGCAAAACCCAACTAAAGTTGAACCGGTTAAAAACTTGTATTAAACCATAAAAATCAGATAGGATTTATATGTAAGCCAAAATTTTTTTAGTAAAATAATTAACCTCTCTGGTTTTCTTCTTTTAAAGTAAAATTAGATTTTGTAAAAAGATTAATAAAGCAACGCCATAATTCTTTTTTTTTTAATTTTACAGTCTCTGAAAATCATAAATTACAAGAAGACTCACAACCATAGATATTCACGTCAAGGTATTATTTATGCCTACGTCTCACTTTGTTTAATTATTATTTTATGATCACTTGTGTTGAAGACTTTAATAATTAAAACATTAACATTATGAAATTCCAAATTTGTATTAAAGAATAAAACATTATAATTATTCTTGCTTCTCATTATACGAGGAAATAAAAACTTAGTTTCATGACTTTTTTTTAAAAGTGAAAAGATTTGGAGTGATGAAGACCTGAAGAACGAAGTTAAAATGTGATTTTTCATATATTTTAAATTTTAACTATTAAATTATTCTATAACTTTTTATTTTATTTTTGATTTTTAAGTTTTTTAAAACATTTTGGTTACTAACGAAATAATTTGATAGGATCTGTTTTCTAAATAATATGTATATTATTTACAAAATATCATTAAACTGAATTTGGTTGAACCCAAATGAATCCGGTGGAACTATAGAGACCCATGATCCAAAAAAATTTCGGTTCAGTTTTAAAAACATCTCTAATGTTGCCACGTGTCATTATATCCCCTTTTTTTTTTTGCATTCACCATGCACATGATTTTTTTTTTAACATTCAACACTCAAGAGCCCCATTGTATGTGTTGAATCCAAAATTTAACTAACTCACTGCAAGTATTCTAACTATAAACAACTCAAGATAGAACGTCCATTTCAACTTTTTAAGAAAGGCGACACTTGCTAGCTCAGCCAGCAATTGCAACTGCCACCTCATCATCCACTGTTGACTGCGTTGACCTTAGTTTTTCTTCTTCCGCATAAACTCGAGCTTTCCCACAAAAGATTTCTTCTGGCCAAGAGGAGGAAACCCTAATCCATTGACCAGAGTTTAGAAAAACTCTATGGAGGCAGCTACTACAACTATCCCAGAGGCGATCTTGGTGGAGATTATTGTAAGACTACCGTTAAGAAGCATTGCCAGATTGAAATCGGTCTGCAAACAGTGGAAAGCGCTGATAGAATCGTCGTATCTCCGCGGCGTCTTCGTCTCTCTACACAAACAATCCTCTTCCTCCTCATCCTCATGTTCGGAACCGACTATCCTTACCCCATCGCAGAAGCTATAGGCTTCCACGGATGCAGCACATGGGATCTTCCCAGATCTCCTTTTCAACGGTACCCTGATCTCCCCACCCGTAGCTACTTCTATAGATCTTCTTCCAACGGCTTGATCTGGATCGATCTGTTCCCTACTCGCACTGTCGGCATGACTTTCTATTACAAGACCTTTCTCTTGAGATCCCTCCGCCTCCTCAGGAATGTAAAGCTACTGCTTTGGTAACAACGCGTGTGGATGAAGACGGCGTCGTTTTGAGCTTCAAAACGATATGGGAATGTATGAATGGAGAGTGTATGTGTACTCTTCCGGACATGGAGTTTCAAGCGGCTTCTCTCCTCTATTCCCGTTCAATACACTGCCTATTACCCTCCTGTCAATGTCAATGGGATGCTTTATCGGTGGGAGAGGATAGTGCACCTGCAAGCCTTTTAGCTTATGACTTCTTCCGCCCTGAAGACCATGATCACTGTCAGGTTATACCTCTCCCTCTTCCGTATCACGAAGACGTTCGGAGATGCTTGACTACCTCAGGAGGATATGTTATCTACATTGAGATACTGTATGCAAGATTGAAAGTTTGGAAGCTGAATAACAACAAAAACGATTCTGGGACTAGTGAATGGTGGCACTTGTCAGGGGAAGAAATCAACTTGGTCTCTGTGGTGGGATCTGATTTTGATTGTTTTCCCATGGCAGTGAATCCGTTTAATGCTGATTTCGTCTACGTGTGGAGTGTTCAAGACAGTTGTTTGGTGTCAGGTAACTTGCTGTTGTTCATCAAGAGTCAGAGAGTTGGAGGAATAGTGAAGGTTGTTATAGCATAAATACATACCATTCTAAAGGGTATATAGAAGATAATCACAACATAACTACAGTACTCATGTTATCGATGGATCCTGTACCCTGTCTGCCAACTTGAGCTTCCTTTTTGTGGATCCTCTAACTTAAGGACTCGAGAGTTTATTGTCCATCAAGAATCAGAGAATTGGAGTAATAGTGAAGGTCTTTTGGGCCATAAGCATATCCATTCTAAGTAGTATATGGACGGTAATTGTTGGATTGTCTGGTTATATCCCAGGTGGCTCCCAAGTTGAGTTTGTAACTTTTATGTTGTTTCTTGCAAAAGCTTATTTCGGTGTTTAATGTATTTTGTTTTGTTTTTGTCACAACTAGTGGCTCTATCAATATCAGGTCTTCTCTTTTCTGATGAAATAAAATCTGTATACCTTATCCAACCAAAATCACATAACACTAGACAAGAAAACACACACTTAAGCCTTTAGCTACCATTTAGGCCGTTGTCTCCTGAGAGTCAGACCACATCACTAGAGTGGCTAGAAGAGCAATGATTTCGGTCTCAGCTTGCAACCGGTGTGGCCCCAGTCCAACAGTTATGTAGCCTGCTTGCAACATCAGCTCCACCTCTTTCCTCCTGAAGTCTGCTCCATTGCCTGTGTTGACTGTTAGATTGTTCTCATTGAGACAAGTCATAAACAAGAATATTTAATTTGTGTCTTGTAGAGCACTAACCAATTGTTTCGACAATGTGAAAGCGTAGCAAATCACCAGAAGGTTTGAGAACTGCTTAGAAAATGTAATCGGGAAAGGATTTCTTAACGTTCTCTGGGCCAGCGATTAATAGTCCGTTGGATTCTTTAGTTGAGGATTTTACTGCATCGAGAAGAGGTATACCTTCGGCTGTAGCAACCAAACATAACTTTGACTTGGAACTCTAGAAAACTCTAAAAGCTGTTGAAGCAAGTTTAGAAAAAAGAGAGTCAAGAGTTCTGTAAACTGAGGATTTTAGAATTGCTTAGAGAGATGTTGCAACTTACATTTAACCCAGGAGGGGATTAAATTTGATCGGATAGTTAACCAGTACCATTTGATGTAGCCTTTGGCCTGTGACAGCAAATAGCTTGTATACAACTATAATACCAAGATTTTTTTTTTTTTTAAAAGAGCAAGATTTTGACCAATCAAGTGTTTCTTTACAATGTGGTTACTTGCATTGCTTACGCAGCAAAACTAGGGATGTTAACGTAGGGTAAAATAACCAGCCCACCCCACAAATAATCTAATCCAGTTTATACCCAACTTGCAAAAATCAAAAACATCAAGTTTGAAATCCAAACCAAAAAAATAATCCAATAGGTTTACCCGTGGGTACCCAAAATATTTTCTTATTTACTCTGAAGATCATGTAAAATATTAATATCATTAATGTGAGCTTTAATATATAAACAAGATTTTGCAATTTTATAGAAAACTTGTTTTAGCGCAAAAACTCGTTTACGATTTTGGCGGAAAAACTCGCTTTTTCGGAAAAAAAAATATTTTGCAATTTTAACCAGAAAACTCATTTTGCGGTTTTAGCAGTAAACATCGTTTTGACAGGAAACCTCATTTATGGTTTTAACGAGAAAACTTGTTAAGTTGTTTTTGTGGTTTTAGCGGAAAATTTTCTTTTTGCGGTTTTTGGTCGGTAAAATTTTTGTGTGGTTTTGGTTGAAAAACTCGATTTTTGCGGTTTGCGGGAAAAATAATCTTTATGGTTTTGGGGGGAAAACTCGTTTTTGCGGTTTTGGCGGAAAAACTTGTTTTTACGGTTTTGACGGGAAATTTTGTTAGATTTTGGCGGGAACAATCTTTTTGCGAGTTTTTGGCGGAAAAACTCGGTTTTACGGTTTTTGCGAGAAAATTCGGTTTTGCGGTTTTGGCGGGAAAACTCAGTTTTTCGGTTTTGGCGGGAAAACTCGGTTTTGCGGTTTTGGCGGAAAAAAATTAGTTTTATGGTTTTGGCGGGAAAACTCGGTTTTGTGGTTTCGGCAGAAAAACTCGATTTTTCGGTTTCGGCGGGAAAACTCGTTTTTGGTTTCTGTGAGAAAATTTATTTTACGGTTTTGGCGGAAAAATTCATTTTTTTGTTCGAGAAAACTGAGAAAACTGAGTTTTCTGGTTTTGGCGAGAAAACTCGATTTTTCGTTTTTGGCGGGAAAACTCGGTTTTTTGGTTTCGGCGGGAAAACTCGATTTTTCGGTTTCGGCGGGAAAAATCGTTTTGGCGGGAAAATTGGGTTTTACGGTATTGGCGGGAAAACACTTTTTGCGGTTTTGGCGGGAAAACTCGATTTTGCGGTTTTCAGTCGGAAAACTCGATTTTGCGATTTTAGCGGAAAAACTCGATTATACGGTTTTTGCGGGAAAATTCAGTTTTGCGGTTTTGGCGGGAAAACTCGGTTTTGCGGTTTTGGCGGAAAAAAATTAGTTTTATGGTTTTGGCGGGAAAACTCGGTTTTGTGGTTTCGGCAGAAAAACTCGATTTTTCGGTTTCGGCGGGAAAACTCGTTTTTGGTTTCTGTGAGAAAATTTATTTTACGGTTTTGGCGGAAAAATTCATTTTTTTGTTCTGACTAAAAAAAATGTTTTTGCAAATTTTATATAATTTAATTAAAATGGTGAAAATCTATATATATAATTGAAAACCCATAGGTACACCATTACTCTTTTGTATTTACCCAACATAAATATGAGTTTTAAAATTAACTAGATTTTGACCCGCGCTTCTAAAGCGCAGAAATTGTTCTCTTTAAAATTTTACAAAAAAAATTAATTATAATATTATGTAATTTTATATAAGATAATCTGATTATTTAATATTGTATTGATTATTTACGTTTGAAAAATAATAAGAGATGTTAGATATGCTATAAGAAGTTGTATATTTATATTTATAAATTAACTTTAGAAAAATATTGTATTATTTTTTAATTATTGTAAAGTATTATATTTACAAATATAATGCTAAAGATATTTTTCATTGCATATTTAATACTAAAGAATAAAATACAACTATAAAAGTTTGTAACAAATGAAAGTTTTACGATTTTGATATTCTACATGATTAGGAAAATGCGATATGAAAAGACACATAATTTGTATCACAAAAATTAGTGATATTAGTTTAAATTATTTATTAGCTGCAAAATTAAATGTAAAGAAAATGGTTGATTTAATAGTTGTCAAACATAATTTAAATATCACATTTCTTATCACATCAAAAACCTATCTCGCATCCGTATGCAATTATAACATAGGAGTTAGAGATGTGTCTTGTGATTGGTCAAAAAACATTGTTATTTCTAATTGATTGATTTAATAGTTGTCAAACATAATTTAAATAAATAAAATGACATAATCTTGTAAATAATTTAAAAACTAAAAGCATGATACTTGTATTAAATGCCGAAAAACGAATTTAATGTATTTTAATTAATAAAATAATTAATGTTGTTATTTTTGAATATGGTAATAGTAATTTTTGTAATTAATTGTAAAAGTCAGGGGCATAATCATAAGAATGATTCTGCTTTAATAGTATAGATACCCATAGTTGACCCAATTAATCTTAGATGGGTAAAAACTCAATCCATTATTAATGGGTCCGGGTAAACCCATGGGCAATTACCCATGTTAACATCCCTAAGCAAAACTATCACGTTCCGACTTGTCAACCACAAATTATGGAAGATCTTTCTGTTAGAAGTGGTGTGGCACTTACTTGCTCCGA
The DNA here is from genome assembly GCF_020379485.1 of Brassica napus. Classification (NCBI taxonomy): domain Eukaryota; kingdom Viridiplantae; phylum Streptophyta; class Magnoliopsida; order Brassicales; family Brassicaceae; genus Brassica; species Brassica napus. Next base: position 27,888,040 of record NC_063448.1, on the reverse strand, counting down.
GTTCCTAAGATGAACATATACACATATTCAGTGGCACAACGTTCACATGCACGACCACCCTTAAATGTGCCTGATAATGCACATTTTAAAAGTTATAATAAGCCGAAAGCAAAACATGGAATAAAAACCTGCCGAGGTTGTAAAATCAATAGCAGTCTCATTTTATACCAAAAGCTGCAAACACCTGCCACTGGATGGATGCCCTGAGGAAGAATCACCTTCTGATCTTCTTGTGCGACAAAATCAACTCCAGTTTTGTCTATGCTTTGTATACTGCCTTCTACTAAAGAGTTCTATCCTTGCATAGAAAGAAAGGTGCAATCAAATTACTTACAGTCACTAGGCTCATTTCTTTCACAAAATGATTGCCCCCTTGATTTACTATCCACATACAATCAAATAATTTAGATAAAAGAAGTGTTCTAACTACAAAAGAACTACGGAAGCAAGGAAACAAGCTAAGAACAGCTCTAGACTGATGAGTCATTATTCAAAGAACTCAACTTTTACAAATGATTTCGTGAATCTAATATTTCCATAAAACAAAATTGATTATAGTTTTACCTGTCTTCTGCTTTCAATCTTAGAACTTTAGCCCATATGCCAAAGCTCAAGAGCCTTGAACACGAACCATTCGACCCTATAATCAACACAAAAAGAAGCTTAGTATCATCATGTCACGCAACAACAAGTAACAATTAGCATCACGGCCTCTTACTTAGAACTCTAATCTGATAGAATTACAGTTAATTAGCTCAAGTACTAACTGATTAATCTTCATCTGATTCTGATTGGATTGTTGCACAGATTCATAGAGAATAATAACTACATGAGAGAGGGAGAATGCGTGCCTTGCGCGCCATCGGAGAAGAATCGAGGGAGGCCACAGCGAGTCCGATTCCGGAGGTCCAAATCCGAAGAAGCAGACGCGAACCTCTCGTAAGCTTGAAGACGGAAGCCATGAGGGTACAAGACTCGGCATATCGAAAAACGATGGCCGAAGCTTCGATTCGGTTTACTAGGGTGCTATTCGTTTGCTCAGCCAGGTGATCCATCTGGGTGAAGATGCAAATCAATGTTCGTTTTGTACATTATAATGCTACATCCAGATGGATCACCAAGCTGAATTTTTAAAAATTCATCTCAAATTTTCATCCAAACGAAGGTGAGTCTTGATGGTGCATCTAGATGCAGGATGCATATTCATCTAGTTCAGTCCAAAATGATAAATGACAAAACAACCTTTTAAAATCAAAATATTATTTTCAAACCAAAAATTCTATTTTTTTGCATATACATTTTTCCGCCAAAAACAAAAATGCATTTTCCCGCCAAAACTTAAAAACAAATTTTCCCGCCAAAACCGCAAAAATGCGTTTTTCCACAAAAAAAGTAAAAACGCATTTTTTCGTTAAAACACACTTTTCGGCCAAACCAGTAAAAACGCAATTTTCGACCAAAACGGTAAAAACACACTGTCCCGTCAAAACCGAAAAAAATTTTCCGCTAAAAACGCAAAACCGCAAATACGCATTTTCCTGCCAAAACCGGAAAAAGGCATTTTCCCGCCAAAACCGCAAAAAATGCATTTTTCCGCCAAAACCGTAAAAAACGCATTTTCCCGCCAAAACCGAAAAACGCATTTTCCCACCAAAACCGCCAAAAATTCATTTTCCCGCCAAAACCGAAAAACAGTTTTCCGCCAAAACCGCAAAACGCATTTCTCTGCCAAAACTGCAAAAACACATTTTTCCGTCAAGCCCGCAAAAACGCATTTTCCCGTCAAACCCGCAAAAAACGCATTTTCCCTTCAAATCCACAAACACATTTTTTCGTCAAAAATACATTTTCCTCCAAAACTCCAAAAACACACTTTTCCCGCCAAAACCGCAATAACGTATTTTCCACCAAACCCGGAAAAGCGTATTTTTCCGCAAAAACCACAAAAATGCATTTTTTCGTCAAAAACACATTTTTCCTCAAAAACCGCAAAAATATTTTCGCCAATAGCGTAAAAATGCTATTTTCCGCTGAAACGTAAAAATATATATTTTAGTCATTTTATTGACAAATCCACCTAGATGCAGATGCAAGTTAAAAATGAAAACATAGTTGCATTAAGATGATTCATCTGGATGCATAAACGAAATGAAGAAACGAAAAACATCCAGATGGAGCATCTGAATAAGACACCCAGATGTACCATCTGGATGTATCTTCCAGATGTATTCCAGATGTATAAACGAACATGGCCTAGATATTGATCAGATCCGGTTATATTCCGGTTAAGCGTATTTCAAGGGATTTTGAATATTTTTTAAATGAGAGAAACGGTCATGAAGCGAAAATTTAAAATTTAAAATTAGAAAAGAATATACAGCTCACGAGAAGCTATCATAAACCATGGTTAGCAGTTATCCAAAATAATCATCCCACGTGTGATACACGAGCCGTTACCCTAAAGATGGATGGTTTGGCTTATAAAACAAACAAGAGCATGGGTGTAAACGATTAAACCACCAGATCTAGATTTATATATCGAGGAGAGCGTCTTCATACACGCCCCCCTTTATGCTTGTTGGGAGCTTTACTGCCTTGAACACGGCATTCAGGTTCGTATAGATCTGTGTGTCTTAGATCAGATCTGATGTATTCTTCCTGCATTTCCATTGTTCTTACTTCTTTGTAGAAATAGATCTGTGTTTCCACAACAATGTTGGATGTACGAGAACTCGCTTTGGTGTGGATTGATTTATATATATAGATATAGATATATATCCTCACTGTTGAATCTATTCGTTTTGTACTGATCCGTTGTTTTGGAATGTGAATTTGGTACAGGCTGATGGACAGATGCCGAGTGACAAGACTGTTGGCGGAGGCGACGATGCTTTCAACACCTTCTTCAGTGAGAGCACGTTGTCTTTGTCGACCTTGAGCCCGTCAGCTTTTCCACCCTGAACAGCTCATCAGCGGTAAAGAAGACGCAGCTATTGTTGATCTATGCTTGGACCGTATCAGAAAGCTTGCTGATAACTGTACTGGTCTCCAAGGATTCCTTGTCTTCAATGCCGTTGGAGGAGGAGCTGGATCTGGTCTTGGATCACTTCTCCTCGAGAGGCTCTCTGTCGACTATGGGAAAAAGTCCAAGCTCTGTTTACCCATCTCTACCTCTGTCGTTGAGCCTTACAACAGTGTCCTCTCCACTCACTCCCTCTTGGAACACACTGATGTCTCTATCCTCCTCGACAATGAAGCTATCTACGACATCTGCAGGCGTTCCCTTAACATTGAGAGGCCAACCTCAACCGTCTCGTCTCTCAGGTATCAAATCTTGAAGTTGCTTCTTTACTCATGTGTTTTTGTTTCAGGTTATCTCTTCCTCTAAGGTTCGATGGTGCCCTGAACGTGGATGTCACTGAGTTCCAGACCAACTTGGTTCCATACCCAAGAATCCACTTCATGCTTTCATCCTATGCCCCAGTCATCTCTGCTGAGAAGGCCTTCCACGAGCAACTCTCTGTTGCTGAGATCACAAGCAGTGCCTTCGAGCCAGCTTCCATGATGGCCAAGTGTGACCCACGTCACGGGAAATACATGGCTTGCTGTTTGATGTACCGTGGTGATGTTGTCCCCAAGGACGTCAACGCAGCTGTTGGAACCATCAAGACCAAGCGTACCATCCAGTTTGTTGACTGGTGTCCTACTGGATTCAAGTGCGGTATCAACTACCAGCCACCAACTGTTGTTCCAGGAGGTGATCTTGCTAAAGTGCAGAGAGCTGTGTGTATGATCTCCAACTCCACGAGTGTTGCTGAGGTCTTCTCGAGGATTGACCACAAGTTCGATCTCATGTACGCCAAGCGTGCGTTCTTTCACTGGTATGTGGGTGAGGGTATGGAGGAAGGAGAGTTCTCTGAGGCTCGTGAGGATCTTGCAGCTCTTGAGAAGGATTATGAGGAGGTTGGTGCTGAAGGTGGCGATGATGAGGATGACGAAGGCGAGGAGTACTGAGAAGAACAAAGTTTCGAAAAGTTAAATTCTGTTATCCTTTGTGTTCGCGTGAATGGGTTCGCAACACTCTTGTGACGAGCCCTTTGTTTTCTTCAAACTACCTACCTATCCGGTTTCTTTCTGTTTGAATTTCTATTGTGGTACTCTATTTCGGTTTATATTCTCGTTTCATCTTAACTATCTTTTCAGTTATGTGGTTTAGGTTTAAAGAGAACTTGAACTTGGTAACGTGAAGTCAACTGAAATTGCCCAATCAAAAATCTTGGTTCAACTTAGGTTATCAGTTTTGAATTGTTATTTCTATCTAAATTATACTCCTATAAAGTAAAAATCAATTATCCAACAATCTATTTCAGACGAACCAAAGTTATTTAATAGATTGTAAAATCCAAGACAAATTCAGTGTTATTGTTTTTTTTATTTTAAAATCTATATTCAAATGCAATGCTATTGGTTATTTTGAAATCTAGTATTATTCAATAGCATATATTTATTTAAGGATTTGACTTAAAATTAGATTTGAGTGGATTTCTAAATGCTTGTAGCGTAAAAATACAAAGGATCAAATATTGAGTTTAACTCTGATATTTTGATTGGATTTATAATTTTTTTCCCAGTTTTTTACGTTAGGGCAAATTTGTAAATATTAGTGTTGGTTTGATTTTCTACAACAAACACGTACATGATACATATTTTATTTGTCAATATCTCAAATCTTGTTTATTTGGCAAATATATTCATCATTACCTTCTTCTTTCTTTACCCACAAAAAATTCTCACTCTCTTCAATACATAGTCGCCGGCGAAATTTCAATTTTTTTTAGCTTTGAACCCTCCTAACTATTACCTTGTCACCTTCTCATTACACTAACCATTGAACAATTTTTCCAGACCCATGCATTTTCTCTCATGAACTTGTACGGTCATTGCTTAAGTCTAGCTACAAATCCATTTGATTGATTTTTAACAATTCACCTATTTTGATTTTGAAATGCATGCAGCGTATTCTTAATTCACTTGTTTGATTTAAAAATCATGGATTTATCAAAGATTTCGAAAATTTGTAAATCCATTAAAATATTAGAACCAATAACCCCTACTAAGTTTTAACGAGAAATATTGATTGTTACGCGGAACTTGCAAAAATGAACTATTTTAATATCAAACTTCGGTTCAACAGAATTTTTTTTTTTTTTTTTTGATAATCCAGGTAATCCAGAAATCCGGAGGAAACCCGACAAGTGCCTAAGTACACCTCCGCAGAAGGCATTCTGGAGAACCGTTTTTTTCACTCCATTTTAATCAACAGTGGCCAGCGGTATCTGAACCCGAGTCCATATTGGGACCAAAGCTCTCTCAAGACTACTGGACCGTCCTCGCTTGGTTCAGCAGAATTTTGTACAAACCAAACTAACAGAAACCGAATAAACCTATCTAATTCTAACCCAAGTGAAGGTTTCGACACTTTTCTACCTTTTTTGTTGAAGATGCAAGAAATAGAGAAGCAACATTTTTCTACAACCGTAAGATAACAGAACAAAAGGAGTAAATATATATTTAGTGCAACAGTAACTAATACTTGCTTAGAGGAGAAAATAAGACGTTGTTAATGCTAATTTAGACAAGAATCGAACCTTGATATCCTCTCATCCTCCAACAGAGCATAAGGATCAATGTAGGGTGGTGGTGAAACCGGACTTCTGCTTCCATCATGAACCCGAAGTCTGCTCCAAATTACTTACATTTCTCAATCAAAAACAAAACAACAACACAACCCAATCATAGAAAAACCTTATAAACAAAATAAAACTCAACAACTCATTCCATACTCATTTTGAAACACTTATGGCGACACAATGTATGAGAAGAATACTAATAAGCATAAAAGTATATATAATTAATAGAAATCGGATCTTTGACTAGTTAAATGTTTGGGAGAGTTACGAAAGCCCAAATCCGAATTGAAAAGAAATGATAAAATAAAAAACGATGTTAAGAAAATAGACGAATTGAAAGATGGTATGTTGAAAAAACGCTTTTGAAAACATGACTGTTGAATGTAGATAAATTTATTTTATTAACACTTTATATTAGCTCCGCAAGTGCGACAAATCTTATACAAATAAAAGTCCCATATAAAACCACAAAATAGTTACGCGGTCCCTACAAATTACATACCTATGAAACAGTCTCAACTAATAAACTCTAAAGGATTTTTTGGTGTTGGTGTCTTGATGTAAAAGATTGAAGAAGAATGAAAAGAGAATGATATTTAATGAGATGACGAAAAGGACTCGCAACGATTGCAGAGCACATTAGGAGGGATTCGGGATTCTGCGGAGATCGCAGGAAGTTGAAGTTACAATAACTTATTTCTCAAAATATTCTAACTTTTTTTTTTCTGTTTAAATATCTTGGTGAAACGATAAACTGCTTGATGTTTTTACTGTAAGATAAAGTATTTATTGTTTTATAAAGAATTACATTTTGTTTTTAGAAAGGAAATATGCCAAAATAGAGATTTTTTTTTAATTACTAATGCTATGAATTTTATGGAAATCTCCTTTAAAAGTTTTTTTCGTGAAAAATGCATATTTCGATAAATTCATATAATTCATAAAATAACTTGGGAGGTAACTGGTGAGAAATGATTATTCCAAATGCAAAAAGGAAGAAAAATGTAGGAGAATGTAGCATGCACATTTATTCAACCACGCTACTACACTTGATAAAATTATATAAGACATGACTAGGGACCGAGCACATTTCTTTTTTCGCTTCAAAATACTTTGATTGAAACATGCAAAAGATACAAAAACGACGTTGATATCCCCGAAGCTAAGCCCGCCCCGGAGAAACGTAGGGAAGTGGAACAACATAAACAAAAATGAAACTTCCAAATCGACCAAACATATTATTTACATACAAAAAGACCATAGTTTATCATCGAATTAAATCCAAAAAATGCAACTTAGTTGAATTTTACAAAGCCTATTTACAATAAACAGAACAGATTGATCCTTCTCACCAGAAAGGGCACCACCTGCAAACAAAAACAAGAAAATTTGTTCACATTTTTGCATCGATCCATTGGAAATGACTTAACATATCTCACAAACCAAACTTATGCCAGTGAAAATAGATGAGCACAACAGTGGAGAAGAACATACCCAACATAATTTTGACAGAGATTTTCATGGGAAGTGGCTTGATCAATTAGCTTTTGAACCTGAACTTTCACAGACAAACCATGTTCGACTTCATGAGAATCTCCCCCGAGCAAGTTATTGTGATCAGCAATGGGATTGCTTGGAACCGCAGACGTAGAGAAATCACGGCCCGTAAGCTTATGACTCATACGAGCCATGACAACTACTGCACGCTCGTTCAATACCTCATTTGCATCTCCAAGCATATTCACAGCCTGAAACACAATCCAATACTCAAATCAAATCAACAGCAGAAATAATATTTGATGAAAACATGATAGCAAGAGAAAGATTTTAAAAAGAAACCTGAAGAATTTCCTTCTCTCGAGTACTCCTTTGAGGCTGAGGAAGGTCTACATCAGCGGGATCTTCATCTACTTCCTCAGGTTCAACATTAGCAGGACCATTGGGATTGTTGTTACCGAGTAGGGCTAGTTGAGGGACTTCATTGAAATTAAAAAGACGCCAATTGATTAAAGGATCGTGCACAAACGCCTCCATCATTGCCATTACACTGTCTTTGTTGGTTCTGAGAACTTGCATAACATTTTCGCATGTCGACCGGAAGTTTCCTTCGATGCCACTTACTTCCATTGCTTTGACAAGCATTCTTGTCAGACGGAACGGAACCTATCATAGTGTTGTTTAAGCCAATAAAGCTCTCTCCTCATATCGGCAAACAAGTATTATGAGGAAGACATTATAAGGTAATAATACCTTTTCAGGAAACTTCTCTCTATTCATAGACGCCTCAAAACAATCTCCGAAATCAATATGCAAGATTTTCCCACTGCAAAATTGAAACCATTGATAAAGAAACAGAACTAAAGCTGAATCTTTTAAGTAATGTTAACCCTTTGTTAATTTCTATGTACCTGTATCTATCTAGCATAAGGTTACTTGGGTGTCGATCACCTAACCCAAGAATATAACCAACCTGACACAAGAAGTAATGATAACATGAGTAAAACTCTACTTTGATGCTAGACAAGTGGTGAGCAAATGACGAAAGCAACCACATACCATACTCATAACGGCTAAACTTCTAGTATAGTTGGTTCTTCTCTCCAGCCATACCTCTGACGAGCGACTTTTTAACCAGAGAACCTACCAAGAAGGAGAAACAAAGCAATTTAGTATTCCAAATTAGTTACTTTAGCCAAGAGAAAACCACTAGAAATTAAAGAGATTGAGTACCCTGGACAGATCATTTCCCTCTGTGTTTTCTAGAGCGTACTCAAATACTTCAATCTTTGCTATGAGCGGTAGATTGTCGTAGTTTGGAGCAAAACTCAACATATGTTTGTGCTCTTGATTAAGAATGATCTGGAAATTCATAAAGGCATGTGTAAGAATCGACAGAAACTGCAGATAACTTCAAGATGAATAAAAGACAAACTTTTCGTGCATCTCTGTATTCTCGAATAAGATGGTGAAGGGTATCGCAGTTCGGAACCCATCCAATGAGTCCACTATTGGGAGATAATGGTATTACAGAATACCGTTGGATGGACAGATCTTTTTCTGCTGTTTTTCTGGAATTCTCGAGCAAAGTGTTCACCAAACCAAAAAGCTGGAACACAATAGAGCAAAGTGTTATCTTGTAGTTAACACAATACTGAACAACTGTTTTTTTTGTCTTTTTTTTAAAATCACCTGCATAACACGCTCATCTTGCCTTAGATCTTCATGTCCCTTTAACAAAAAGGCATAGTCCTCACCGTCATTTCCGTGAATAGTCAATTTCCGTGGTCGTTGTTTAGATGTTATGACAAGAAGTTGACGAGAAAACGATGCTATCGTCACAACGGGGGCATCTATTTAAATGAAACCAAAGCAGTGATCTAAGCACCGAATCCTAGGTTAAAACCGTAAATCAGCTCAGACAAACTGTAGTTCAAAATGTTACCCGCACGGTATGTTCCAGGAACAGCTAGCTCCAAGTCACGACATAGCAGCAATTCAGGAGACACAGACTATCCAACATGTAACGTGATAGTTAGATTATAAAGTAAAAAAGAGAAGAGAGAACAACAAGAAATAGAGAATCTAATTACTTCCAAATCCAATGTCGTGAGACTGGCAAGCTGTTTGTCAATCCGTTTGAAAACGTGATAGTAAAGATCCCAAGCCTAATGAAGATGAACAATTGAAAAGAAAAACATGTCATCAATTTATGCCCCTTTCCTGAGATAAAGAGCAAGAACACATCTGAAATTTTGCTTTAAAACTTTCGTCACCTGTGTAAGTTCAGCATCTTTTCCAGTTCTCTTGTAATTGATACAACATTCATATGCCTCTAGTAGTTCGTGACGGTATGCCTGCATCAACAATACACTAGCTTCAGTTGCTGATACGAAAAATCATCATCCAGTTTGACATATAGCCTTTTACTGAAATATATGAAAACAAATACTCCACACCGTAATCCTCAAATTCTCTCATGGTCAGCTAGTTGATTTAAATTCTTAAAACTTCAAATGACCACAGGTTACATGGCAAAAACAAAACTAGATGCTGCAATGCTGTACAGTTCTGTGCTAGAGAAAAGTAAAATCAAGGATACCGTGGAGACACACACAGCTAATGGCATGTACATGTAAGAAAAACACTATGTTATACCAAAGTTGGAAAACCAGGAATGAAAATGGACATACCTCTATAAATGCTCTCTCTTGTATGGTCACATTGTCCTTTCTTGCACCTTCTTCAAGCATCTCATGTAATGGCTCAAGTACTTTCAGCATTCCTTCAATGTTATGTTCTCCAAAATACAAGCGACTAGCTTCTTCTAGTGCTTCATGCCACATTTCATGCCAGAGTATAGCAACCCTGATAAGTTCATGTGATACAAGTTGTGCCTGTTTTTTTTTTTTTTGTTGTTGTGGGGGTAAAGGAAAGGGGTCACCAATTAGCTCAGTTGAAAGAAAATGCTTTCAAAGATATAGACAAAGCTAAGCACAATAAGACGACTACTAGCCTGATCCACAAGGGCGCCACTGTGCTGGCGAACTTGATCAACCACCTCTTGAGCTGCAGCTCTCCGCAGATTGCTTATTGATTTACATGCAACGAGAAGGGGATACATAAGAGCCTGAAAACATTCAAGGAGAAATTATGAGTTCTGTGTTAGTATGACACTTCGTTAATAATAAAGAGATCAAACGTCTGCAATATCAAATTCAAAATGGTAGAGCAAAACTTATTCATATCTTCTTAAATTCGTAATACAGATGAAGATTTTAAAGTTCAGATTAATGGAAAACTACAAACCTGTGGGTGGTTTTCTCCTATGCGGATTAGAAGAGACTGTATCAGTTCCCTGACAGCACGGTTATTTGAATGTATCCTAGCAATTATTTGAGGCAACACAACAAGCCATGTGTCAATGCTGACATGACTGAATCCTCTCTTCAATGCTGTCTGGACATCAGCCGTAGCTCCATGGTTGAACCATAACGTGAGAAGACGCAGTATATCCTAAGGAAGAGACAGAAGGGAAAACTAATTCAACAAAAGCAACTTAGAACTTCAGGCAAACAAATGAAATAATTAAAAATGTCTCCTGATGTAGACATTTTTAGGACATAAGCCAACACTATATCCCGAATTTACATTCTTAAAAGAGACCATTTACTCTAGTCAATAATTCACTGTTGGCTAACGACGTTTTGCCCTTAAAATGTTTGTTAAAGTAGATTCAACACCAGAGTAAACGTCAGTCTGAAGCAAACAAAGCTTCGATCAAACTCCCTGAGAGCAATCACCTTTTTGCTACTTATTAGCATATTAGAGATTTCAAAGGGTAGGTTCATACAGAAACCATTAATGTTTTATCAGAAAAAAAGAGGAAAGACATTTCTTTTTTATATGCAAACAAAAGACAGAAAACAAGGAAAGACTAGTGTTGCAAAAAACTCCTAACTCAACAAATATCATAGATGGAACCTAATCTATGTGGCATAAAAAGGTGAAGAAAAGACACGGGTTTGGTACGTGAAACATGGAATCAATGAAAGCATGCACACTTAACCTGTAAACTATCATCAACTCCTTTGGCATTCGCTGCACATGCTATAGAATGGAAGTATCCAGTGACTGCAGCAGCAACAAACTGAGAAGCAATTTGACCTTTTGATATGTAATGAGACATCACTGCCGTATTGAATAACGCCCATGTGTGCCATGCCTTAGCCCATTTAGGAGCATAGATGGTAGATTTGCTAAAGGCATCAAGAATTTCTGAAAAAAGAGCATTAGATTGTCACCAGAATGTTATGGTCAGACCTAGTTTGACTACACTTACACAGTTAAAATTAACTAATATTCACCTTGAATAGACCCATCATTCAATCCGGGAGAAAGTGCCCACTGCCATGTTCCCAATTTGAGATTTACACGTGCAAGAAGTGGAACATTTGCTCCCTTGCTAGATACCATACTAGCCATCATGTCAGACTGAGAATGTGGCACACTTGAGAGTTCCCTCGTCAGAATCTAAAAACATTCAGTTCACATTGAGAAGAAACATGGCCATTTAAATAAGAAAATGGGAAAATGTGAGAAAGAGAATCAATCCAGACAATTCAAGTAGCTAATAGAATATGACATACTTGCAGCTTGGCAAACGCCTCTTTGCGCTTGCGTTCCTCTCCAAGTGACCATTGGTATTTTAAATATCCAAGCATCACTTGTGGAGGTCCGTGATATTGCATGTCTTCTGGTGATACTTCTGGATCAAACTACAAAATTAGGATGTCATACGTTAGACAAAACAGAATCAAGCTGCCCTCACAGAAATATTTTATCAAAAGGCAAAAGGTCAATACCGGCAAGAGTTTGAGTAGAGTAGACTTTGCCTGGCTGATCCTCCCACTTTTTCGACAAAGCGAGGCAAACTTGAGCCAAGTTTCAACATCTTCTGTAGGAGGTAGCACAAGTGCTCGAACAGCCAAAAGTGATTGCCACACCTGAGCAGAGGATACAAAGTATTAAAAATAAGACTGTCATACGGAACAACTGAGATCACTTCACAAAAATGTCAATGAAATTCCTTGTTGCTTATGATGATACAGGTTTTTGACAAGAAGCTACTTTCTTTATAAATCAAAAGATAAAAAATAAGTAAAGCAAACCTTGATTTATTAAGAAAAACCTCAATCTGTTAATTTACTAAAGTCACCATACAGCAATATCTCATGCTTACAATACCATATGACTTGTCATTCATTTCAGTAGCTCAACTAACATGTAAACACAAGAAGTACCTCTACATTACGCTTAGATCCCTGAATCCGCTGAGTCCACATACTACGAATGAGGGCTCTCCGTTCTTCAGCAATATTATTTCCCACAGGTAGCGTATAATATTCAATAACCTATTATCGATAGAACAGGAAGAAATACAAAGAAATAAGAAAGATTCATCATGTATTTGTTAATACTTTCTCCTGTTTTCCCTCCAACTCAGGGGATTAGCGAGGCTCGCAAGGAGAATTGATTTTGAATGAATTGAGATCTGACCTCTTCTAGTTCTGACAGCTGCTGGACTCGAACCATATTGCTGTAAGCACGCTCGTAGCTCTCCAAAACCTGCAGAAGCGCAAATATAGACAAAATGGACAAAGACAGTTACAAGTTTTCAGTCCATGAGAGAAATACTCAAGAGAAACTAAGAAGGCAACCATTGTGATTACATGATGCTTTTACTGACGGGAACCAAACAATAACATGCACAAAATGTTGTCTAACAGAGCTCAACAGTGCAACTAAGATGTCGAGAATGTATCTTCCTACTTCCAACAGTCTCTGACGTACTCAAATAGTTTAATGTACATAATGCAAAAGGCTGAGACTCTAGTTACAAATATCCTTGCTGCTTTACTTCTAATCCCTTAATCACATCAAATGACTAACCGAAATTATAAACAAAATTTGGTAAGTAAATGCTACTAGATATGAAAACCTACCAGCGCTGCAAGTTCTGTCGCAAGACATTTTCTAGCTCTTTCAACATATTCCCGCGCCTCATCATACTAAAGACAAACAACAAGAGGAACACATACACATAAATAAGTGCGTCCGCAATAATTTTAAGAAAGCGTGCTATGAGTTAAAGCAAAAAAGCATAGATTCAAGTGTACCTTCGCCCTCCGAACTAACAAAACAGCCCTGAAGAATGTGCCATTACTGCTTCCATCGCCACTAGAAGCAGGGCTTGCTAAACCCCTAAGCTTTGTTTCATCGCCATCATCTAACCGAGACACATATTCCGCCATTTGATCCCACTCTCCCATATTCCACGCAGCATTGGCAGCCTAGTATAGTTGCAAAAAGACATCCATTTAATTAATGTAACCGAAATCAGCATAAGCATTAATTACCAACCATTGGTGCCATTTCCAGACGTGCAGATGGCTCAGCTGGACTCCAGTACTCCTTGCAGAGATTATTTAGCTCTTCCCATCGTGCAAGTGCAGCGAGACATCTCATTTTTCCTACAGCATGGTCAAAAAGCTACAGATTCAGGACATTTCATTTAGGAAAGAAGAAGCACCACAAAAAATGTAGCTTTTGGGAAAAAATCCCCAAAATTAATAGAGAGAGAGCGGCCATCGGATTATAAATCTAAGGGAGATGAATTCTAGGAGGTGTAAGCCACTCGAGATACTGTTAAAATCTCAGAAAATCATAGAGGACAAATTCAGCCTTCATATGAATAGTAATAACATAGAAAAATATATATCCAGATAATGAATAAAACAAGCCATATGGATTCCATGTCTAGAACTAATGCACATAAAACAGATGCATGGACTTTTTTGTTCTGCCAACTAGAGTCTCAGAGCGAGAATATTATGAATTTAAGACCTATAATTCTTTAGGCGATACTAGCTGCTCAGACTCTGGCGATACATATCGACCCCCAAAAAAACTCACAATACCTTAGATTCCACTTCCACGAGAAATTATATGGAAATGGGAACACGGATCTTCCCAAAATAAGACTTGGTTACCTAATGTGGCTTCTAATACAAGATGGGGATTAGATGTTTGAGATGCTTTCAAAGTGTACGCCTTGAGTGCATCGTCCCATCGCTGCAGCTTCTCATACCTAGAAACAAACACTGTTACTAGTAACAAACAAATTCTGTCTGCGCGCCTATCACACACAACCGGAAATAAGTGCCCATTAAGAATGAGAAAAGTCATGTTACCATGATTCTTTTAATTGCACATCAAGATGTTGTTGAGCATAGGTCAGTATGCCGACAGCAGCCTATGACAACAAATCCCAAACGATCAACAATGACACATAGCAGAGATGAGGAAGTCGTAGAAGTAAGATAATGTACCTCATGCTGGTGTAGCTGATTATTTATGTGTATAAGTGCCTCAACAACCGCAACTGGGTTGGCATCCATCCTTCTGGACCGTGGACCCTCAAATTCCATCTCTTTATAGTGCAAAGCTTTGGCAAAAACACGGCACTGCAAAGTTGAAAATCGCACCATTACCAAGAAAAATAAGATGAATGCTTGATTCAAAAAGGACAGAAGTGCCATATCTTAAGAAATACATGACGCAAACCTTTTCAGCCAGAGCCCCCAGGAGACGAATATCAATGGGAAGAGGCTTTTCATCATGTTCCATAAACTCTGCCTAAAAAGAGTACTGAGGAAATCAAGCTCATGTGACAGGACCAAGCAACAAGATCACACAGAGGTAGGTTTATTTTGACAGTGTTAATATTGGATAAAACATAATATATTCATCATGTTTCCAATAACGTTTACAGATTGTTTAGTTGATGGCTTTAGCAACGAAAAACGTGTTTCCAGTAGAAAGAATACAGGTGCAATCACTAAGGAAATGGTGACTTAAACAGATTTTTGTTTCCAGTCGAGCAAGACGTAGCTAACTCATTACTGAACACTATCTATTTGCCTATGCTTAAAACACTAGCATTCGATGAGCATAACCATAGTTAAAGGAAAGCATCCTTAATTTTTTCTAGCTTAACAAAGAACGTACCAAATTAAGTAGTGTCGCCAAAATCTCAGGAGGGATATTTGGAGATGAAAAAGCCATCTCCAAGCTCCTAACTAACTGCGTTTGGCTAGCTTCATTCAGCTGTGCCCAGCAACTGACAAAGCCAGCGGCAAACAATTCTCTCCCGACAAAAGGCTGAAATGTACAGTCGTTAAAATGCCATACCCTTATGAGAGATAAAAAGAAAGAGTATAGATGAAGCACCTGCAACTGAGCAAGTTTTGCACAAGTTCTCAATGCTGGAGAGGGAGACTCTTTAAGTAATTCAATACTAAAATGTCTCATCCATTCTTCCCAGTCTTCCTTGGTACTGCGTTGCGAAGCTTCTCCAGCTGTCCGTAGTCTACCATCATTAACCTGTTCAACAGATCATCAAAAGCCATAAGTAACAATTTAGTTCTTTCAAAACAAAGAAAGCCTAGAGAAACTTTACAAGAGGATAATGTTAGATTGAACGCATATAGAGTTTTATTAGTCTACATAAGCTGAAGGAATGTGTAAGTTGAGAAGAGCAAAAGAGGGGCATATTTTACAAAGTTATTGAAGCAAATGGCTCAGGTTGGCTCTCGAGTACCAAGACTGAACTTCAATGTATGTACGTTGTTATACACAGATAAGCTGCCTAGCATAGGCACCCAATAAGAAAAACGAAAAGAAACAAGCTGGTTAAAATACCAGCCTTCTCACTAAGCAAATTCTACATGAGGCAATCATTCCCATGGGTTATTTCCTTCGTAATATTCTTATCAAATTACTATTCCATCAACTAGAAAACTGCCGACTAGAAAGTTGTACAATGTTACACTTGCATAATGAGCTCAACAATGAAACTTGATAACAAAATTTTAACACATCGAGGATATGTTCATATAATATGACACAACAAAGAGTACCTGATGGTTTTTGTCGTTTCCTTCTTCAAAAGGATCGATCTCATTCTCAATTACAGGATCCCTGATAACCTCGACTGGCAGTCGCCTACTTAACTGTTGAGTGGCTGTTGTAGCTACAATCAATGGTTCACGTCTCCGGGATCGAGCATAAATTTCCTCAAACTCTTTATGCTGTAAGAAAATTATACAGTTAAATTTTACAGACAAAAGTATATATAAAAGAAAAAAAATTGTATGCTGCAATGCAAGCTATAATACAAAATACGCGACAGACATATTTATAGTGCTATTAT
Source organism: Brassica napus (assembly GCF_020379485.1). Classification (NCBI taxonomy): domain Eukaryota; kingdom Viridiplantae; phylum Streptophyta; class Magnoliopsida; order Brassicales; family Brassicaceae; genus Brassica; species Brassica napus. Next base: position 27,871,579 of record NC_063448.1, on the reverse strand, counting down.
ATGTAGATGATAGTAAGAAGAGCACCCGCAAGCGATGCTTCAACAAAAGCTTGTGAATTGATTCAATGAATATGGTGAAGTCCTCTCCAAGAGCATGAGCCAAACAGCATAGTGCATCGACAGCATCTTTCCGCAACTCATCATTCTTCCTGGATAACAACAAAGAGCCAAAGACCCGCATCAAAAAATTTAAACGAGAAGCTAAAACCATGAGTAAGAAAAGAGAAATATGAAACGTCAATCCCACCAAAAAGTATTCCATGATATAAGCAATTTTATAGTTACATCTGAAGACAGATGATAGATATTGATAATAAGTGTAAACAATGACAAACAACAGACAGTGATAATAATTAAACTATGTTCTGATAATGCCTTGCCAACTCTAGGATGGTATGAATGAACCCAGTCATTATAAAGAGAAACTCAAATAGTGACACGATGCATTGAAGAAAGACCTTACGAAAAAGTAAACATTACAATGTTTTCTAATTCAGACAATCAGCATACCAAGAAAGGTACAGATGTTGTCATAAAGATATATCACAATTGTTGGACTTTTAAGAAGACGAAACTCACCCATCTAATACTAGCTTCAAGTGATGCACAAGAGCGGAGATGTGACCAGTAACCTGAAGATATACCAATAATTAGAACAGGTATTAGAAGAAGCTTAACATGGAGTGGATCCGCAACATACAGAAATATAGTAATAAATAAATAAAAAATATACCAACCTGAACACACGGGATCACTCTTGTCAAAGTTTTGATGGCATCGCGTCTTATAGCTACAGGAGCATCTACTTTAAACAATCGAATAAGGGCAGGAAGGAGTAAATGCATGTGCTCATCAAGTGTACCTGCAAATATGGAATCTAAGGGTCAGCCAGCGGAGTGAATTCTGGCTAATAATTTCACTATTCAAAGATCCTATATATACAAAAAAGAGTTTGGATATCTCTCACTGATTACCAAAAAAGAAGATATCATACCGTGGAACCTAGTTACGTTCCGGTTAGAAAATTAAATACGTTTATACAACTACAATTCGTGTGCCCTAGTAGTACACAAAGAGTATGAGGATGTCAAAACAAGAAAAGTTTACTGACCGCCAAACACTTCGAGTGTGTGGAGAATATCAGGAACACAGATATAATCATTACACCGCTCCGCATCACCTAATACTTGGATGAAACATGGAAGGATGACTGGAAGATAAGTTCTGAATTCATCATTAAGTGCCAAGCAAAGATGTTCCAGTAGATGCAGAACCTGGTGATCAGCAAGAGAGACGAAGTACTCTCCATACGATATATGCTCGGAAAGCAATAAGAAACATATCTCGGTCTAGGCTACATACAACTTACCGGAAGACCACGAGAGGGGCGTACGGGACCTGGCAAGGTGAAGGATGACCATAGTTCAGAGACTAGTGAGAGCAACTCTGGCAGATACTTTCGTATGTGCTGTAGACAGATAACGTAAGCTAGGAGTTTACACAAGTCAGTCGTACTTTGGCCATAACTACAAATTTTAATATGGATATACCTGGCGCACGATGGAAACAAGAGTCCCAAGACCCCATGTAATGAAGTCCTTTAAGTTCTCATCAGAAGTGCGGACAGTGTGAAAAAGCTCAGGTAAAACCTTAGAAAATTAGCAAAACTTCAGAGGATGCATATATTATGGCAGTGACTGAAATAGTAGTGACTGAAAAGCTGCTGGCGCTATAATCTTTATATACCTTTGGCAAATAAGGCACGCATCCCAATCCCATTGACTAACCTCGCAAGAAAAAAGATGTGATAGAATTGTAACGTGTTCTTATCAATCACCTCACAAGTGTCAAAATTGTTCTAGTTACCTTAAAAATGATCATCAGAGATCTAACAACCCTTTTGTGGTAACTAAGAAGTGATGGATCTCTAAGAATTCGCATAAGCGAGTTGATAGCAACCTATAACAACGAGGTAGGTGATATGAGCACGATTTAGACCAAAATTTGCAAAATGTTCACACGGGTTTAGAGCTAACCGTAGAGTAATAATCCTCAGATGTAGCAAATGATGGCCGGAGTTCCACAGGTAACTCATCAATCGATGGAATAGGTTGACCTGTATCACCAGTACCCCGAGGAACTTCACCATGTGATCCTGATAAACTTTGCTGGTTACGTTTATGCACATGAGGATCCAAAGCGCCCATAATTCCAAGAACCTGTAGATATAACCAATGATTTTCACATAAACTATGTTCTAGAATACTCTAGCTTGGAATTTTATTTCTCTAGAAACTACCTTGAGCACTTCTCGTCTGGTAGACCACACTAAGTCACCCTTAAGCAATTTCAAGAGTAAGCCAAGCAACAACGGGTATTCCTTGTATGGAGTCACAACATACCTACGTTAACAATGAAATGGGAGCCATAAATAACATGCAGGGAGGACTTCAATTTTCTGGAACTCCCTTGATATTGTATTAGTTATGAGCACAATATATAGCAATTAGCACATGATAAACATTCCCCAAGCTATTCAATGCAACGTGCGAGTTGATCACCCCACTATCTATAAGTATGTCTACAACCTCGTCAATGTCAACAATACAGTTGATTAAATCTAAGCAGCATAATACACTAGGTCGTGGAAAATCAATCAATTTTGTATGCAGAGAGAATAAGAAGACATTACAAGTTCCAACACAAAAATTGGCAATTGAAGAACTGGCTACGGATAACAATCTTTCATTTCATCTAGAATTTCCTCACTTCTAGTAGGTCACAAGAAAAACATATAACCAATCATCATTCCTGACATTGATATACGTCAACTGCCTAAAGATAGCTCAGGCTTTTAGCTAGTATAGTAGAAGAACTACAAGCCTGTACTCATGTCAAATATTCACTTGCAAGCCAGTATGTCCATCCAATCGAACCAAGCTTTCACCAATCAAGATAGTAGCGTTTTATTATTTTACAGAAAAATCAGCATGTTCATAATCTAGTAAGATTAACAAAAAAAACCAAAAAAAAAACATAGTTTAAGTTATTAAAAGAAGGTAAAAGTATTATCTCCTACCCTGTACTTTGAACGACTTGACCAAGGGTGGAAACAGCCACCTCACGTTTTGCTACAGCAGCTCCATCCATTAAAGCTTCAACAATCAACGGCATTAGCTCCGGAATATATTGTCTCATTGCCAAGCCACCCTGAACACGGTGAAAAAGAAACATGGGAGGGATTTCTTAGCCAGACCCAAAAACAACAATTACAAAGAAAATAAAATTGCCACCGCTCTGTCAACTTAAAGACAATAAAGGACCGCATCTTAGATACAGGCTAGGCCATTATAATTTTGAAATATGCTTTACCAGAACAGCTGGGACGAGTCAAAATCAGATTGCAAATTCCACGTTTACCACAGTTATAAATTTGTTCCACAATACAAAACTAAAAACTTACCACTCTTGCAAGATCCCCAACAGTTACGAGAACTCCAGTGACAATATTATTGTTAGCATTCACTCCAGTTCCTTCACTAAGTCTTGCAACAAGTGCCTAGAAAATAAAAAAATCACAACCCCGTGAATTACCTAATAATCATATTACGTGAGGAATTAATAGAATTCAAATAAAACCTTTTGCACAGGAGCTACATATGGAAGAATGAGCCGTTCACAATTTCGAACTAAACAACCGAGGAGCTTAGCACTCTCTTCTCTGCACTTGTTATCTGCACTGCTGACGTTACAGTGGGAAGTTAATCAACAGATACTTGATAATAGGAAACAAATCTTCATATACGAACTAAAGAATTTGCAGTTACCTCTGCTCAAGGTAGGTTAACAGTTGTATAAGATGGCGACGAAGTGCTGGAAGAACGTATGCTGGGTTTTTTTCGGATAACCTCCCAGCAACTGAGATGGCATATTCTCGTACATCAAGGTCCTGTTGAACAAAGATATTCAAATATATGAATTGAAACGTAACATGAACGGAAAATTTGTCAGGCGGAGTGAAACATAAGCAAAGCATCTTTATCAAGTTAACATGGGTTTCACACTAAAGCATTTCGTGCATCAATCAGAGCAAGTTATGCATTCCATCACACTTAATTAATTACGACTGTTCTGTGACACAATAGAAGATAATCAGTCGACCAAAAGTCAGCTACGCCTTGGTATTCAAAAGTTTTGTTATAAGGGAGTAATAAGGAAACTAAATTAGGTAACTACTTCACGAACCCACCGAAGCTGATGTCAAAAAGCAATACAATTGCAAGTTTTCTGTAATTCACAGGTGTGTCCAAGTAATATATCAATCTGAGATAGGTGGATGTCTAATTGGAGTATGGTAATGATGGAGTTCGAAACGGTATATAATAATATCATAAACGGGAACGAACATATAAAGTAATAAGGAAACAGAAGTATCATCACTTTCTAAAACATATCATGGCGTCAAAAATCTAATTTGGAGCTGCTTGAAATTTACACCCAAGAGATGCAAATATAAGATATTTAACAAAACAGAATTGTCTTATGTCATATCCCTACTTTAATCAAACAACTAACAAATCCATACCTCATCATTTAATGAAGCGAAAATGGCAGTCAAACTATCAGCCTGTGCTAGATAATCATCGAAACATTGGTTGCCATACAAAGCAACGAATATAGACTTGCGAACATTTACATCAGCATCTGCAACAGCTGTCCTGAGAAGCTTTTCCACAATCTACAAAACCCAAACATCATTTCTCAGGAAGGCAAGCAGAAAAATTGAAACAGCGAATGGTATTACAGTTATAAATGCCATCAGGAAGCAGATGGGATACTGGAGGCCAAACTTGAAAAACGTTAAAAAGAAGCCTTTTGTAATGAGAAAAAGTGATGACTTCAAGACGAGCAATAATAAATGAGATCTCAATAATAAATAAAAATGTACAGGGCTTTGGTATGTATATATAACCTCTTCCACAAGGCGCATTCGTCTTCCTCCAGCTCGAGTTGACCTGCTTGAGCCAAACTGCGCGATCCCCGATAAGGAATCTGCAATTAGTCTACAACAGCACAAAGCAGCATCTTTTCTTGTGGTTGCATCCCCATCATCCAAATAAATAACAACCGACTCCCTAGCGAATTCAAGAAGATCATGCCCCTGCCAGAAAGCAGAAGTTCAGTAACATGAATAACATATTTTTTGGAAATATCATCAGCAAGGAGCACCGACCTTGAAATTGAAACGAGCAAGAGTCTGCAGGGCTAGCTGAACTTGGGCTGAACTACTAAGATCAGTAGACTGTGGTGCCATGCTAACTGTACTACTTCGAACCAGGGTAACAGGAGGCTTTGTTTGAGAATATTGAGATCTTAAAAGAACCAATGAAATGCAATCTAGAAGCCGATCTTGTACCGTCGGCAGCAACAAAGGAATGCTGAGACCCAATAGAATTGTCAAGCATCAATACACATCAATGCAAGTAGTAACAAACTTCTATCGTGCAACTATTACCTAATGGTTATCTGATCAAGAGCGTCAACAAGCGTAGAAGAGAGACCAGAAGAAAACATAGCATCTAGAAGATCTCGAACATGATTTTCCACTGTGGATCCCATTGCCTTCGCGATGTTACCAACACAAGCCACAGCTTCAAGCAAAGGTCTACCTTTACGTGGAGCAATCTACATAGAAAGGATAATCAAAGGAAACCTCTTTCAAGTTCAGCTCAAAAAAATTACTAACACACAAAAGTAGTTAATATGTTCAAGGAAATCAATTTAACCCACCGCCTCCCGCAGATGAGACATAATAGTCGGCAAATAGTGGATAAGCTCACCATCCAAAGCACCAGCCATTTCCCCAAGGGCGATGAATCCACTAGCACGTTCAGCCGGTATTTTTAACACAGTAAGAATATGATTCATACATATCTGCAAGAAAGTAACTCGGATAATCACGTTTTACGGATACATTTTCGCTTCAAAGAATCTATCAGTCACTTACCGTTAAATAGTTTGTAACAAAGCGGTCACGGAGAAAATGAGCAATTCGAGGCAGCAACGAGGTGATGCTAAGGCGAACAAGGCGATCACGATGTTCAAGGTATCTAAGGACAATTTCAGCAACTTCTCGGTACCTAGACATCATGAACTCACCAGTATTCCTGTAAATGAACTCTAGCATTAAGTCATAAACAGAGTGGAAGAAGATGCATGAAATATATATTTTATTTAACAGTGGAAACAAAAATACAAAGACAACGAAAACAGAGCATCACTGGAAACAGAAAGTTCTTCTGAGGGCCTGTTATAAATTTGGGCGTCTGGCTATTGTAAAGGATGCTTTAAGAATACAAATTCACTGGTTATTTACCTCAATAGCTCCCCCACAGCAAGTAAGGAACCATGAATACTATGGACCGGAGCATTTCTGCCCAACCCATCCTGTGTAGCTTCAAACATTCGATAGTACCTGCAAAAGTCAGATGGAGAGAAGATGAGTTAACTTGACTTTATATCATAACTAACAAGGAAAACTCTGTTGCTAAATTAGGGACATTGTATTATATCTAAATCCAGCAGAAAATCTGGTAAGCCAATATTCATTTTGAAAAAGCTTCAAAACTGTGTACAACATTAACGCAAGACAGACAGGTTCGCTACATTGGAATTTCCAATGGAGACTACATCGATCATGCCATATATGCTTAAGAAGTATCACCATTGGGAGAATATATATGGTAAAAAGCCAATATAAGTTGCATTTACACAATAAAAAAATGGCAGGTATAGCACTATCGCGTCTAAGGAAAATATTTAAGGAAACTAGATCATAGTTAGAGGAAACGGATACGAACCACTGTACACGCCATCGAGTCTCCCTTTTCTCGATAACGCGAAGGCAAGCACGTAAAGCTTCAACAGCTCGCTCGCGTACTTGCAACTGGGGATCCCTTAGTGCAACCCAGATCGCATCCACAAATTGAGGGACATGAACATTAAAGACAGTGGATGCATTTTCTGCCATCTCCTGCAACGTTGCAAGGACATAGGCATATCCGTATTAATTTACAAACCATAGTAAACAAAAGAGAAAGAAAAGAGAGGATACCTTCAAAATTAGAACAGCGGCGAAACGACGATATTCCACCCTGTCTCCGTGAAGCCAATCAAACGCAGTTTTCATCTGGGAAAAGAAAGAAGAAGATCAATACACTTGTGGACCAATGAGAAGAAAGAAACAAACGTCGTACCTGAAACTCGACTTCATCAGAAGTCATGACTCCACCAGCTCGAGCAAGGTGCCCCAAAACTCTACTAGCAAGCACCAAGATTTGAGGGTCACGCTTGGACAACACCGTCCTCATAAAACCCGCAAAGCGGGAAACATTTGTAGCATTCTCACCAAAACCAATCTCTGTCAACTCATCGATGGCTCTAAGTCCACCCATGTTTTCAGCCTCATTCGAGCTCTCAATTAAAGTAGCAATCCTGTCATATAATTGCTCCATGAACCTAGAGGAAGCTTCACCGCTAAGATCACGAACTGCTTCCTCCACATGTTTCCTAAACGCTAAAGAAGCTCCCTCCTGATACATTCAGTTTCTAAAAATTCAGAGAGAGATTCCTTCAACTCAGAGAGAATTTTTCAATTATCCAAAGAAGAATATTTGCGTTCATTACCTTGGGATTACCATGGCTGCAAAGGTCAGCAATGACACGGTTCAAAGTGTCCAAGCTTCCGCCACCAGAAGATGTAGCACAAAAGCGGTGAGATTGCGACGGAGAAGCGAGGGGTGAAGGCCGTCCAGCCGAAAAGGATTGCGACGAGGAAGACATGGACGTAGATCGACTCAGAAATCTCGCAAAAACCCTAAATCTCACCCCTTTAAGGTTTCAATCACACTGGGAATATAGAGCCAGAGACTGTACCGAAGAAGAAGAGAGAGAGGGAGAAGAAGATCCCAGGAAACAATAGGATTCTCTTTCTTTTTCTTTTAGGTTTGCCTTTGTTCTTTTTTTGACAGTTTCTTTTCCACCTAAAACTCATATCCACTCTATATTAATCTTAAAAACATTACAATTTTTTTTTTCCTGACGTAATTATAATGTGTCCTTTATATATAGGGAATTACAAGAGGTATAAACCGTCATAGATAAATGAAAAGATTACAAATCTTAAACCAATAAGGAAAATGAAATCCTAATCATACAAGGAAAATGAAAACCATGAGAAAAGAAAAAGTCTAAACCACCTTTGGTTATGACATTCACTTAAACGGTTCATAACACTCTCCCTTGAATGTTATAACCATTAAGAGCTCGTAATACGCTTTGGATGTTGCCTCATTAAAACCTTACCAGTAAAACCCAAAGGGATAAAACCATGGTTAAGGAAAAAGAGTACAACACATATTACTCCCCCTAATTTGTACCTCACTGAAGGTCTTTCAGTCGACGCATCCCAATCTGATGCGTAAGCTTCTTGAATGTAGAGGTCGGAAGTGACTTAGTGAATATGTCGGCTGAATTGTCACTTGAACGAACTTGTAGCACTTGGACCTCACCGGTAGATTTGACACTCCTCACTGAAACTTGAATATCTTGATGACCGTAGGACCAAATGACTTCGAAACACTTGGAAATCGAAGCTAACACCCATGTATAACTTCAGGCACACGTCTAGATCTTGGAAGATGGGAATATCTAGCAATATTTGGGATATCGGTCTAAATTGGGTATTCTGAGACAGCTTGTACATGTCTCACAAAAACAGTCATATCTCAAGTTATTTCATTTGAAATGACTTGATTCAAATTGGAGATGAAAGTAGACTCAAAGATCTTTCTCTGGACGCCAAGTCCATATTTTAATTCCATCTAGAAGGTCTTTTTTGATTCGCAAACATTTGACCTTCGTTTCTGTCCCGCGAATGGAATGTGTTCATCATAACTTGATTCTTTTTAAAGTATGACTGATCTTTGATCATTCTCTTCTTAGTCTCAAAAATACATTAGAAGATTGATATCTTTATCACTTAAGTGATAACGTTCCTCTTTAGGTATCTATCATTAAGTGTTCTTTGTTGCCTCGTTAAAACCTTAACATGGAAAACCCAATGGGACAAAAACCATGATAAGGAAAAAGAGTACAACTACGAAACATCATCATATTTCTCCCCCTGGAAGCATCATCTTAGAGAGATGTTTTCACATCATATATATCTCCCTTTTAAGAATTGATATAAGCATCCTTAGTAATAAACTTATTTGATTGTCATATAATCTCTTAGACCATTGGATTTCTTATCCATAGCATTATTTTCACACAAAAGATCATATCTTGGTCTATTTGGACTCCTTGTCCAAATTTCCTTTTATAGACAATCTTCTAAACCTTCACATTATGCATATTTATACATACGAGTTATTATTTTGCTTCTTGTGAAAGTTATAAGTATGATTATCCCTCTTGTCATAAGAAATAACATCTTTCAATCATGAAAGAGATCAATAAATTTTCAATATCATGGTACTTCATGACCAATTCTTTTTCTTTCTTTTATATGCTCAATATACTCACGCGGTAATGTTCTCTAGACCTAGCACTTACTGCTTCTACCAGTCCAAATCCTTATGAGGTTTACTGCTTTTTACAGTTTATATTCTTTTGAATCTTTCACATAAATTTCATTGTTCCAGTGGTTCTCAGTTCTTTTTCTTTGTTGCCAGACTAAAGAAACTTGAAAGTTGATGCTTCCACCACATGATGTGTTTCTTATAGCAATTTCAGGTCTTTGTGAGAAGTCTTGCGCAACTACTCTTTTGCATCTCATAACTTTTCATCATCTCATTCATTCTTTCACATAATGACTTATTTATGTGCCACTGGTTTTACACCATTAGGTGTATGGACTACTTGTCAAAATACTCTCTCTTTCCAAGAGATTTAATCCCGCATCTATTGCTTATTTTCATCTTGGCCAATCATTTCTTTGTGTACACTTTTCAATAGATGGTTTATGATCCTCATTCTCATCAACTGCTACATTGCATGCATAAATATTTAACGACGTCGATTTGATATTGGTTCCATATTGTACAAGACATGACATATCTATTTGAGATTTCTTTATTCTCAGGTACCTGAATTTCTTTCATGTCATGTTTTCTATCTCTTCTTGAGATTCTTAATATTTCATTCCTCGATTCTGCCATTCTCATTCATGGTCCTTTTTTCGAGGATTATTATATTTGGAACCGATAGGTCTATCATGCTTCAGGTGATCTTTAGACTCATTAACAGTTTGAAATTGTCCTTCTGGGACATCTATATTAACTGGAGCATTTACAGCTGGTACTTGTGACTTAATGACTTTCTTAGGGTCAGTTAACGAGTCTGGCAACTCATATGTTAATCTTTGTAATAGAATTATCTCTATACATTCATTTTGGACTTCTATTCGCGCTCTTTAGTCTGAGGATCAATGATAATTCATTTCAACACGTTAATTCTCCAGCTGATTATTTTTCTTCCCCTAATGTTGGATAAACTAACTTTGAGTCTTTAAATAAATCTTGTAAAATCTTTTAGATTTTATCATCAGTGGAGATTATATCCAACATATTCATAACCTCCTTTGAGGTCCCATCTTTTATTGATGTGGCGGAGCAACTACAACTTATCCAAATTTTCTAGATGGGGATCTTTGGTTTCTGACCCAAAACCAATTTGATGGGGAGAGTTCTTAATTACTCTTTGGCATTATGCGAATCAATGCTGCTGCATCTTACGTATAAACATTAGATACAATATGTTCATCATGTATCCTCACATGCATAAACTAATCATCAAAGGCTTGTGAATTCACCAGTATTACCAATTAGTCTCGCAAACATTAGGTTGCGGATCTATGACAAGGATACATGCGACCTTCTTGTCGGCGCATTAATTATAAACATATGGTGGATGAACAGTCCACCAGTGGGTGATCAAGCCCACAACATCTCCTTGTATAAATAGACTCCAAATCTTTTGATTGGTGAAAACCGTATTCTTATATTTTCTTATAAGCAAGCAGCATATAGAAGATCATTCGTAAGAATCTTTTGGTTCTTCAATGAATGTCTATATGATTATCTTTCGCATTATTAATAAACCGGGATGGCATAACCGGCTTGCCAAACATTACACGTTCAGTAAACTTCTGGTTTACTATTACATTTATCTCCATTTTTTTAATCATTGTGTAATACAATACAATAGTGCATTGGGTAATACTTGTGATTGAAAGTATTCAACATTTCCATTTACTTATTGTCTCAACATTGTTAGATGTAAAATCCCTTGGTTTTATTTTATAAATGACTCCTCAAGTCCATTTTCAGTATGAACATACTTCTGGGTGTTCCACTTACTAGGGATGTGAGATTCTCTAATTCTCCCCCTCGAGATGATAACACTACATTTTTGTCAATCTCGGATAGAATCTCAACTGAAAATCAACAACATACCCAACTTAAGGTCATGTGTTATATCTTAGATCCTTTTGATCTTTGAGACTTGGGAAAGTATAAGTTTCGTTCCCATAGGCATACATGTATCTGCTCTTCTAGAGCTTCCAATAATCTTGATACTACAAGACATTGTACTCACAATAATTTTCTTTCATCTTTAGATTGTTAAATCATATCATTTCTTCTTATTACCATCTTTATTTTATCAACTTCAAGTGAGAGTATGAGTTTTAAAAAGAAACTCTTTGGATCTTGACCTTACATTAATAGCTCATTGTTTTTCCGAGTCTCAAGGACACAAGATACAAGTATAAACTTCTTTAATCTCTTTTGTCTGTTGGACAATATTACTTGTTTGAATATGTATTCTCATCTTTGCATCATTAAAAGTTTCTTCGAGAAATTTTACTTTTAAGCTTAACATCCAACATAGTTGAAATATAATTATAAACTCAAGGTTTTGTAATCTTTAGATGCAAAATAAATAATGAACTTAGGTAATCGCATTCAGGTGATCGATCATACCTTTGGATTGTTTTCCAAAATTTATAGATTTTTTAAGATCAAGCTTTAAGCTTAAAACTCTCATATATATATATAATGGTAACGAAATATAATAATGAAGTATTTCAAATTATAGAGATATAGATTCTCATAAAAATTGTATTATATATTAGGAAGTAAATAATACTCCTATAATAATCATTATATGTACTAGTTTCCTATACTATTTAACAAAGTTTTAATTCAATCAATCAGTTTACTAATACTACATGTATCAGAATTTTATTAACCTTGTATTTAAAAGTATGACAAATAAAAATTTACTTATCTTAATAAGGAGAAGGGCAACGGAGATCGGAGATCCAACCATATTTTTTTTAGCTGTTTATAATCTCGTATTATATCATCTCCTTTATAATAAGTAGATAACCCTGAAATACTATAAACTTGCTCATATAAATATGGCTATTATGTTAGTACACATCAATATTTCTACAAGAAATCAAATTTTATTAGAAATCTATATAATAATAAGAAAGTTCAGAATACAAATCATGACAGTATAAAATCAAAGCGTTATATAAACGAATCAATATCAATAATATAAAATTATTCATGCCATGAATTTAAAATATTAATCCAAGATGCTTAATTAACCGAGAAAAGCAACTAACATCAAATCAAACAATAAACTATTAGGAAGTATACGACCTATTCACTAAGCTGATGTCCCTTATCAATTTTAGTTATCTGTTAAGTTCAACACGATTATAAATCGTTTTCCAGCTTCCATGTTATAACAAGCGATATAAGAACAATAGACTTTGACCAAATCAACGAATGGCAAACCAAATAATAACCAATGAATATTGGTTGATATTCTCTAAACTATTATATTGCAACTTATGAATATGTGGTCTTACAAACAAATCAAATCAAACAAATTAAATATATACATACATGTCGATTGACTTTAACAAGCGAAGTGGGATATAATTTATGACATGATAGTAAGTATAATACAAACATCATCACAGTTACCATAGCAAATAAATAAGGGATAGTATTACTTATCTCGAAGGTGTTAGGAGACAGAGATCTCGATCAGTAATAATGAGATAGATTGGAGACGGTCAATGTAGAATGGGAATAGAGAATCATGAGTTACTCGTCGTCACAATTACGTTGATTTCATGTGGCCAGAGATAATAAAATCGGACGATAGGTTACGACGAGTACGTCTGGGGTTTTTGCCTAAACGGCTAGGGTTTCATGTATTTAGGTTTTGCTCAGGGTTACGGTTTCGTACTGATAACTTGTTTTGAATAGAGAGAAAGAGAGAATTGGTTGTTCTTATTCATAACATAATGTGCCCTTTATATATAGGGAATTACAAGAAGTATAAACCGTCATAGATAAATGGAAAGATTACAAATCCTAAACAAATAAGGAAAAGGAAATCCTAATCATACAAGGAAAAGGAAAACCATGAGAAAAGGAAAAGTCTAAACCGCCTTTGGTTATGGCATTCACTTAAACGGTTCATAACATTTTTAGCCACTTGTCTATAGTTCTTAGAATTATTAGAGAAATAAATGAGTCCATCAAATTATATAATAAGCTTTTTATTAGACCATAAATTTCGGTATTTTGAATTATTAAAAATGACTATAAACTATATATATATATATATATTCTATATTTGTAATATAAAAATAAATAAAGTTATCACTTTTTCAAAAATAAAAGTGAAATTAAAATAATAATAATATATCGTAACTGTAAGAAAAAAGAACAATTAGATGCAAAACCTAATCTTATTATTAATTTACCATTTCAGTTTCATGATACTTTATTTGCAACAGGATGATGTCAGCCCACATGAGTTGCCACGCCAATGAATATGGTAAAAAAAAAAAGATTGTTAAGAAAATTTATAAAGTATATTAACCGATACAAATAAGAAAATATGACTTTTTGTATATTTTTTTACTATAATGAAATTCCAAAATTGTAATAGTTTATAACTTGACAGTAAACTAATAACATCACAAATAAATAATGCAACTTATGCAACTATTTACAAATTTCCCACTTAAACGCATGCACTAACAAATGAGTGTTGCATTTGAGTATTATCAATAATGAACTGAAAAAAAAAGAATATACACCGAAGTTATAGGCAATTCTTTTATGAGTTCTTCTGGCCATGCATGACAAACCAATTATTAATGAAGCAGAATGTGGAAAATAAATAAGAAACAATGAAAACTGAGTAAATAGACATTGTAATTAACTGCAGGATAAACATTGGGAGAATTTTTACCGAAATCAGAGACGGAAGAAGTTGGAATAATAAATAATCTGAGAAGAGAGGAAAGAAATCGACAAGTGGATTGTTTGTCTGTCAAAATAAAAGAAATCGCAATTCACTCCATCTCCTCTCACAAATTCGTAATTATTCAAAAATATATTGGATTGCAGAGACATTAAAAAATTAATAGTTTGAGAGCTTTCAAAATTTATGATTCGATAACGCAAAGAATTTTGCACAAAACACAATTTATAGAGTTGAAAAGACATAAGTGAAAAATATGCAACTTTCTAAGCCAAAAGTGGTAACAAAGTAAAAACTATAAAATATGGTTATAAAACACACGAAATAAATAGAATCGAAAAACATAAATTAAAAAGAAATTCAATTTTTTATTGGCGGTTGATAAAACAGTTATAAACGAAAAGTACCATAAACAGTTATGAACAAAGATGGTATAGTAAACTGTCATAAGCAAAATTATATTAAAAAAAGACATATCATAGGAACTAATTGAGATTAAAAAATGAAGGTATGTATAAACAAAAAGGTGCCATGAACGATAATGAACAAAAATATATAATAAAAAATTATGAGTAAAAAATGAAAACAGTTTTAAATGAAAATGTATTATAAACAGTTATTAACGAAGACGTATATCAACTGTATAATGAAAACGCATATTCGTAGGAATTTATTGAGATAAAAAAAGAAAGTAGTTATAAAAGAAAAAGTGTCATTAATGGTTATGAACAAAAATATATAGTGAAAAGACATACCCGTTCGAATTAATTGGGTTTGCTATTATTAATAGATTTATTTTTTATTTTTTTTGCTATCTAAATATTTATTAATGATCAAGGTGTACAATGATTTAGATGAATGAGGGACAAGTATGGAACATACTCCATTCTTGATCACATAAGATAATAGTCCTTGCTAGTTTATCAGCAGCTTTATAACTTTGATATTATTGCAAACGTTTTAAGAATATGATTTACATTTTAATGTTATATTTTATGTAACTCTATAATCTCATTGTTTATGTTTTTGTTCCACATCTTATTATGTAAAGAACACTTTTCTCTTCTTCTCATTCGGTCACCTCATCAAATAAGGAAAGGAGGGCTTGACACGTGGCAAGTTGAGATTGATGGGTTACTAATGGGCTTCATTATATTTAGATCATAGTGTTTGGAATTAGAATTTTGGGTAATGAGTTATAAATGTGTTTACTGCAGTCCAAATGCATATTTTTCTCCAAAACAATTTATACAAAACCTAGAGAGTGGATGCAGTACAACAGTTTCCGTTTAATCAACCGCCAATAAAAATCCAGTTGTATTATCGGTAACGAATAATTCCGATCAAAATTGGTTGGAAGCCAACGTCTTTCGCTACGTGATTGGACTTACTCTCCCCGTGAATGTATTTGGGCATCGTTACAGAAATCAACTTGATTCATGCATCTTCATTAATGCTCACATTAACATTGGTTCCCACTTTTCACACGATCCCACATCCAATGAATCCCCCATTCATTCCTTTTTGTGAGTCTTCCACTATGAATATGAATTTTTTATTCCTTGGAATCAAATGTTCATTCCTCCTAATAAAACACAGAGAGAGAGAGAGAGAGAGAGAGAGAGAGAGAGAGAGAGAGAGAGAGAGAGAGAGAGAGAGAGGAGATGAGCTTCAACTCGAATCCGGCGGAGCAAGAGCATCAACAAAGAGCACCTAAAACTCATATTGTGTATTATTTTCTAAAAACATTTTTGTCCATCAACTTTTGATCTTTTCATTATAAATTTACTCATAAACGTGTAATATAATTATTATATAAATATGATACACATTGTATCATTTCAATATTGCGACTAATATGGCTTCTTCCAACAATAACGACTGGTCTTTGATGATTATCTGCAACAATTTTTTGCTTTTGTAACAATTTGTTTTTCGGAAATTATGTTTGTTATCTTTTCATATATATATATATATATATATATTCTATATTTGTATTATAAAAATAATTAAAGTTATCACTTTTTCAAAAATAAAATAATAATAATATATCGTAACAGTAAGAAAAAAGAATAATTAGATGCAAAACTTAATCTTATTATTAATTTACCATTTCAGTTTCCTGATACTTTATTTGCAACGGAATGATGTCAGCCCACATGAGTTACCACGCCAATGAATATGGTAAAAAAAAAGATTGTTAAGAAAATTTATAAAGTATATTAACCGATACAAATAAAAAATATGACTTTTTGTATATTTTTTTACTATAATGAAATTTCAAAATTGTAATAGTTTATAACTTGACAGTAAACTAATAAGACCATCTCCAACCCAATTCTATTTCTATCTCTATATTTTTCCCCTAAAATAGAGAAACTCTATTATAGAGGTGAAAATGCTCCAATGTATGCCTTTATAATAGAGTTCTTCTATTCTTGAGGAAAATATAGTGGAAATTTACTTTTTGCCTCTATATTTAGAGGTGGAAATAACATATCTCTATATTTAGAGGTGAAAATAACATATCTCTATATTTTCCCCTATAATTAGAATAACTCTATTATAGAGGCATACGTTGGAGCATTTTCACATTTATAATAGAGATTTCTATTTTAGAGGAAAATATAGAGGTGTACATTGGAGATGCTCTAACATCTTTATATATAAAGTACACTTTTCTTATCTCCCAGCGTGTCCACGTTGACATCCACGTCGACATCCACGTCATCAATTCGGTCGACGTCGTGGCGACACGTGTCCCATAGCTTAAAACTATGTGTTTCATTAAGTATTTAGCGACATTTATTGGGCTTCTTCTAAAGATTTTTTTCCATCGTTCGAGCGATGGGGTTTGATGAAATCGACGAGTTTAATCCGTTCGGAGGGTTTCTGCGCCGGTTGAGATTTTTCTTCATCGGTCGAAATGCTTCCTCTTCTTTATAAAGATGTGAGTTCCCATCTGTGAATTTCATTAGTTCATTCCCCTAAATCATTTTCTTTCCAAAAATTATAGAGATTGGAATGGCAAACGTTTCTCAACTACACTCCAATTTGAAAGCCGGCTCCACCGTCGAAGTTCTTCTCCTGGCATTTTGGGAGACTGGCAATGTAAAGAAAGGCTGCTAGCTTCTGGATCTCACAACTCTCATGAAGAAGCCAAGAGCAGATAACTAAAGGTCTCACAACTCTCATGAAGGAGCTCATGTCTTTACTTTTCTGTTTACCTTTTTGTTTTTTTTTTGTGGTCAGCTTTTAATGTTTCTTTTAAGAATCCCAGAAAATTGTAATTTTCTCTCCTTTTTGCCAAATTAAATCTGCTGATCGTCTTCTTTTAGATGCTCCAAATTGGTCAATGCTTTGAGGACATTCCTTTGTATTCTCTGTTAGATACATGTATGGATATTGTTAGTTGGATCTGAGTTTCTTAGTAAAATGAGAATTCACTTTCATAAAGTGATTAACAATAGTTAATTCTTACTTTGTTTAGTTTAGTTCTACAGATAGTGCAAATTTATGTTTGCTTATTCCTCAGCGCAACGTCCAGAACACACTTTTATTATGATCAGGAAACTCAAGCCAGCAAGAACTTTCTTAAAGTGTAAGAAAGTCTAACTTCATCCTAATATTTTATTAACTTTCTTACAACTATTGTTTTATCCCCTCTAGGCTAGGTTGGTCTTGGTCTGGCTCAATGTCTTCGTTTACCCACCTCAGGTACGTAATTTACTTATTGGTACTGCAATCGTGGATTCATTTTTGGCTCATCTAAAATTTATCGTTCAAGTCTTCCTCTACGTGTCTATACCTGCAGACTTTTGAGTTCCTTTGCAAAGCCAAATTCAGTGAAATTGAGACAATCAATGGATGGTGCTCCTTCTCCTGTTCTAAGTGCTATCAAAAGCTACAGCATGGTTTCACATCTTTTACATGTTCAAGATGTAATGATGACAATGCTATTGGGGTAATGTATTCTCACAGTAATTGCAGAGATTGTTTTCTCATCTAATGTGTATTGTCTCAACCTAGGTTTTACTAACATCTTTTAACCATGTCATTGTAAAGGATTGTCTACAGTATTGTCATCATTACATCTTTAAGATATAGTATGGGCTTAGATAAATAAAGCCAACGGGTCAAACCAAAGTATTGTATAAACCTGTCACCACCTTCAAATACTAACCTTCCCAACTCTTGACTATTTGGACTAAAAGTGGAGAATCACTAACTCAAAGAAGTATTAGGTTGCTTAATCACACATCTGAGTGTTTACATGGCCTCTACCTGTAAAACAAAACTGAATCCGAAACACGCCACCTACATTTCAAATCAATAACAAGCACCAAACTACGCACAAGGAATCTAAGCATAAGAAGAACTTATTCAAACTAATCATGATTCATGAATAACGACCAAAACAAAATAACAATAAAATCATACCACCAAACAAATCTTACAGCTAAAGATCACAATTAAATTATGCAAACCAACTTAACAAAACATCAAATAATTTACATGTAATGAAGATATAAATTATTTACTCTGAAAAATAAAGAATAATGAAGATTACTTTAACTTTAATTGAAAAAAATGATTATTATAAAAAACAATATGATCTCATAATTCTATTAATTACAAATCGCTTTCGATATACAATGTTTTATAATGTTTCATAAAATTAATTAGAAACAATGAAAACTGAGTAAATTGACATTGTAATTAACTGCAGGATAAAAACTGAGTAAATAGACATTGTAATTAACTGCAGGATAAAAATTGGAAGAATTTTTACCGAAATCAGAGACGGAAGAAGTTGGAATAATAAATAATCTGAGAAGAGAGGAAAGAAATTGACAAGTGGATTATTTGTCGGTCAAAATAAAAGAAATCGCAATTCACTCTATCTCCTCTCACAAATTCGTAATTATTCAAAAATATATTGGATTGCAGAGACATTAAAAATTAATAGTTTGAGAGCTTTCAAAATTTATGATTCGATAACGCAAAGAATTTTGTACAAAACACAATTTATAGAGTTGAAAAGACATACGTGGAAAAGATGCAACTTTCTAAGCCAAAAGTGGTAACAAAGTAAAAACTATAAAATATGGTTATAAACACACGAAATAAATATAATCGAAAAACATAAATTAAAAAGAAATTCAATTTTTTATTGGCGGTTGATAAAACAGTTATAAACGAAAAATACCATAAACAGTTATGAACAAAGATGGTATAGTAAACTGTCATAAGCAAAATTATATTTAAAAAAAAAAGACATATCATAGGAACTAATTGAGATTAAAAAATGAAAGTAGGTCTAAACAAAAAGGTTCCATGAACGATAATGAACAAAAATATATAATAAAAAATTATGAGTAAAAAATGAAAACAGTTATAAATGAAAAGGTATTATAAACAGTTATTAACGAAGATGTATATCAACTGTATAATGAAAATGCATATTCGTAGGAATTTATTGAGATAAAAAAATGAAAGTAGTTATAAACGAAAAAGTGTCATTAATGGTTATGAACAAAAATATGTAGTGAAAAGACATACCCGTTCGAATTAATTGGGTTTGCTATTATTAATAGATTTTTTTTTTTTTTTGCATTCTAAATATTTATTAATGATCAAGGTGTACAATGATTTAGATGAATGAGGGAAAAGTATGGAACATACTCCATTTTTGATCACATAAGATAATAGTCCTTGCTAGTTTATCAACAGCTTTATAACTTTGATGTTATTGCAAACGTTTTAAGAATATGATTTACATTTTAATGTTATATTTTATGTAACTCTATAATCTCATTGTTTATGTTTTTGTTCCACATCTTATTATGTAAAGAACACTTTTCTCTTCTTCTCCTACGGTCACCTCATCAAATAAGGAAAAGATGGCTTCACACGTGGCAAGTTGAGAGTGATGGGTTACTAATGGGCTTCATTATATTTAGATCATAGTGTTTGGAATTAGAATTTTGGGTAATGAGATTATAAATGTGTTTACTGCAGTCCAAATTCATTTTTTTCTCCAAAACAATGTATACGAAACCTAGAAAGTGGATGCAGTACAACAGTTTCCGTTTAATCAACCGCCAAAAAAAATCTAGCTGTTTTATCGGTAACGAATAATTCCGATCAAGATTGGTTGGAAGCCAACGTCTTTCGCTACGTGATTGGACTTCCTCCCCCCGTGAGTGTATTTGGGCATCGTTACAGAAATCAACTTGATTCATACATCTTCATTAATGCTCACATTAACATCGGTTCCCACTTTTCACACGATCGCACATCCAATGAAATCCCTCATTCATTCCTTTTTTAGAATCTTCCACTATGAATATGAATTTTTTCTTCCTAAGAATCAGAAGTTCATTCCTCCTAATAAAACACACAAAAAGAGAGAGAGAGAGATAGATAGAGGAGATGAGCTTCAACTCGAATCCGGCAGAGCAAGAGCATCAACAAAGAGCAACATGTGAGCTTTATTCGTTAATTGCCGGTTCAGATTTTCCCACGGCTAGATTACATGGCGGAGTATCTACAGGGAACGCCTTGCTGTCATCATCTCTTGACGATTGGCTGGAGCACTTTCATCGTGAGATCAGCAATGAAGATGAGATGGTGTAGTGGTATGCGTTTCAAAATGGCGTTTGAAACAGTGGATTCAAAAAAGAATCAGTTGGTTCATGGTTACTGTCCCGCCGTTTAAGTCGCTGATCCAATCCATTGGCCTGATTCTTTATCGCGTCTCCTTCAGGTCAGCCACCCAAAACAAAAGTCTCTTCCTTTATCAAAACCCGTGTTTGCAAACGCTGAAACGTTGCCGTTTAGGTAAACCTTTTGATTTCCCTTTTGATGGAACCAATATAGGCATGATATGTTCTGATTCTTTTTCAAACTGCTATGATACCCATGTTTCTTACTCACAAAATTGCATGACATATATCATAATGACATTAGAAAAGCTGTAGAAGACGGGTTAATATATACACTGAGCTGCGTCTTCATATTCTCAGATCCTATGCTACGACTGAACTAGAATCACTAAAAGCTAAAGAAATATTCCAATGTAGATATTGGGTATTTTCTTTTTCAACTTTATTTTCTTGACCAACCGGATGATAAATGTATGGTTCATAACTATTTATTTACAATATAAACAATGAGATCTGAAAAAAATATACTTAAAATAGTGTTAAATCTTTTTCTAAGACAAGGCCTTAACGTAATTTAAAAGTTTCTTGCATCTGAATGGACGAATATGCATTGCTCCCTCAAGCTTTCACTTTCTTCGTATGCCTCGCTATTCCATTTCTACCACTGACTTACTGAAACCACCTTCGCAACGCCTCTATTAACATAGATATCATCTAACATAGCCTCTCCTTATCTCCTTTAAGACAGATCTCCTTTACTTCATTTTTTTCGTTTGGGCAAACATTTGTTTAAGTCATCTTCCAAGAATAATAGCAACCAATACATAATCAAAAGAAACACCAATCCTAATTTTTAAAATAAACGTAAGGGGGGGCTACTGAACTTAGGATGTAAAAACTACTGAGGCTCAACATATTACACCAACATTATACGCCGAGAACCATTTCTAATGTCCGAAGCTTCGAATCAGTTAGTACTTAGCATGTAATTTTATTTGGGATGGGCAGCCTTGCAGTTACGGATACATAGACAACGAAATACAATAAATCACCAATTATAACAAATTTGTTACACGAAACTTAGTGATTGGAGATAGTAATTTTTGGGAGATGCAACCGCAGAGGTGTGATAGCTGGATTTGGAAGAGCTTGTGTAATCTAAGGTATATTGCGCGGCCTATGTTAATTAGTGAGGTGGGGAATGGCTCTGCTGCGAGTTTTTGGCATGATAATTGGACTTCTCTAGGCCCTTTGATTGATCTAACATGACCTAGAGGGCCAGGGGTCACCGGATTAAATGTGGATGCGGTAGTAGCAGAAGCAATTATAGATGGTACTTGGTGGTTGAGGAGGAGCCGTAGCAGGAATAGACTTATTTCATTGATCCGAGAGTGCCTACCAGATGCAGCTCCTATTTGTTCCTCTGAAGCGAATGATATCTATTTGTGGAAGCCAGGGAACAGAGTTGCTTCGAGCTCTTTCTCCACTGCGGACACTTGGGCAGAATTGCATCCTCAAGGGGAGGCTGTGTTCTGGCATAGACAAGTTTGGTTTCAAGGGAGGATACCAAAACACGCTTTTATAACTTGGGCGATTGCGCGAAATAGACTGGGTACAAGAGACAGAATGAGGAGTTGGGGATTGCAGGTGCCTGCAACTTGCATTCTATGCAATGTGGCAGATGAGACAAGACAACACCTGTTCTTTGATTGTAGTTTCAGCTTGGAAGTATGGGCGTTTTTCTGTTCAAGATTGAATATAAATCCCCCCGCCTTGTTTGAAGATGCTCTGAGATAGCTTATGAATCCTTCGCCTGATGAGTTTGTGAAGCTGATCATTAAGCTAGTGTTTCAAGCATCCTTATATTATATTTGGAAGGAAAGGAATTCCCGAATCCATAATCAGAGTTTTCGACCGGCTCAGGCTGTGATCCATGAGATGAAGCAAATCATTCAAGCACGTCTAGATCCCTTGTCAAGAGTTCACACCTCTAGAAGGACAGACATAACTTTGCTTGGTACCTGGCTGGGATTATTCTAGGAGCAGCAGGTCTGAAAATTTGTGAGTTTTGCACAGTAATAGCAGTGAGGAGCGTTTCAAGATAAGAAGCATTGAAGGTGAGTGAAAGAGTTGAGCTATTCTTGGTTAGTAGTTTTTTTTGCATCGCTCCTGTACAGGTAGGCTTTTTATAAGTTTCCCGGTTGTGGGCAACTTTGGTGATAAGTTTGTAGTTTTCCTAAGTTCTAAATAAATAAAAGGTCAGTAAAAAATGAAAAAAAAAAAAACTTAGTGAATAACATGTCTAATAAACACGTGAGAGCCTAACTAATAATTGACTCAATGAACCCAAAACACGTGCAGCCTATTGAATTTTTTTTAGTAATTAGTCCTCTTTACAAAATACTAATTTACAAAAATTACTTTGATATTATATAACATCGTATATGTATTCTATTCCTTAATGAAAAGGCCACAATGTCAAATTACTTGATAACTAAATTTTGACCCGCACTACCGTGCGAACTTTATACTAACATATTTTATGTTATGCAATAAAATATATCGATAGATTAATATAATTTGGTGTTATATATTATCTAATTTTATAATAATATTTATGTGGCGTATAACACTATTACTATAAAATTTATAATTTTTTTATTTTTGTAAACAAAATTTATTTTGAAAATATTATTATTTAACAATACTGATTTACATAATTTATGTTTTATTTCTAAATTTGAAATATATGTAGAAATCAAATTAAGTTTAATCTACATAGTAGATAATTTGGTATATAGTGATTAATTAAACCAATTTCTTATATTTGTTTAAATAATAAACCGAATTAGTTTTTACCTCAGAGAAATACACAAACGTTAATAACAGTAGACTGAAATCTTATATATATGATATTAATAAATATCAAATATTTCATCAATGAATGGATGTGTAAATTAATTGTATTACATGGTAAAATCATTTAAAAATATGGCTTTTAAGTTGTCTAAACTAATTGTATTACATGGTAAAATCATATAAAAGTATGACTTTTAAGTGGTCTAAATTGAAAAATTTTCATATGAAATAAGTCATAATTTATGTGCTAAATTGATAAAATATTTTTACTTTTAAATTAGAAATAGAAATAGAAATGAATATTTATTTTAAAAAACATCTTTAAAACATTTCTTAAATTTAATTTTGAAAATCAAATCAATTTAAAATTGTTATTATCATTAAAATATTATTATAAGTATTTTGTATAATTATTAATTTCTTTTTACAATCAAAACTAAATTAAAATTTAGTTTCTAATTATACTTTGTGATAATTAAAATTTTAATTAACTAATTTCAAAAATATATTTAAAAAAGATTCTAACAGATATTTGAAAGATTTTATTAGACATTTTTTTAAGATATTTATTAATATTTCAAATAAAAATAAAGATATTAAAAGATATTATAATTAAGTTATGCAAATTTAATAAATTTTCTAGGGACGGTCCAAATAAAAAAAATCACACATAAAAAAAGTCATGACTTCAGTTTTAATAGTATAAATTGGCACAGACTTGGGTGTGGCCGAAGTGTTTCTTATTAACTTTAAAACTATTCAAAACTAAAGCTCACAATATGTTTCTTTTAGATCATATATCTCAATCCTATGGAACAGATCTCCATTAGATCTCTATTTATATGAAAGTAATATATTTTCGAATTTGGTAAAATAAATTCATAATATGAAATAATCAAATTGAGAATCTTCTTTAAAATATGTTTTTTAAAAAAACAATTTCTCCAGTTTGAATACAATACGTATAAAATTTTATTTAGTATACTACAGAAAATATATTTCTCGGATAATTATATTTCTATGTTGTGTTTTCAAAAAATACTATACTTTAACATGTATTAATTATTTTAGTATATTGCAAAAAATTATAAGTAAATACATTGTTCAGTTAAAGTAATTTAGATCAATTATTTTAGTAGATTTTGTGCATAGAGCATCTATTATATTATTCTAGTTAATTTTATTAATATTTGATATTTTTGGATGTTATGGTATTAATTTTTTTGTTATTAACTTAAAATTTCAAAATATTATATTACTTTGATTTTCACAAAATAATTTATTTTTTCTCATGTTGCATTAAAAAATTTGTAATTTAGCATCTATAATTTATATTGTAAAATTGGAATATTATCAATTGAATTTGAAATATTTATTTTTAAAATTACATATTTGGTCAAGAGAAGTTTGAAAAACTATATGACTTTTGACTTTTTATTTTGTTACTAAACTAATCATTATTTGTTTAAAAAATTAAAAACTTTAGTAAGATTTGTTATATTTTCTCAACATATTTTTTTTATAAATAAAAATAAACACTAATTTTATAGTTAAAATTGATTTGTCATTAATATCTTTAATGAATTATTAAAATTTTAAAGTTTTCTAATGGCATATTTTGTAAATAACAAATAAACTAAATGTAAGTTATATACTATTATATTTTGTATATAATCATTTTTGGGAAATTGTCACTAATACCACTTTCCTAATACCACATTTCATCTATACCAACTTTACCATTAAAATTTTAATAGACAAAATACCATTGTACCCCTGAATAATTAAACTTAAATTACTCTCTTTCTCCCCCAATTCCAAATCTGAGACTTCCTCAGATTGATTTCGAATTCGACGGTGATCAAATCCGACGACGCTGACGAGTTCTCCGACGAAGTTGACAAACTCTACAAACTCAGGCGAACAAGACGATCTCTCACTTTCTCCTCCATTGAGAAATAATGACGGTGACGACGAGCCTTGATTCGCTTCTGGAGAAGCTCAAAGTGGAGGAGCTTTACCTTCCACCAAGCAGTAATTGGGAATCCTTACATTCTCAGAGCCGCCAATTTCCTCCTCCAACTCGTGTTTCTCCTCCGTCTTCTTCCTCTGTCTCTGTAAGTTCACCATTTACGCTTTTCATGTTTGTATGTGTGGAAACATGAGCTTTGCATTTCGCTTGAGTGGCTAGGATCGGAAACCTAATAGGGAATGATTTGGGGAAAAAGAAGTATCAATTTTATTGATTTGAGTTTAGTATTCGATGTACTGTATTGAGTTACGGCGAAATCGTTATCTTAGGGAAGATTACGATGTGATGTTCTTAGATTACTATTCTTAGTAATTAATTACAGAACAATGGAATATCTTTAGTGCTTGGATGAAAGACTTATATTGAGAGACTACTTCTACTTTTCGCCACATTCTCTGACAATTTTGTTGCTTTTTAATAGGAATCAAGCTTGGTAAGGTTGGCGTTGAATGCCCTGCAAGGTGTTGAGTCTTCTCTTATTAGCATACATAAGCTCTCTTCCATATTATGCTCGGAGCCAGCTGATAGGACAACCCACCAAATTCCGAGCTTGTGGCATCGGTTATCAAGCACTGACGCCTTGGGACAGATTCTTCGAAACATAGGCTGCTTTGGTTCTTTGGTCTTTCTTCTCCATAACTTCGTAGACCCATTTCACGAACTTCAAGTTGGAAGTTGAGGGACAGAGGGGAGCTGTAAAGTAGGTGAAAATGAAGAAGCCAATAACAAGAGCTACTATACTCTTGTTAATCAGGCTTTTGCTATTGCTGTGAGAAAGGTCCTAGAAGGCTATATATCTGATCTGGATACATTATGTGCATCTGCAGAACCGAGGCGTTCATCTAACATTGTGGTTTTGTAAACCCTTTATAAAGTCTTATAAACCATTATAAATATTTTAAAACCCTTATAAACAATGGTTTATAATATATTATAAGTTCTTATAAACCTTGTAAAATGATTTATATGAACTCTTATAAATGATTTTTGAATTTATAACAGATCTTATAAACTCTTATAAATATTTGTAAATGTTTTTATAAACTCTTATAAATATATTTATAGACTTTGAAATAATTTGTTCTCTTATTACTGATTTTTGAATTACTTTTTGCTGATTTCAAAAAATAGACTTATAATTTCCATCTAAGATTCTTTCCCGTATGTGTCCAATGTGGTTGGTTTACCTAACTTTCAGAATCAGAGTTTGAGCTTAACTACTTTCATCCTAATCTATATATTTTTTTTTTTAACACTAGGAAGTAAGTCGGCAGCAACTGTGAAATCAAATGAGCAACCAGCTGGCCCTGTTTCTTCTTCTTCTACAATAGCAACAACCACCAATGCTGAAAGCTCTTTGTCCACTCCTATAGTGAAGAGCTTAAGATGTATTCTCACCTCAAGCAGTTTACTTTCCTTGATCTCAAGTTGGCTATAAGAAATTTCAGACCCGAAAGTCTTCTCAGAGAAGGTGGCTTTGGTTGTGTCTTTAAAGGATGGGTGGAGGAGAACGGAACTGCTCCTGTTAAGCCTGGCACTGGCCTTACTGTCGCTGTCAAAACCTTGAATCTTGATAGCCTTCAGGGTCATAAAGAGTGGCTTGTATGATCCTTTATAAACACTTCTAAATTGATTTATAAACACTTCTAAATTGATTTACAAACCCTTATAAATTGTGTTATGAAGATTATTAAATTCTTATAATCTTTTGAATAAACCCTTATAAATAGATTTATAAACTCTTATAAATAGATTTATATTTCTCATATATTTGATCAACTCTTATAAATATGTCCTAAACCCATCGACACAAACGAAAAAGCTCTTATAAACCCTTATAAGATGATATAAATCATTACAAAATGATTTATGAATTATATAATTACACATACAATAATGATGCTTTTGGCTAGAAAATGATTTTGTAAGTAATTATAAATAATTTACAAACATTTATAGGCGAATTGTAAACATTATAAATACTTTCGTAAAGATTTACTTATAATTTTTGTAAGAATTTATAAATGATCTATAAACTCTTCTAACTGATTTATAAATTTATTTATAAACTATTATAAATTGTGTTATGAATATTACTAAATTCTTATAATATTTTGAATAAACCCTTATAATTAGATTTATAAACTCTTATAAATAGATTTATAAACCTTGCAAATTAATTTATAAACACTTATAAATAGCTTATAAGTTCTTGTAAATAATTTTATAAACACTTTTAAATAGTTTTAT
This sequence comes from Brassica napus, assembly GCF_020379485.1. Lineage (NCBI taxonomy): Eukaryota > Viridiplantae > Streptophyta > Magnoliopsida > Brassicales > Brassicaceae > Brassica > Brassica napus. Next base: position 27,843,409 of record NC_063448.1, on the reverse strand, counting down.
ACACTTTTATAAATAGTTATATAAATATTTATATGTGTTTTATAAACTTTATAGATGGTTGATACAAGGTTTTATAAGCTCTTATAAAATTTATAAATGGTTTATAAACTCTTATAAATGATTTATATACAAAACTATTTCATATATCCATATGATTGGTTTTATAAACCTTTATAAACATACATGAATAGTTTTATCCTGAAAACCAGACTGAAGGTTAATGAACTGAGAGACCAGTAGCTTCGAGATTCCACTTATAGCTGCCTCCACCTCATCTGGTTCCCTTGACCCTCTCAACCCACAGTACTCGCCTGCTGCAACTTGCGTCTTCTTCGACGTAGCAAGAACTTTCTCCAAATCCAATCAAGAACTTTCTCCAAATCCAACTGTGAGAATGGCCTAGGTACCTGACAAACAAAATGATAGCAACTCACAACATCAACACTCTTGGAAATTTGGTGAATGCAACAGCATTGAACATTTTCATATGAAACTTACAGGACATGGTCTCCCTTTTCCCTCTTCCCCTAGGATTTCTCTGATAGGGAAGTAAGATGTTTTCTTGCAGAGCTCAAAGATGTCCTATCCGGTGTAGCCTTCGCATAGACGAGCTAAGTGATCGTAGTCAATATCGGGCTCCACCCTTTCTCCTTTCAGCGCCACTTTCAAAATCTCAGCTTTCTCCTTACGGCCAGGCATTCCAATCTCAAAGGCTTGAGGAAGACGCCTCAATATTGCTTCATCAAGCTCTGATGGTCTGTTGGTTGCAGCAAGTACCATCACCCTCACATTCGCTACAAAGCAACCATTATACTCATTTAAAAACTACTGTATCCAAGTAGAGCATGCTCTAGACTGCACTAGAGTGAGCTGAAAGGTGAAGGATTCAACTTACGATCAGTAGAAAACCCATCCCATAAAGCCATAAACTCAGTCTTCATGTTTGCCATGGCTTCGTGATCTGTTTGTACGGCAAGCTAAATACAACAGCAAATCAAATTAGAATCAATCTGAATCCAGTTAGCTAAACCTCATTCAGAAGAGGAGAAACTTGACCCGTTATCAATCAGGTTATCTCAAAACTCCAAATCATCACTCGTTTCTCGCATCGGTGATATTTCTCGCATCGGCTATCACCGGAGTTTCAGAAAACCAAAACAAAAACTGAAGAAGAAAAAGATATGATCGGAGAAATCTCTAACCGATTATGATCCAGCTACTTTTGATCCGACGGAGCACCGTAGTCCACCGACGAAGGAAAAGATCGATCGCATAAAGAGAAAGAGGAAGAAATCGATGATTGAGGAGAAGATAAGATAAAGGTAATATTGTCTTTTGCTCATTAATGAAAAGTGTATTTATGAAAATGTCTCCATACTAGTGGTATAATTGAATTGTGGTATGAAAGAAAGTGTAAAGATGAAATTTCCCCATCATTTTTAGATAATATTTATTTATTTTTGACGACAATAGCAAAAATAAAAAAAAGGAAAATTATCCTGTCGATTTGGAAAACTAAATCGGGACTATGCTATTAAATTTTGCATATAATATTTTTTAGATAATGTATTGTTATGAGTTATAAAACCAAATAAAAATATAATATATAGTTATAGATATAAAAGTTTAATATATGTTAATAAATTTCTATTTTGTATAAAAATATTACATCTTTTACAAATTTTAACCTGTTTTAACGGTGAATGAGTTTTTTTTAAAATGAAAACATTAGAAAAGAAGAATTTTATATGAATTTTATTTAATTCATATAATACTTCTTTTTAATATACTACTATAATTATGAAATATATAAAAATTAGCATATAATACTTCTATTTTCTAATAATTTAAATTAATTTTAATTTATAATAATATTATATTACTAATTATAAATAAATTAATGTATTATTTAATAAAAATATTTAAAAATTTTAGCATGATTTTGTTATATTTTCTCAATAAATTTGGTTATAACTATAATTTAAATTTATATTTAAAATAGATTATTGTTAATATCCTTATTGATTATTAGGATTTTCTAGAAATGTTATATATTTGATTGATTAATGTAAATAATCAAATATGTTATTTTAAGTAATTAATTGAATGATCTTACTACGACTTGTCAAAAGTAGAAAAAAATAGTGACTGTATTTTAATAACATAGATGTTTTGAATTTTGAACTTATTAATCTTATGTTATTTTTTTTACAGCAAACATTCACGGACTCATATAGACTCTGTAACCCATGGTGGTAACTCTGTATCCATGTGTACGACGAAAGACGGTTGTTTCCGAGCACTGCGTGCAAAGCTATCCACCCTTAGGTTCTCCGTCCTAGGTACATGATATCTTGCATATTTCCATTGTGTTATTCATTCACCCATGTGCATTTTGATCATATAGACTAGGATTTAGCCATGTTTAGGTTGTATTTTGCATGCATGAGTCTTTATTAGGTATTGGAGTACCAAATGGAGTTCTTCGGGACATTTGGGTGCGTTTGGAGCTCAAAAGAGGTGATTAAGGTGATCATTGGACGAGCAGTGCATGGGAGCGACCCTACCGGAGCGACACCATGAACTCGTTGTGCCCTACCTTTCAGAGCGACCTTACCAGAGCAACAACACGAGGTCGCTCGCCATTTACGCTTCGGAGCGACCTTACCAGAGCGAGACCCCGAGGTCGCTCGCCATTTACGCTTCGGAGCGACCTCCTAGAGCGACAAGGCGAAGTCGCTCCAGCTCCAGAGCGACCTCACCACAACGACACCCAGAGGTCGCTTGGGTTGTGTCAATTTGAGAGCGACGAACAAGCCGGGAGCGACGTCCCACAGTGACTACCTGAGGTCGCTCCCAGCACCCAGAGCGACCTCCCGGAGTGAGGCTGATTACACTTTCTAAACCTATGTTTAAGTACCTTTTGTAAGCCATTGGAGGCTGATTATCTTTTGATCTTAAGAAAACCACCAAAAACCTCTTGGAAAGTTCATTTCTTTGATTCAATTGATCATTTTTGTTATTGCAGTCCTGTTGTTTTCATATCGATTCTGTGTATTTCTCTACATGATTAATCTGAAATCCAATATGGGTTTAAGAGGAATCATGGAGATTAGTGAGTAATCACCTTTAGAATTCATGGGTTAGGGAGATTAAGGGTGATTATGTTAGAGCAAAGATGTTTTAGTGTAGATCATTCTTAGTCCTTGCTAGTAGAGTATTCATAATGCATCTTCTGAGTTGGCCTCTCAAAAGTTGATCTTTAGGCATTTTCCTCCCAAAAGATGTTTGATGAAATGCATGAGACAACTCTTCTAAGCTTTTAGCGTACTTTGCCAAAGACATTTGTTGTTAGAGGTGCTAAGATAGCCATTAGACTTGTTAGTAATGATTGCTTTCATATTATTCAACCAAAGACATTTGATGTTTGAAATGTGTTAGTAAATGAACATTCATCTAGACATAGAGCTTGTTTAGAACTGTGTCTAAGCTTAAGGTTGATAGTTTGATTGATCGTTTGCCATCCTTAGTTCGAAACTTGATCACCCAAGGTCTAATCCCTATGCCCATGAGTTCTCTTTTCCGTTAGTCAAGAAAGTTACTTCATTTATCGCTTTTATTATTCTGCAACTGCATTAGCATTAATCATTAGTTTAGAAATCTTTTAAATCACCGGTTGCACTTAGATTAAGTGAGTATTTGCATTATCAGTGCTTTGAAATCCCTTAGAATTGGTTCGATAATCTTTTATACTACATAATTTGTCTTAGGAGCCTTGAAAACTCCTAACATCAAATTGGCGCCGTTGCCAAATTCTGAGTAGATTTAAACATTGAGATTTAGTCACTTGCTTGAGGCTAAGTATTTTTTATTTTCTTCTTTTGTTACTGATTCTCCTTCTTCACCTCCCTTTCACTTTCAGGTGTATGAACTTGAGGAGCAGGGGTCCTTCAAACCTAGTTCCCAGAGTTGCAGACATCAGAGCTTTAGAGAGAGAGAGTGTGCTAGAAAGAGAAGAGAAGAAAAGCAACAGCCTCACTTGCAGAGATTGGATATTGATATGTGAGACCAACCTCACGATGATGCGAACGCCAATGGAGCCAACAACGTTCCACAACACCCACAGCGAGCAGCTCGACCCATTGGCACTTATGACCGCCCCAACATTCATGGTCATAGACTGGGAATCCGAGCACCGGCTGTGGCAGCTAACAACTTTGAGATCAAATCAGGACTCCTCAACGTCATCGAGAACAACAAGTATCATGGTTTGGCTCTAGAGGATCCATTTGATCACTTGGACAGGTTCGACATCTACTGTGGGTTGTCAAAAACCAATGGTGTGTCCGAGGATGCCTTAAAGCTCAAGCTATTCCCTTTCTCTTTGGGGGATAAGGCACGTCAGTGGGAGAAGTCTCTACCCAGCGACTCTATCACCACTTGGGATGAATGTAAGAAAGCATTTTTGGAGAAGTTCTTCTCTACTTCAAGAACTGCTAAGCTGAGAAATGAGATTTCCAGATTTTAACAGAAGAACTTGGAAGGATTCAGTGAAGCCTGGGGGAGATTCAAGGGCTACCAAGCTCAATGCCCACACCATGGTTTCTCTAAGGAAAGCTTGCTGAGCACATTCTACAGGGGTGCTCTTCCTAAGTACAGAGCCAGATTGGATACAGCTAGCAATGGGTTTTTCTTGGGAAGAACTGAGGAAGATGAAGAAGAGCTGGTTGACAATATGGTAAAGAGTGACGCAGTCTACAGTGGAGACCACGACAGAGGCAGTAGAACAGATGACAAACAGACGAGGAAGGAGTTAAAGGCTCTACAGGATAAGATAGACATACTCATTGCTGATAAATCCACCCAAGAGCAGCTGAAATTTGTTGGTAACCCAAACCAAGAGACACCACCTGTTGTCCATGAGGTCGAGGGTTTGGAAGGTCAAGAAGAACTGTGTTTCATTAACAACAATGGTAGCTGGTACAAAAAAGAGGCAAACTTTCAGTACAACAACTACCAACATAAATCATATTCCAACAACCAACATAGTGGTTATCAGCCTAGGAACAACCAGCAAGGCAGCTATCAGCCTCAGCAAAACTCTCCTCCTGGTTTCAACAACAAAGGACACCATTCTTCCCAACAACAAGCTAATCCTTCTACCTCTACTCCTCAAGAAAGCAGCACTGACACCCTACTAAAACAAATCTTGGAGTCTCAGACTAGAAGTGAGAAGCATGTTGGTTATGAGTTGAAGAACCTTCACTCAAAGATTGATGGGAGCTACAATGATCTCCACAACAAGTTCAAAGCTTTGGAGAACCAGTTTGCTGCCATGACCACTCACCAAAATCGCCAACAAGGTTCTTTACCTGGAAAATCTGAGCTAAACCCCTAAGAGACCATGAAAGCTATCACCCTAAGGAGTGGTAAGGAGTTACCTCATAGAGCTCTCACCAAGGATGCTGAGAAACAAGGTGAGGGGGTGGCCATCAACATAGATGATGAAGTGGTGTTGTTGATGAGAAGATCAATGATGAGATTTTGGAGAAGATTGTGGAAGCCAAAGGTAAAGGAAAGGTTGGGGAAGAGAAGAGAACAGTGAAAGATGGTGAAATTGTTCTTCCAGCAAGTGAGAATTCTTTTGTTCCTCTTCCCTATGAACCCAAACTTCCATTCCCTGGTAGATTCAAGAGGCAGCTGTTAGAGAAGTACAAAGCTCTATTTGAGAAGCAGATGAGTGAAGTTCAAGTCACAATGCCCGTTATTGATGCTTTCATGCTGATTCCTCAATATAGCAAGTTCTTGAAAGATGATGTAGCTGCAAAGAAGAAGGAGAAGGAGGGCATGATGATTCTCACTCATGAGTGCAGTGCCATCATCCAGAGGCTTGTTGTTCCAAAGAAGCTTGAAGATCCAGGATGCTTCACATTACCTTGTGCTCTTGGACCTATGGTATTTGAGAGATGTCTCTGCGATTTGGAAGCTAGTGTCAGCTTGATGCCTTTATCTGTTGCTAAGAAGCTTGGTTTCACTCAGTACAAGAAGTGTAAAATTTCTCTGGTATTGGCTGATCGTTCAGTGAAGTACCCTGTGGGTATCTTGGAGGACCTCCCCGTGATGGTTGGAAACTATGAGATCCCTACAGACTTTGTGGTGCTCGAGATGGGTGAGGAAGCTCAAGATCCCTTAATCCTTGGGAGGCCTTTCTTAGCTACAGCAGGAGCTATTGTTAATGTGAAAGCGGGCAAGATTGATCTCCACTTGGGTAAAAGGCACATTCTCCACTTTGACATCAACATTGAAGAGATGGACGCCCTTGCTGATGAGCTCCTTGAAGAGTTGTCACTAAATGACCCTTTACAGCATGCTTTGACGATAGAGAGAAAGGTTGAAGTGATTGAGAACCTGGAGAGTACTGCCTATGGGATGATGCTGGATTCACACAAAGGGTTTGTTAGTAAGGATCAGTATGAGGAGCTGCCATAACTGGTTCATCAAGAAGCCTCAGTTACTCAACAAGAGGACACCCAGCAAGATGACTGGAGCGAGCTTAAGGCGCCTAAAGTGGAGTTTAAACCTCTCTCCCATGGTGTAAGGTATGCATTCCTTGGTCCTAATGAAACTTATCATGTCATTGTGAGTAGTTAACTTACTGAAACTGAGCTATCTGAACTTTTGAAAACACTTAAAAGATTTAGAAAAGCAATAGGTTACTCACTTGATGACATCAAAGGAATATCACCCTCTTTGTGCATGCATAGGATACATCTTGAGGATGAATCAATGACTTCTATCGAGCATCAAAGAAGGTTAAATCCTAACCTGAAGGATGTTGTAAAGAAAGAGATTCTTAAACTCTTAGATGCTAGTGTTATTTACCCTATTTCAGATTATAAATGGGTATCTCATGTGCATGTTGTACTAAAGAAAGGTGGTATCACTGTAATTAGAAATGACAAGGATGAATTGATACCAACAAGAACCATCACAGGTCATAGAATGTGCATTGATTACTGTAAGCTAAACTCTGCATCTAGAAAAGATCATTTACCCTTACCATTTATTGATCAGATGCTTGAGAGACTTGCAAATCACCCATTCTATTGCTTTTTTGATGGATATTCAAGGTTCTTCCAAATCCCCATACATCCCAATGATCAAGAGAAAACGACATTCACATGTCCTTATGGTACCTTTGCATATCGAAGAATGTCATTTGGTCTATGTAATGCTCCAACCACCATTCAAAGGTGCATGATGTCAATCTTCTCTGATCTAATTGAGGATGTTGTGGAGGTGTTTATGGATGATTAATCTGTTTACGGGTCTTCGTTTTCTGCTTGCTTGTCAAATTTGTGCAGGGTCCTACAGATATGTGAAGACACCAACCTTTTGCTGAATTGGGAGAAGTGTCACTTCATGGTTAAGGAAGGGATTGTGCTGGGACACAAGATTTCAGAGAAGGGGATTGAGGTGGATAAAGCTAAGATCGATGTTGTGGTTGGTTTGCCCCAACCAAAGACAGTGAAAGACATCAGAAGTTTTCTTGGTCATGCTGGGTTCTACAGAAGATTCATCAAGGACTTCTCCATGATCACTATACCATTGACCAGGCTGCTGTGCAAAGAAGCCATTTTCAGCTTTGATGATGAATGTCTAGAAGCCTTCAAGAAGCTGAAAGGTGAACTCATCAGTGCTCCAATTGTCCAGCCACCTGATTGGGATCTCCCCTCTGAGATCATGTGTGATGCTAGTGACTATGCTGTGGGAGCTGTTTTGGGGCAGAAGAAAGATGGCAAGACCCATGTGATCTACTACGCGAGCCAAACCCTGAATGGATGCTTTTGAAAACTCAAGAATCTACAAGGAGAAGACTAAAGTTTTCCATGACAAGAATATCCTGAAGAGAGAGTTTAAAGAAGGAGATCAAGTTCTTCTCTACAACTCTAGGCTGAAGTTATTTCCGGGAAAGCTTAAGTCAAGGTGGTCCGGTCCTTTCAAGGTCAAGGAGGTTAGGCCATATGGGGCAATAGTTTTGTGGAGTACTGATGGAAGAGACTTCACAGTCAATGGGCAAAGGGTTAAGCTCTACATGGCGATTGCACCAGAGGAAGATGGGGTTTCAACTCCACTTTCTGATCCTACCCCGGCCTAATCTAAAAGGAGGCAAAGTCAAGCTAGAGACTTAAAACAAGCTCACTTGGAAGGAAGTCCAATGTATATCCTTGTACTTATTGCATTAGTATTTTCATTTCATCATGTTTCTAAAAAAAAAAAAAAAAAAAGAGTTGAGGTTGTATGCAGGTGCTTGATCGAGCCGGTTTCAGCAAAGAATCAGTGCGTGGGAGCAAGGACCTGAAGCGAGGGTGAAAGGTCGCTCCAGCTGGGAGCGACGTCACCGGAGCGAGTATAACAAGTCGCTCGTCTTTACGGCGTTTTGGGGCTCAAAAATACTCTCGGAGCGACCTCCTAGAGCGACGACACGAAGTCGCTCCAGCTCCAGAGCGAGGTCCCCACAACGACACCCGGAGGTCGCTCGCATTTATGTCGAATTGAGACACGAAAAGCAAGTCGGGAGCGACCTCCTAGAGCGACTACCTCAGGTCGCTCCACGACCGGTTCAGGTAAGTATTCTTTGTCCTAAACCCGGTTTAGTCCAAGTGAACCGATCCCCAATCGACCTAAACCAAACCGGACGACCCTAGACCTACCCAAAACTCTCGACTTCATCTCCCTCACTCTCCCCTCCTCTCACAAACACTCATACTCTCTCAAACACACCCACACCAAAAACTCCATAATTCTCTAAATTCTCAACCAAATCACCTGGTTCTTGCTTCTAAATCCAAGCTTTCGCCCCTGTAGTCTATTCCCCATCACCCATTCACCATTTCCTTTCATCCAAAGCAAGGTATTGAGTTTTAAAATTCAATTTCGTAGGTCCATGAAACCTAGATTTTCAAAATCGAAATTTGGTCCTTTTCTTGCTTGATTACTGTGAAATAGACTAGGAAAAACTTATCTATCAAGTTGGATTGATGAATCAATGGTGAAATTGGGTTTAATTTGAACTTTGACAAAATTAGGGTTCATGGATTTGGGATTTTTCGAAATTGCCCTTAATTGAATGTGTTGGTGGGTGAACTTGGTGTATTAAGGTGCTTAAAAGATTGAGAAATGTGATTATTTGCCTTTAACTTGGCTTCTTAGTGCTAAATGTGTGAAATGGTTGCATTAAGTTAACTTGAGCTTAAATTGCTAGTTCATTTGTTAAGTTTACTCTTGCAATTTTCACTTGCAAAGTCTTAATCTTCTTTACTTCCACTTACTTATCCCTTTTCAAGTTTTGAATTTTTCAGGTAAAAATGATTAAGAAAACAAACGGAAAGTTGGATGCTGAGAAGCAAGAAGCTGAAAGAAAAGAGTCTGCACTAAGAGGGAAAGTCTTAGCCTCCGAGCCAGCTGGCTCGGGGACACAGAGGACTTCTCGACAGCAAACCTTGGCTGCAAAGAAATCAAAAGAGCAAGAGAAGAGGGCAGGGAAAAGTGTAGCAGTTCCCACGAATGAGGAGAGTGGCGGTGAAAGTGAGGATGAGCAGACTCCTACAAAGAAAGCAAAGATGACAAAAAGGAAGGCGATTGCTGTTGATAGGGACATGGAGAAAACTCCATCTGTGGAAGAGCTGTATGACCACTTGCTGAATGGGGTCACTTGGACTCCAACAAGGTTCGCCGACCTTGATTTGCTGAAGGAGTTGGGTCTTGATTCTGATATTGAGGCTATGCTGGAACATTTGAAGCTGCCAAAACTCCTCACCATGGCTTACCCTGTCTACAAGGAGGTCTCCTGTCAGTTCTTGTCTTCCCTTGAGGTCACTTACCATAACACTCCGCATGTGAGACAATGATGTGGCAAGATCAAGTTCAAGGTCAATGGGAGAGACTACAACATGAACTTCAAATACATTGGGAGAGTCATGGGGTTCCAAGACTTGGAAGACTCCTCTCTTCCCAAATGCAAAAATCTCCCCACCAAGCTTTGGAAATTGATCACCGGAAACAGGCATTCTACCGGGTCTGATAAGAACTCACATATCCGGCATCCGTCTGTGCGCTACCTCCATAGGATGCTCGTCCATGAATTCTATCCACGGAAGGAAGCAGGTAATGTCACCGAGGAAGATATGCGACTGCTTTGCCCGGCTATCTACCCTACGCAGCCCCTGGAGTGCTGCCTCTTCCAAGCACCGACATCTATGCTACCTTTGGGATGGTCAGTTTCTTCGTGAGTCGTCTCGGGCACTACCGAGACTGGGCCTGGTACACCTCTGATTCGCGCCCGAAGGTTGGAATTGGCGGGTTGATCACACCAGTGCTTCAATTTATGAATGTCCCCTTTGGAAAGGACGCAATAGGATCTCGATTCATTGATGGCACTTACTTGAGGATTGCCACTTATTTCAGCGGGATGTATGGGAAGAACTACGGCTACCACTACTACTTGAAAGGCAAGCCTGTTGAGGTGGTTCTTCCAAACAAGAACCTGACGAGCTTAGAGAGACCTGGAGCTATCAGCTTCAACATTTCCCAGGAAGACTTTCTTGGAGAGCACGGGTCTCTCGATCCCATTGCTGCACCAAGGAAAAGGAGTGCTCCGACGAGACATGACGAACCTGCTGCAGAAGCATCTGAACCCGTCTATGGACCTCCGCGCTAGTACTTCCAGCCATATGCTGGAGTTCTTCCTCCTGGTGCGCTTCGTGATGCTCATGAACATATTGGTCGACTTCAGCGATGGAACAAAGCACAAGACATGACGATAGAAAAGCTGAAAGACAAGTGCAAGGCGCTTAGCAAGACTGTGAAGAAGCAAGTAAAGACTTCAGCCAAGTTCATGAAGAAAGTAGCTGATGTCTTGACCAGGGGAGGAATAGCTGGATGTAGCTCTGCAGACTTCGCCTTCGCTAACACATCAGTCCCCCAACCTCCACCTCAGCCTGTGGATCTTGGTTTCCCCCTCACTGCTAGACAGCTCCAGCGCAAGTGGAGGAACCCACCCATTGAACCCTCCGCCTCAGGAAACAAGTCCCCATCCCTAGCCTCTTCTGATAATGAGGTCGCGATTGACGAGGTTCAGAGCCAGCCATGGTTTGGAGGCTACAGCTCAGCAACAGGTAGTTACTACACCACATTCCCACCTGACGACGACGGTGCTGGGGCATCTACCCCTACTCACTATCCGTAGAAGGTATTTCACTACTTTCCCTTGTATATACCATTTCATTTTCTGCATATTAGTTTTATTTTGGGTATCTCGCTCTACTTGACAACATAGAGACTGTGTAACTTAAGTTTGGGGGAGGTGCCAAGTATTTTATCATGTTTTCTTTGATGATTTGAGTCTCATGCATTGCATTGTGCATACATATATGCATTGAAAAAAAAAAAAACACAAAAAGAAACATGTAGTTGCATCACTTGCAATTTTATGATTGAGTCTAGAGCATATAGGTTACATTCACTTGTATTGGGAACAATGATTTAAAATGTCTTGCGAAGAACTCTTGTCTAGAACTCAAAATGACACCCTAGTTAAACATATCAAGTAGCTTAAGCATCTCTTGAAAGCCTTGCACACTTCGAGCCTTGAAAACTCTTCTTGAAACTTGTTTGCTTGCTTGATGTTAGCATTTTCCTTAGGATCAGCTCTAACTTGAACTTGGCTTCAATGAACTTAATCTCTCTTGCATGTGGGAATTTGCATAGTTGATCATGGATCTCATACACATTTGAGTTATCTTATTCCTTTATACCTATCTTTGTTAACCCAAATGGCACTCCTTACCCTAAAACCTTAACCATTCTTTGAGACCAAACATTGAATTGCATGAGTGAGGCCTCTTTTGATAGCTTGTCATGTGCAAAATCTTGAGAGTATTGGAGGCGACATAGGTTTATTCTCATCTCTTGCTAGCACAATGAGTTAGCATTTGGGGATGGTGAGAGGAGTTTGTGTGTTCTAAATTTCAATATCTTGGGTTTGGGGAGTGAGAAAGATGAGCAAAAGAGTATAAATAGAAAAGAAAACTCTAGGGACAAAAAAGAAGGTATAAAGCTCTAGATTATGTAACAAAGAACCTTTCCCCCACATATAAAAAAAAAAGAGAAAAAGAATCAAAGAGAAGGTGGGGAAGGAAATGAGAAAGAGTTAGAGCATGTAAAAAATGAATTAAAGTCCCTACAGTTTTGAGTCAAAAGGAAAGGAGAGTTGTTCATTGGGTGAGTGATGTGAGGGGCTTATTTTGATTCTAAGATGATGATAAAAAGGGTAGAACTTGTGATCACTTATAACAAAAGGGGGGGTACAATGATGAGAATGAATCTATGTATGCATGAGTTGCTTCTAATCTTAGATAAATTTTGCATAATGATCAAGCTCCTTGTTTTGAGTGATAACCACCTTTAAATGAAAACATTTGAACCCCTCTTTTCATTCATATTAGACCATTGCTTACCTAGCCAAATGATTGAGATCAAATACCCATTTGTGAGAATTCACTTTGTGTGTGTGTGTGTGTGAATCAATGTGAGAGCTGGTTGAAGGGACTTGCTAGTTGATGAATATTGCGACTTGTGTAGAAGCATAAGAGTAGGGATAGGCCTAGAGAAGCTAGAGTATAATAAGAGAGTTGCTCATGCTATTTGCTATGTTTCTTTAGGATGTTAAGTTGAGTGCTAGGAAGTGTTACTTTTGGCTATGAGTTCCCACCTTCAAACCTCTCTCCTATATGAGTTTTTGCAAGTTCACTTGAGGACAAATAAAGAACAAGTTTGGGGGAGTTGATATCTTGCATATTTCCATTGTGTTATCCATTCACCCATGTGCATTTTGATCATATAGACTACGATTTAGCCATGTTTAGGTTGCATTTTGCATGCATGAGTCTTTATTAGGTATTGGAGTACCACATAGAGTTCTTGGGGACATTTGGGTGCGTTTGGAGCTCAAAAGAGGTGATTAAGGTGATCATTGGACGAGCAGTGCATGGGAGCGACCCTACAGGAGCGACGCCATGAACTCGATGTGCCCTACCTCTCAGAACGACCTTACCAGAGTGACAACACGAGGTCGCTCGCCATTTAGGCTTCGGAGCGACCTTACCAGAGCGAGACCCCGAAGTCGCTCGCCATTTACGCTTCGGAGCGACCTCCTAGAGTGACAAGGCGAAGTCGCTCCAGCTCCAGAGCGAGCTCACCACAGCGACACCCAGAGGTCGCTCGGGTTGTGTCGATTTGAGAGCAATGAACAAGCCGGGAGCGACGTCCCACAGCGACTACCTGAGGTCGCTCCCAGCACCCAGAGCGACCTCCCGGAGCGACGTGCCGAGGTCGCTACGCGTCGTCTATTTGGTCGAACTTATGATTTATCAAGGGCTTTTTGGTTATTTTTTATGCACTTTTTACACTTTCTAAACCTATGTTTAAGTACCTTTTGTAAGCCATTGGAGGCTGATTATCTTTTGATCTTAAGAAAACCACCAAAAACCTCTTGGAAAGTTCATCTCTTTGATTCAATTGATCATTTTTGTTATTGCAGTCCTGTTGTTTTCATATCGATTCTCTGTATTTCTCTACATGATTAATCTGAAATCCAATATGGGTTTAAGATGAATCATGGAGATTAGTGAGTAATCACCTTTTGAATTCATGGGTTAGGGAGATTAAGGGTGATTAGGTTAGAGATAGGATGTTTTAGTGTAGATCATTCTTAGTCCTTGCTAGTAGAGTATTCATAATGCATCTTCTGAGTTGGCCTCTCAAAAGTTGATCTTTAGGCATTTTCCACCCAAAAGGTGTTTGATGAAATGTCTGAGACAACTCTTCTAAGCTTTTAGCGTACTTTGCCAAAGACATTTGTTGTTAGAGGTGCTAAGATAGCCATTAGACTTGTTAGTAATGATTGCTTTCATATTATTCAACCAAAGACATTTGATGTTTGAAATGTGTTAGTAAATGAACATTCATCTAGACATAGAGCTTGTTTAGAACTGTGTCTAAGCTTAAGGTTGATAGTTTGATTGATCGTTTGCCATCCTTAGTTTGAAACTTGATCACCCAAGGTCTAATCCCTATGCCCATGAGTTCTCTTTTCCCTTAGTCAAGAAAGTTACTTCATTTATCGCTTTTATTATTCTGCAACTGCATTAGCATTAATCATTAGTTTAGAAATCTTTTAAATCACCGGTTGCACTTAGATTAAGTGAGTACTTGCATTCTCAGTGCTTTGAAATCCCTTAGAATTGGTTCGACAATCTTTTATACTACATCATTTGTCTTAGGAGCCTTGAAAACTCCTAACATCAGTACATGAACGATATCTGAGTTGAGGAAGCTTCTTCTTAAAAGCTTAATGTCTTCCAGGTAGCTTTCAAATGCTGGCCATTCTCCTGGTTCTGAAATCATCTTCCCCAATTGAGAACAATCCGTTGTAAACGTAACCTGAAACTGTCTTAAATTCTTCATGCATTCCATTGCCCAAATTAATGCTTCCATCTCCGAATGAAGAGGTGAGAGACACACCCTTACATTCCTTGCCTTAGCAAACCCTCAAAACCGGTAGCGTGCTAAACCAGCCTTGCCCTGATAATCTTATGAATTATGATGTTTTGAATATTTGGTGGATCCATTGTAGCAGATTTTGATTGTAACATGTTTGCTTTGTATTTTGAATGATCCATTGTAGCAGATTTGCTTTGTAATTTTATTCTCTCTTATATTGTCTTAACGAACTCATGGACAACGTATATGAACATGGTCATTAATAGATTTGATCTTTAATGGGTTCGGTCCTTAGAGGACATAAATGTTTGTTTGGATATGGACACATGGACGCAGACATACTCATTGATAAGAAACTTTAATTCTACTTATTAGGAGAGAAAATGATTTTACTTCCTAAAACTTCATAATGCTAAACTCAGACATCAATCGTTTGACAATGGTAGTTAGAAAGTGTTAAAATGCATAGGCTTAAGGTTAGGAATTCCTTCCAAAGATTTAAGTTCTCCATGAGTATTTAGCTATGCTCCGGAAACAAGAAGACTGAGGTTGAAGCTCTCCCATTAGCTATCCCTTATGTTGTAACTATAGAGAGAAGACTTAATACGTTCTCATTAGGTATACAAAGAGTATTTATACAGAGTTATACGTAGGTTAAACTTAAGTATTATGTATTTACAAATAGAGCCTCAGAGTATACTATATTTCTTTAACACGCCCTCTCAAGATGGTGGGAGTTGAGTCACACCAATCTTGCTTCTGATACTCTGAAAAGGGGCTCGTGAGAGTGGTTTGGTTAGACCGTCAGCGAGTTGATCTTTGGTCGAGACGTGGACAACACGCGACACCCCTCCCTGTATCTGACCACGAACAAAGTGAAAATCAATCGCAATATGTTTCATTCTCGAGTGAAACACAGGATTAGCACACAAGTAGGTGGTTCCAATGTTATCACAGTAGATAGTTGGAGTGGTCGGAACTTTGACTCCAAGCTCGGTAAGTAAAGAACATATCCAACGAAGCTCTGAAGCTGTATTGGCAACAGCTCGGTACTCGGCCTCTGTAGAGGAGCGCGCCACACCTCTTTGCTTCTTCGAAGTCCATGAAACAGGATGTGAGCCAATGTAGACGATGTATGCATTCGTTGAGACATAGTCATCTGAATCCCCCGCCCAATCTGCATCTGAATACGCATGTAGAGGTGTAGTGGCTTCTTTGCGCAAAAAGATAACATGTGTTAACGTACCAGAGAGATAACGGAGGACTCTTTTAAGCGCTTGCCAGTGCTCTGTGGTCGGCTGGTGCATGAATTGAGATAGTCGATTGACGGCATACGAGATATATGGTCGAGTCAAGGACAAGTATTGCAAAATTCCAACAAGCATGCGGTATTCACGAGGATCTGATAGGACCGAACCAGAGTTGAGAGTAAGCTTGGGATGAGACGGTAGAGGAGTAGCAACAGGTTTAGCGTGGAGCATATCTGATTTGACAAGGAGATCAGTTATGTACTTCCGTTGATTCAGGTGGAGTCCTTGCTTTGTCCTTGATGTCTCAATACCCAAGAAATAACTGAGATGTCTCATGTCCTTGATAGAGAAGCGAGCTGCTAAGCTGGATATAACTTGTTGAATGAGCTGTGAATCGCTTCCTGTGACCAGGATATCATCTACATAAACAAGAACATAGACAAACTTGTCATGATGCTTGAGTATAAAGAGAGACGTATCAGATAAGGAGTTTTGGAAACCAGAGGTGAGCAAGAAGTTTCAAAGGTCAGAGTACCAAGCCCTTGGGGCTTGTTTCAAACCGTAGATAGCCTTTCTCAAGCGACAAACATGCATAGGCCTGTCCTTGTCAGTGAACCCTGGTGGCTGAGTCATGAAGACCTCTTCATCCAAGTGGCCCTGTAGAAATGCCGTATTGACATCAATCTGTCGAATAGGCCAATCATTGTTGACTGCAAGACCAAGAACTATTCTGATCGTAGTGGCCTTGATCACTGGACTAAACGTGTCGTTGTAGTCAATCCCCTGTTTTTGGTGAAACCCTTTTGCCACAATCCTAGCTTTATATTTATCAATGCTCCCATCTGGATGGTATTTGATAGTAAACACCCAACGACAGCCTACTATGTTCATCGTCTCAGTTACAGAAACAAGATCCCAAGTGTGATTTTCTGTAGTTGAGATGAATTCAGATCCCATGGCTTTCCTCCAGTGCTCATGTTTTATCGCCTGTTGCCATGTAGAAGGAATCCAGTGAGGATCACTTTCAAGAGACGCAGTGAGATTATACCTTGTGACATGCTTCACTATGTCGTTGCGTGAGCGAGTGGTCATAGTGTGTCGTGGTGGTGCCTGTTGGGGTTCTGGAGCTACAGCCGGCGCAGGTGAATGTTGATCATGAGAATCAGGTTGCGTAGGCTGAGAGACTGAAGTTGGAGAGGGCATGGAAGTTGCAGTTGGCGTCACAGAGGGAGTATCGTTTGACTGTTGCGACGGTGGTGGTGAAGAATCACTACTTGAGTTGCGGTTGTCCAGAGTCACCGTTGGCGACCGTATGAGTGGCGGAGAGAAGGGTACTGTGGTGTATGGCGGGAAGGAAGAGGATGGAACAGAGTCATTTGGAACAGAGGAGGACGTTTTTGTAAGCTGAACAAATGGGAATTGTGTCTCATTGAATCGCACATGGCGAGAGATAAAGATGGGACCAGAGACTGGTTCTAGACATTGATAGGCACTTTGAGTGAGAGAGTAGCCAACAAAGACACAAGGAGATGATCTATGTTCAAGCTTGTTGGGTGCATAAGGCCGCAGCCATGGAAAGCACAAGCAACCAAAGGTTCGAAGTTTATGGTAGTTAGGGGAGATGCCAAATAGCTTTTGGTAAGGAGAGATGTTGAAAAGGACAGGTGTTGGGAGTCTATTGATGAGGAACACAGCCGTGGCAAATGCGAGAGGCCAGTGTGTACGAGGCATCTTTGCGGAGGACAAAAGAGATAGGCCAGTTTCAACAACATGTCTATGTTTCCTTTCAGACATGCCATTGTGTTGAGGGGTATGAGGTGGAGTTGTTAGATGAGAGACTCCAAGAGTAGAGAGAGAGTGGCGTAGAGCAATGTACTCCCCACCATTATCAGTATAGAGGTTTCGAAGTTTGGTGTTGAACTTGGTCTCGGCTAAGAGTTTGAAGGTGATAAAGATCTCTTTAACTTAAGATTTAGCTGTGAGAGGAAAAAGCCATGTATATCTTGTGAAGTGGTCCACGAAGATCAAATAATATTTATGATTTTGAGTAGATGGAACAGGTGATTGCCATACATCAGAAAAGACAAACTCAAGAGGATGGGTAGAGACAATAGTACTTTGATGAAAAGGAAGCTTTTGTGTTTTATTGAGTAAGCAATCATTGCAAGGAGAAAAACTCGAAGTTTTATTGAAACATGGCAAAGAAAAGCTAGAAACAATAGTTTTTAAAGTAGAAGAAGAAGGATGGCCTAATCTATGATGCCATTGAGAAATGGTAGTTTTGGTATCAGGATAAGAGACATAGGATGCGGCTGGTTTGGAAAGGGATAAGGGCCACTCATACAAGTCATCCTTCGTGTGGCCTTGGAGCAACCGGATTCCCGTTTGTAGATCCTTCACCTGAAAACAAGAAGGAAAGAATTCCACAGAAACTTGATTAGCATTGCATAGTCTATAAACAGATATCAAGTTCTTGTTTACATTCGGCACACAAAGTATATCTTGAAGTTTCAATGATCTAGATGGCGTTAAGATAGAAGCAGAGCCAGTGTGTGTGATACTTAAACCTGAACCATCAGCTATTGCAATTTCATCACCTCCTGTGTACGCTTGATGAATGGCCAAGTTGTTGAGATCAGACGTAAGATGATGTGTGGCACCACTATCAAGAAGCCAAGCATTGGGGTTGTAGAGTGAGGCGTGAGCCACATTAGCTCGTGGCTGCCAGGAGGTGGAGTGAGGCATCATATGTTGTTGATTGATGTAAGAGGAGTTCCCACTGTGGAGTTGTGGACAATGACGAGCACTGTGTCCAAAGACACTACAAATCTGACACTTCCCTTGATAGCCACCACCACGAGGCTGTGCCTGTTGAGAGTGCGAGTTGAATGATGGTTGTTTTTGTGAGTAACCACCACGGTAGCCTCCACGACGAGAGGTATTGTTGTTACGGTTGTTGTTTGAAGAGCCCTTATAGTTTGTGAGATTAGCTGTAACCGGGGCAGGAGAAGTCGCCACAGAGTTGAGTTGGATCTTGGCTTCCTGATTGAGAAGTTTTTCATGGATCTCGGTAAGAGATGGAGGAGTGTCACGGCCTTCTATCTGATCAGCCACTGTTTTGTAATCTTCTGGGAGACCGTTGAGGATAAGTTCGATTTGATCTTCAGAATCAAGAGGCTTGCCAAGCAAGGCAAGCTCATCAAAGCGAGTGGTGAGACCTTGAAAGAACTCATTAATAGATTTGGAGTCCTTTTTCCAGGAGCGAAGTTGATGCCGGATCTGTTGAACATGACCGCGACTTGGCTTGGCATATGTTGCTTGGAGGATTGTCCAGACCTCCGCAGCTGTCGTCGCGGTTGAGAGAATTGGCTGCAGGGTCACGGTGATTGCGCCAAGGAGTCCACTGTAGATCAATCGGTCTTGACGTTTCCACAGGGTGTAGGAGGGATTTGTTTCAAGAGATCCATCAGCAGAGGTGATGGTAGCAGCAGGGACAACACCAGATCCATCAATGAAAGCAGCCAAATCATACCCATCAAGAAGAGCATGAACTTGTCTGCTCCACATGAGGAAGTTAGAGCTGGTAAGTTTGGTAACATTGGTCATGTTAATGTTGAGGAGAGTGGTGGTGTTGGAGACAGTAATGGTCTCGCTGTTTGAAGCCGGAGAGTTTGAGCTATTAGACAGGGTGATGCTCAATGAAAAATTTGAAAAAGAGAGATGGCGGCTTAGTTAAGTACAGATGGCTCTGATACCATATAGAGAGAAGACTTAATACGTTTTCATTAGGTATACAAAGAGTATTTATACAGAGTTATACGTAGGTTAAACTTAAGTATTATATATTTACAAATAGAGCCTCAAAGTATACTATATTTCCTTAACAGTAACTGACTGAAGATGTAATTACATTGGGTAAGTGGCAGCATTGAGATGATTTTAAGTGCATGTCATATCTACTCCCCTCGTTATGGGTATCAGGACGGTTAATGCGTTCTCCGTAATTTGAACAATTTTTTTTGGGAACAGTAGCAATTTGTCCACCCATTCCATATCAGTAGACTCGCAAATCAGGTGTGGAAATTTCGATAGGTGTGGAAATTTCGATAGACTTAACTCCTTATATGACAGACTTTAGGTCTGTTTTCCATGCGTCCTCCACAAATTAAATGTAGCAAGCAGAGCCGGCTTAGTAGCAAGGGCGGGCAGGGCGATCGCCCAGGGCCCATAGACAAAAAGGGGCCCACAATTTTTTTTTAGTTTTGTGATGATGTTAAAAAAATAGTTTTATGGATCTATTATCTTGTTTTGCTACGTGGAACTCTTCCCCAATAATTTTTTTCACCTTCAACTATGACCGAGTATGGATTTTACTTTCGATAAGATAATCAATTCAGTTCAAACCCTTCCTGCATCTTGTAACTTTGTGTGTGACTGAAAAATCAGAAACCGGTTTGAACACAATTTCCGTTTTTGCAATTTCTGAACATTTGAAGTTATATTCTGTTGTTGACTATAGGAACCAGAACCATATTATGATATCATTATTGTTATTTGATCAATAGGACGCCCATTAGAACAGACTATAAAATCACAAGTTTTTGTGAATGTATTTGTTAACCGGTTCTGTTATTTTAAGACATTTTTTTCGTAGTTACAGTTCAATTTTTATTTACTAATTTTTTTAGGTTTGCATTTATCTTTTGATGTTCAGGTTCCTTTTTTTGTCAATTCGTGAATCATATCTTATTTTTTCCTTTTACTTGAACTAACTGTTCTTTCGGTCACACAAAAAGGTGCTTCGCATAAATTTGTGACAAAGAAATGTTAGGGGTCTTTTTTTTTGTTTTACCCCAGGGTCTACTAAATGTTTAAGCCGGCCCTGGTAGCAAGTTGGCTTTCAACACTAGTTTATTATTCTCTCGACTGATTATCAGTGTAATCTCTAAATAGTAGTATATTGGTTTTTCATCCTCATTTAGTTATCGATTTATTGTCAACCGCCTATTTTACAAAAGTGGATCTGTGCTAAATATGATCTGACTTTTCCAGTATCCTTTTTAATATTTACAGTAAGAGAATAAAAGTTTTGTTAAATAGCCATGTCATATAGACAGGACAAGTAAAATTGTAATTGGTAAAAAAATGTTAAGAAACTTTTAGAACATATACTACTATTAGATTCTATCTATTCTATTAAAATAGAGTTACTATTTATATCTACCACAAAAAATCATATTAGATTCATTTCATCAGTAACACCTACTTGATTATTAGGAGATTTGCCAGAAATGACCTAAAACTTAATTTTACATGCAAAAGTATACTCCAAAATTCAGTCAAATGCAAAAGTAATCTAAAAGAGTAGTGAAATTACAACCATCTCTTTATAACCAAACAAAAAACATGTAATCACTTTTACGATTATAACACTGCAAAATCTTTTGAGGTTAGTGAAGACTTTTATGAGAGAGAAGCCTTCTCATGTATTTAATCTTAAAAATAATTTAAAAGAGTAGTCAAATACAAAAGTAACCTAAAAGAGTAGTGAAATTATAACCATCTCCTTATAACCAAACAAAAAACATGTAATCACTTTTACGATTATAACACTGCAAAATCTTTTGAGGTTAGTGAAGACTTATATAAGAGAGAAGCCTTCTCATGTATTTAATCTTTGAAATGATTTATAAAATTTATAAAAAAATATTTTGATGGAAAATAAATTGAAATCATGTAATTATAAACAATTCTAATTGATATAAATTTAGATATACTAAAATTAAAATGTTTTCAATATATATGAGTGAATATAGGTTGTAAGTCATGATTGTCCTTGGTTTAGGGTTTGGTAACATGTTGTAGTATTATTTGTATTTTAGGATTAGATTTTAGAATCTTAAAGTTTTAAGAAAAATAAATTTGACATATATGTGTTTAGTTTTGTATACATTAAACACTTTATAAGTTGATCTTATATTGAATGAATTATTTGTTGCTATTTAGTTAGTTATTTGATTTTAGGTTTTAAAATAACTTCTTAGGAAGTCTTCTAACTTATTATGCATTAGAAGAGCTCCTGGTTCAAATAGGGTTGGGAAGTCTTCTAGAGTTCTAGTGCATTTTATGCTAAAATACTTTCCAAGAAGTCTTCCGAACCAAAAAAATATTTAACCTAATTGAAATTTTTATTTCCTTATATAAAACATTTACACATTCTCTCTTTCTCTCAAATGGCTGCAACAAAATGTAATTTGTCTCACTCTAATACTCTCCAACCTCGCTCTAATCTCTTTGAACTCGAAGAACACCAAACTTTATCAATTTCTCATATATTTGTCTCATGTCTTTCTCAATATTTTATTTTGTTTTTGCAGGTTTTTCATTTCATGGTTTTTCATCTTCCACTCTCTTAAAAGTAGATCTATAAATTTTAGATATGTATTTTTGTGCGTTTGATATGTTAGATTCGAAAAATCTATAGATTCAACCTAATGTGATTGTTTTATTTATTATTTAAGATAAAAATTGTATTTTTGAAGTTTTTTTCTGTTTTGAAGTCACTTTAACGTTTGGATATGCAGGTTTTTAAATTCCGAAGACTATATATTAGACTTTGTAGCAGACTTCTCGGCATCCTTCTTGGAAGACTTCTCGGCAGACTTCTCAAGCAAACTTCTCGGAAGACTTAATGCGAATTAAACAGTAATTAGAATTTAAGGGCAAACTTAGATTTAAAGTGAAATTTGACCGCAAATTAGAAGAATTCTAATTCGCGGTCAAATTTCACTGAAAATATTAGTTCTCTCATATGGTTAGGAAACTCTTATTTTGATAGTTTATATAATATTGTAAATAATATATTCATTTGTCTCTAATCTATTAAATAATTATTTTTTTATTGCTTTATTCATCCATTCAAGTTCTCGTAATCATAAATTGTTGTCTTCATTATAAATCTTTTGTTAACATTATGGTTGTTTAAATTAAAGGGTAGAATTATAATAATATAGCAGTTGACACAAGTTCGATATAACAATAAATTCATAACATAATAATATAAGTTCCAAAGCCCAACAAACATAACAATAAGTTCATAACACTAGATATGGATAGATATAAGACTTTGAAGTTACTTGAATCTCATAAAAGTTAAAAAGTATATCTTATGATCTAAGAAGACACATTAAACCACATGACTTGATATTCTTGAAGTCGCTTAAAACTTTTGAAATTTAAAAAACATATGTTGAGGTTACTTAACACTCTTGAAAATACAATTTTTACAAATAGTAATTGAGAAGTCTTCTCTCATCAACTAGAAACATTAACAAACATAAATGTTTGTATCCTCATAATTATCACCAATTAAGTTATGAATTTCATTCATGAAATCCAATATTGACTAATACAAATGAATTAACAAGAAAATATTAAAAAGCCATTTTAAATTTACAGAAAGTAAAAGTTTAATAATTATTGCAAATTTACAAAGAAAAACTTCTTAAGAAGTCTTCTAGAGAGCAGATTTCTAGAGAATCTTCTTTTGTTAATATTGGTTTACTTTTCTTTTTGAAAAAATATCGATAATACTAGAGTAGACTTCTCTCTTTGAAATTGACCAAAATTTTGCAGATATTTGACTTTTCTAAAGAAGACTTCCGGTGAAGTCTTCTCGAAGAAGACTTTATAGAAGTCTTCTTACCATCACATGAAAGTGTCACAAGAAGTATGCATTTGAAATTGACCATGTTAGGGTAAAATAATCAGGGTTCTTCGTGGTACTATATAAACAAGAAGTAAAGCATGATGAAGATATCAAAGGTAGTGTTTTATTGATATTTTGAACATGATTACAACATATTGGTGTATAAACCCTAGTTGTAGCTGCATACCTACAAATAAAAAATGAATAGTCTGTGATCACCTTGTTCAAGGGTTTAAGAGTCTTTGTAATAAGTATTTATAGTCACAATCTAGGTTATATACTTCCATATCCTGAAATACGAAAAGATCTCTCATTATCTAGAAGAGTTTCTTTTAAACTAATAAGTAGGAGGGAAACACGACCCGGTGGTTATAAGATTGTTGGCAAGAGAAGAAGGCCGACGTCATGCTTTAGATAGGAGGAGTTACTTCCTGGTTAAATATCCCAAACATGATTGTTCCAGGATCTTGAAACAAGACACTTATGGGATTGTCGCAAGTTGCTTTGATGTTACTTGGGGAAGTGCGGTAGTCCGTAGGCGGTTGTAAGTGCCTCAATTTGCTCGTTAGTGACCTTTGTTACTACTTCTTGATGATAATCTAAGCGATCCATGATTGACTACACCATGTCGATGATGACGATTTGGTCAAAAGAGCTGCTGAAGGTGGATGTATGATCGCAGCAGGATCGACTTCGGTTTGGTTGTTATTGTTGTTTCCCTTAGGTAACATAATCCTATCTCTTTTTGGCTTTTCTTCCTAATTCCACACAGAAATTAAATGGCGAAAGTAAAAAGAAAAAACGCTCTGACGGCGATGCAAAAGGCGATTTAGGTTCCATGTTTTCTCGAAGGTGGGATCCGGGTATCACCAACGGTGAATGGATCGGAGGGGATCTTTATCAAATCAAGGTTCGCACATACATGGGAAGATGATTTCCTTCGGATTCTCGATGTATGGTAATGGAATTTCGAGTGTTTTTTTCGGAGAAGATATGGAAGATCGGGTTTGTGGGGGAACAAAATTCGGTTTCAATCATCTTTAAGATGAAATCGAATGTATTTAAAGGTAATATCTTTCACTTTCTTCAACTGATTTTCTTGTTTGAAGGAAATGGGATGCAAGGAAGGCATGTGGGATTTGATAATGTTGGGATATGGAGACTAGGGATCTGTTGGTTTTTTGAGATGAGAGTTTGGATCTGTTGGTTTTTTGAGATCGTAAGTTTAGGGATTCAATTGTTCTATGATATTGTGATACAGGGTGTCAATAATGGATTTGATATTACTACGAAATATCTTCTAAATATTAGATTGGCTAAATGGAATTGCTATAAAAGAACGTCTGGGGTTCTCTTATCTTGCATCAGTTGTTCTCGTTTCATACTAATAAACGAGATTCATAGCTTTCTCTGTATCATGTCGCAGAGTCAGTTGCTACACAAGAGTGAGATGAAGAATGGTAATACCACCCGCAAGAGGTTGAAGATCTCGGTGCCCCACTTTGACAACTCTGAGTTGATCAGAACCTTCTCCAAAACGTTGATTGGTCGGTGCATGAACCCGGAGGAACAAGACATGAAGGCTTTGATCACAAACCTGCCGAAAATCTGGTGTTTGGAGAAACGGGTTACTGGAATGGACCTGGGACTTGGAAAGTTTCAATTCGTATTTGAAACTGAGGAGGAGATAGAGGGGGTCTTGAAGCTTCAACCTTATCACTTCGACTACTGGATGCTCTCACTGGCTCGATGGCAACCAAGGAAATCTCCTAAACTCCCTTCGGAGATAACTCTTTGGGTTCGGGTTTTAGGCGTCCCTGCAGAGTTCAAGATGGCTCCTACTTATGAGAGTATCGGGGATGCTATTGGAAGAACGGTGATGGTGGATGTGGAACACGCGCGGGTTCAAGTGGTGGTGGACGCTTTCAAGGAGCTCTGCTTCGAAACCACTATAGACTTCAAAGGTGGGGAATTCTACGAGAGTGAGGAGGCCTTGGTATCTCTACGGTACGAGAAGCTTTTTGGCTTTTGTCAATTTTGCTCCAGTCTTTGTCATAAGGACGAGAAGTGTCCTCTGGATCCTAAGAATATAAAGAAGAGCCCGGAGAAGAGTAGGGAGATGAGAGAGGGAAATGGTGGATGGCACGATGTAGGAAAACATGATGAGAGAGCCCGGAGTTACAAGGGAGTGGTGATCAATGGAAATAGCAACCAACCAAACAGAGAGAAGGAGAGTCGAGCTTATTTTGGGAAGGGGAAAGGCAAAGTGGCCGAGGATCATGATCACA
Organism: Brassica napus; assembly: GCF_020379485.1. Classification (NCBI taxonomy): domain Eukaryota; kingdom Viridiplantae; phylum Streptophyta; class Magnoliopsida; order Brassicales; family Brassicaceae; genus Brassica; species Brassica napus. The sequence goes on along the minus strand of NC_063448.1, from coordinate 27,817,601 downwards.
AATGGGTGAAGACAGCGGAGATGGGTCATAAGAGGATCTCTTCCTACCATGGGAACTCCCGTGGTGATGCAGGAAGTTCGTATAGAAGATCATCACGAAGAGAGGAAACAAATGTGGCACCACAGGAGGATCGGGTTCAAACATCTCCAAGACGTGTGGAACGTCAAGATGGTCAGAATGAGATAAGAGAAGAGACACGTGAGGAAGGGGAGATTAAGAGTGCTGGCGAGGAAGCTTTGGCTCTTGTTTCTAAGGAATTTCAAGCTGCACTTGCTGAGACACAGGCGGCTGGTTTGGAGGTGATCTCCGATCCTGTGGATGGAGAGGAGGGCCTACAAAAAATCCAAAGTCTTTTGGAGAATGATCGAGCCCCGGAGGGAGAAGTGGAGGATGTGATGGAGATGGACAAAATTCAGGCAGCATTGCTGGAACATGGTTTGGATATGAATGCGATAGATGCTCTTCCGGCAGTCTCTGAGGAGGGAATGATTGCGGGGTACGAAGAGGAAGATCAACTTCAGTAGGCAGGGGAACAGGCTAATGGCGAAGATGAGAAGAATAAGGATGCAACGGAGCAGGACAAGAAACAGGGGACTCGTAAAAGACTGTTCAAACCTTCAATCAACGTAGCAGGAAGTACAAAGATGAGGATTGCAGCAGCGCTTGTCTCTCCTCGCAAACGTGCAGCAGCCAAGATGGGGACTCGTAAAGGGGATACAAATAAGCCATTGGAGAGTAAGGGACCGTCAAACCCAAACTCTGGAAACCTGAAGAACTAATTTTATGGATCAAGTCTTACTAGTATCTAGCAAGCAGGGTCTGGGGTGTTTAATTTTCAAAGTTTTCTTATTGATGTTTTGGTATTGGGCAAGATCTCTTTATAAGATCATGCGTTGGAATAAAATTTGCTATTTGGATTACTGGTGTTGGCGTGGTTTGGATCAGAGGTTTATTATCTTTGCATTCAGATGTTTTGGTTATGTTGGTAAGTCTTTGGCACACGGCTCAGCTTTGGAAAAGTTATTGTGGCCGGTCTCATTTAACCGAATGCAGTGAAGAACTCGAAGAATTTGTCATGGGTTGGCAAGGTCTATTGGTCTGGAGCGTCAACAAGAACGAGGAACGAGTGATGTTCGATACAAAGGTAACAGATGGAGGGTGCAAAGTTCTTTTCTAAATAAGTGTCGGATTACACGGTTTGAGGCTCCATTTGGTTTACGGAGGATCACATTATGGATTACAATACTGGCACTTTGGCTCTTACCTCGCAGGAACAGAGTTAGGCAGCTTCAGGTTAATATGTTGGACAAATATTGGGTCAAGATAATAGTAAACAATAATGTCTTTTTGGTTTTATTGCATATTGTTCTTTCGGATCAAGATAATGTTGTAGAAACATTTGTTCAGTATTGTTACTTAAAGGTTTTGATTTGGGTTTGGTGTTGCTTATATATGGATCGGGAATTATTTTACGTTACGGACATGCCATTTGTATTGGTTCTACGGCCACTGGTGCTTTGGTGTTACTCGTTGTTCCTTCAGATAGTATCTTATATGGTATTTGGAAGAATAACGAATCACAAGAAGCGGTTGGAGATTGGGAACATGTTTTTGGCTAGAGACTATTCTAATATTTTATTTCATCACGGAACATACAAGTGTTTTCTTTGAAGGTTTCAAGGAAAATTTCTATGGGATGGGGTGGAGATATGAAAGTTAATAAGTTTGAAGACATTAACGTGGCGGAGAGCCTTTTTACTATGGGGGTTAGAGATATGGGGGTTGGAGAATTCAGGGTATCATTACACACAATTTAGTCAGCTCAAAGGAGCCTTTCCATATATTTTTAAATGAGAGCACTAAGTTGGAATTGCCGAGGAATGGGAAGTAAGTGGACTATAAGTTATTTAACGGAGATATGTCATAAACATAAGCCGGATTTTTTATTTTTATCGTAGACAAAGCAAGAATTTGAGTTTGTCCAGAAATTCAAGCTCATTTCGGATTTGATAATCTGGTCACAGTGGATCCAGTGGGACGAAGTGGTGGACTAGCGCTTTATTACAATAATGAGTACCAGGTTAATGTCTTATATTCAAGTAATCGAATGATAGATGTGGAAGCAGTGGCTCTTGGGAAAACGGTCTATATGACGTTTGTGTATGGAGATCCAGTTCAAGACCTACGAGAACAAGTGTGGGAACGTTTAACTAGATATGGAATTTCGCGATCAGAGCCATGATTTATTATTGGTGATTTAAATGAGATCACAAGAAATCATGAAAAAGAAGGTGGAGCTTTGAGAAGTGCAAACTCATTTGTTCCTTTTAACAATATGATAAGGAATTGTGGTTTACTGGAGTTTCCTGCCAAAGGAAATAAGTTGTCATGGCAAGGAAGAAGAGGCAAAGGCAAAGGGGCAGTAATGGTTAGATGTCGTTTAGATCGTGCATTAGCGAATGAGGAGTGGCACACGCTATTTTCCTGTTCTTATACAGAATATTTAAGGATGGTAGCATCGGATCATCGCCCAGTGGTGGCTTACTTAGAAGATAAAGTTATCAGGAGAAAAGGGCAGTTTAGATTTGATAAGAGGTGGGTTGAACAAGAAGGCCTTATGGAATCAATTACAATGGGATGGTCCGATAATAGTGAAGGAACAGGAACTGGTATAGTGGCAAAAATTAGTAATTGCCGTCATGAAATAGCCAAATGGAGGAAAAATAATCCACCTTATGGGAATGAAAAAATATCAGACTTACAGAAGGCTCTTGAAGAGGTACAAACAGATGATACTAGATCTCAGGAGGATATTATGGAGGTGTCGAGAAAGTTGCAAGAAGCATACAAGGACGAAGAGGAGTACTGGCATCAGAAACGCAGAAATATGTGGTATTCATCTGGAGACCTCAATACAAAATTCTATCATGCTTTAACTAAGCAACGAAGAATCCGTAATAGGATCGTAGGGTATGATGTTGACGGAAATTGGATTACAGAGGATAATGGAGTAGAGAAAGTTGCGGTTGACTATTTTGAAGAATTATTTACTACAACTTCTCCATTGGAGTTTGACGATTTTCTCTCAGAGGTAACACCGGGCATAACTCCACAGATGAATCAACGATTAATGAGGATAGCGACAGAGGATGAGGTCAGAGAGGCTCTGTTTATGATGCATCCAGAGAAGGCACCAGGACCGAATGGCATGACAGCTCTCTTTTTCCAACACTCATGGCATATTATTAAGGGAGATTTGGTGGAGCTGGTGAATTATTTTTTGGTTTATGGAGAAATGGATTCAAGGTTAAATATTACTAATATATGTATGATTCCAAAGACAGAGAGACCTACAAGGATGATGGAGTTGCGAACTATCAGCTTATGTAATGTAGGGTATAAAATTATTTCGAAGGTTTTGTGTCAACGTTTGAAGTTGTTGCTACCCTCTCTAGTATCAGAAACGCAATCGGTATTTGTGGCAAGACGGCTGATTTCTGATAATATTCTTATAGCACAAGAAATATTTCATGGATTACGGACTAATGAGGCTTGTAAAGGAAAGTATATGGCAGTACAACGGATATGAGTAAGGCTTACGATAGGGTAGAATGGGAGTTTATTAAGGCATTACTACAGAAAATGGGGTTTCATGACCATTGGATTAAACTAATGGTGGAGTGTATATCATCGGTTCAATATCAGATCCTTTTAAATGGCCAACCTCGGGGCCTCATTGTGCCACAAAGGGGTTTACGTCAAGGAGATCCTTTTTCTCCCTATTTATTTATTCTGTGTACCGAGGCTTTTATAGCAAATATTAAGAAGGTGGAGAGGGAGAAACAATTAACAGGAATAAAGGTGGCCAGAGCATGCCCTTCAATATCTCATTTGCTTTTTGCGGATGATAGTCTCTTTTTTTGTAAAGCTCAAAAGGAAGAGTGTTACACCATTCTAAGGATTTTAAAGGAATATGAGAAAGCTTCAGGTCAACTAATAAACTTGATAAGTCTTCCATTCAATTTGGGCACAAGATAGAAGAATCTGTCAGACAGGAGCTAAGAAATATTTTGGGCATACAGAATTTGGGAGGGATGGGAACTTATCTAGGCCTGCCGGAAAGTCTTGGGGGTTCTAAGATACAAGTTTTTGTCTTCGTACAAGATCGGCTAAATAATAGGGTCAATGGATGGACTTTTATATTCTTTACGAAAGGAGGAAAAGAAGTGATCATCAAATCAGTGATTACGGCTTTGCCAAATCATGTGATGTCTTGCTATCGTTTACCCAAGGCTACTGCAAAAAAATTGACGAGTGCGGTAGCACAATTTTGGTGGAGCCCTGGCGGTAATACAAGAGGAATGCATTGGAAATCATGGGATAAAGTATGTGTTAGTAAGGACGATGGAGGTTTAGGGTTTAAAGATATCACTGATTTCAACACGGCGATGCTTGGTAAACAGTTATGGCGGCTGATAGAGAAGCCAAATACTTTATTTTCTTGAGTTTTTAAAGGTCGGTATTACAGGAATGCATCACCCCTGGATCCGATTCGTTCATATTCTTCGTCATATGGTTGGCGGAGTATTGTATCTGCTAGATCTCTGGTAAGCAAAGGACTAATCAAAAGGGTGGGAACATGATCCTCTATATCCGTATGGAATGATCCTTGGCTCCCAACCACTCGCCCGAGACCAACTAATAAAAATCAACACAATCTTTACCCAAACCTTACAGTGGATTATCTTATTGATCCTCATTTGCGAAGATGGAATTCGCCGGCGCTTCAGGCTTTGGTGGACCCACAAGATGTGAAATTGATAGAAAGTATACCACTGAGTAGAACTCGGATGGCAGATCAAGCAGGATGGCATTTCACAAATAATGGAAAATATACGGTTAGATTTGGATATCAGGTTGAAAGGATATACCCAGATAAGGAAAAACCACCATTAGTGTTTGGACCCACGGTGGATATTTTGAAGGCATATTGTTGGAAAATACGGTGTCCACCAAAAATTAAGCATTTTCTATGGCAATTGGTGATAGAGTGCATAGCAGTTAAGAAGAATCTGCATATGCGAGGGATACCCGGAGATATCTGTTGTGCAAGATGTGGAGCAGAGGAGGAATCGATCAACCATGTTTTTTTTTTTAATGTTCTCCTGCACTTCAGGCATGAGCTCTTTCAAAGATTCCAACAAATCCAGCTATGTTCCCAACAAGCTCTCTCTTTGTGAACATGGATCATCTCTTTTGGAGAGTTGTTCCACATATGGAGGATCATCAGTTTGCATGGATATTATGGTACATATGGAAAGGAAGAAATAATAAAGTCTTTAGTAATATTGATGTGGATCTTTTGGATACTCTTAAACTGGCAGAAACGGAATCAAAACTCTGGGCTGAGGCACAAATATTGAATGACCAAAAGAAGACTCCACAGGTAGAGGCTACGATTCTTCCGTCAATTCCAGGAAGATGGTGTTTTACGGATGGTTCCTGGAAAGAGAATGATATTTTTTCAGGTCAAGGATGGTACAGTACCTTAGAAGGGTTTGGGGGCAAGGAATGTTCGGGCTTCACTCTCTCTCTTCATGCAGAGATGGAAGCTTTATTATGGGCTATGGAATGCATGAAAAACTTACGACAATTTCAGGTTACGTTTGCAACGGATTGTTCTCAATTGGTGAAGATGGTTTCAGAACTATAAGAATGACCAGCGTTTGCAAGTTATTTGAAAGATATAAACAGCCTGAAAGAGAGTTTTTTCCGCGCAGAGATTATCTATGTACCAAGAACGCAGAACAAGAAGGCGGATAGCTTAGCCCGCAGTGCTAGGAAGGAAACATCTTTTGTAGTTCACATGGATCAAGATCTTACAGTGTGGTTCATAGAGTCAATATGAGTCTGTAAAGTTGATGACAAAAAAAAAAATTGAAAACAAAAATTCAGAAGTAAATGTATAGTTTATAATATAAAATAAAAAGATAAAGTTAAAAAAGATAAAGTAAAAAAGATAAATTAATAAGTAAATCATATTTATTTATAAATTGAAATGAATTAAAAATATTTCAAAATAAATTATTTTAAAAAGCAAATTCAAAAATTCAAAATAAGTAAATAAATCCAAATTCATCGCCATTAAAGAAGCTATCAACATCAATAATAATGTCTAAAATATTTAACGTCAATATATCGGGAAATTATCACATATAAAAATTATGTCAGAAACTTTCGCTGGTATATGTTGAATTTATTTACTTATTTGAATTTTAAATTTTTATTTTGAAATTTCATTTTATTTTAAATTATTTTGGTTTATTAATAAATTTGAGTTATTTATTCATTTTTTTTCTTTTGTACATTTATTTATGAATTTTTTTTTATATAAGAATTAAAATTTGATTTTATTGTATTTATTTTTCATTATATTCACTGTTTTTCTTATTTCTAATTTAAAAAAAAAAAATTTAACAAAAAAGAAACGACAGTGTACCGGTTACATTTTAAGTGATAAAACAGTGAGTTAGTTTGAAGTATAAGTGCTTGAGCTTCAAAGTTTAAAATGTTGTTTTTTACATTTTTAAAATGCTATGTTCCTTTTTTTTTAATTCTCTTGACTAACTTCTTTTTCTTCAATCGCCTTTACTAAAATAGTGGACCTAAAAGAACAAAAAATAGTGGACCGACTTTATCTATCGGATCGATCATGAATAAGAAGTAAAACCCATCTCTAAAACCATTCAAATATAACCCCCATAAGTCATAACTCATAACTACTAAACAATAATGTAGTGAATATCTTAATACAAAATAACAAAATAATTGCGATAACAACAAAATAAGGTTTGTTTACCCAAAGAAGAAGGCGGTATTGGCTTCCGTCTAATTCATGAGTTCAATTTAGCACTACTGGCAAAGCAATTATGGAGACTGGTCCAATACCCTGATTCACTGGTTGCCCGAGTATTAAGGGGGCGATATTATAGGATGACCTCGCCATTGAGGGCGACCTCTACTAGCAGCCCATCATATGTGTGGACAAGCATCTCCGCAGCAAGGAAGCTTTTACTGCTAGGAATCAGATAGAAGATTCACTCTGGTTACAACGTCAGGGTGTGGGAGGATCCGTGGATTCCAACGACACCCGCTAGACCGGCTAGACCTATAGCCCCTGTGATGAACCTAAACATGAGAGTCAGTGACATCATTAATCAGGAATCAAAGGAGTGGGATGTAGGATTACTAGATGATTATGTACATCCTGATGATATACCTCTCATCCGCAGTATGGCTATAAGCTCTACTCACCGTCGAGATACTTTTTGTTGGAACTACACGAGAAATGGCCAATACACAGTCAAGTCTGGATATTGGGTTGCTCACAACCTGTTGAAGCAAGAAGAGGAAAAGGAAATATTAGAGCCAAGTATCACTAAACTTCAAGCCTTTGCTTGGAAGTTGAAAGCGCCAAGGAAGATGTGCCATCTTATATGGCAATTGATCACGGGTCTGGTAGCAGTAACGAGGAATCTAGTAAGGCGTAATATGAGGTGCGATAATTATTGCCCAAGGTGTGGGGAAATAGAGGAATCTGTAACTCATGCAATATTTGAATGCCTTCCAGCCTTGCAAGTATGGTCTTTATCAGTAACTCCTACAAGTCCAGGTATATTCCCAGTGGCGAGCGTCTACACAAACATGGACTATCTTTTTTGGAGGAAAAATAATATCATTGTACCAGACCAAGACAGGGATCCTTATCCCTGGATAATATGGTATATTTGGAAGTCTCGCAATGATAAGCTTTTCAGGGGTATAGATAGAGACCCTTTGGAACTCGTTCGATACGCAGAGAGTGAATGCAAAGCCTGGTTTAACGCAAATGAGATGATACCGCCACAAGTCCGGGACAACAATAATGATGTAAACCAAGTCTTAAGCTTGGGTAATATCTGCTTGCTAGATGGATCTTGGACAGCTTCTGATCGCTTTAGTGGATGTGGATGGGTCTGGATGGATAGTAGGGAGGACATACAACTTATGGGAACACGAAACTTTACTCGATGTGAATCAGCGTTGCATTCGGAGGTAGAAGCGCTGCGATGGGCGATGGAGAACATGCTTCAACACTCGCCGTGCCAGAGCTTTGGAACGGACTGCAAAGAGCTGATCGCAATGATAAATGAACCCCAGAAGTGACCAAGATTTGCGACAGAGCTGGAGAAGATAGAGACGCTGCAGATTTGTTTTCCGGATTTCAAAATCACCCATGTACCACGTCTGTGCAATCAGTTTCCTGATTTTTTAGCTAAGACTGCTAGGAGCTTTCATAGGGAGCTACTTTTCATTGGTTGTTCTATTCCGATCTGGTTACCCAGACCACCTCAAGCTTGAGTAATAGAATGGTTGTTTGACGTTAAAAAAAAAAAAAAACAACCAAATTCCACGCGGATAACGATGCCTTTGGTCAATTGTTTCATTCATATAAATCAGACCCACATAAATAATTCATTCACGTGGATCACGGGGACCTTTGGTTCATGAAATAAAAGCAATGAAATCGTAACTAAATCGGATTACCGACAAATCTTCTAAACATATATGTATTTATCATTTTTTTCATTAGTAATTTTGTAACGTCACGTGATATTTTCTCCAGAGTCCAAGCACGCTTAATTCTGGAGTTGTAAACGGATATGTGACGAGAAAAGTAAGTCAACTTTGGTAAGATAGGTAGCCAAATCAATTACCTTAAGCCTTTCTATATATCCGAACTCGGGATGTTACAATTCACGCCCTCTTAAAAAACACAAATCCCTCGTTACACCCCACGACAGGTCTCAAGACGCCTCTCGGGGCATAACCGAGATGACTAACTAACTCTGATACCACTTGTAACGCCCAAACCGTCCACGGCTAATGGGCCACCAAACCGTCCACGGCTAACGCCCCTTTCTTTGGCCTCACTTTCCGATAGGTGACCGATCTTTTCACTACTGCAGTCCAAACACGCTTAACTCTGGAGTTGTAAACGGATGTGTGACGAGAAAGGTAAGTCAACTTTGGTGAGATAGGTAGGCAAATCAATTACCTTAAGCCTTTCTATATATCTGAACTCGGGATGTTACAATTCACCCCTCTTAAAGAACACAAATCTCTCGTTACGCCCCACGATAGGTCTCAAGACGCCTCTTGGGGCATAACCGAGATGACTAACTAGCTCTGACACCAATTGTAACGCCCAAACCGTCCACGGCTTATTTATGAATTTTTATTTTATATAAGAATTAAAATTTGATTGTATTGTTATTTATTTTTCATTATATTAACTGTTTTTCTTATTTCTAAATTTTGTTTTAATTTTTTTTAACAGAAAATAAACGACAGTGTACCGGTTACATTTTAAGTGATAAAACAGTGAGTTAGTTTGAAGTATAAGTGCTGGAGCTTCAAAGTTTAAAATGTTCTTTTTTACATTTTTAAAATTCTATGTTCCTTTTTTTTTATTCTCTTGACTAACTCATTTTTCTTCAATCGCCTTTACTAAAATAGTGGACCTAAAAGAACAAAAAATAGTGGACCGACTTTATCTATCGGATCGATCATGAATAAGAAGTAAAACCCATCTCTAAAACCATACAAATAGAACCCCCATAAGTCATAACTACTAAACAATAATGTAGTGAATATCTTAATACAAAATAACCAAATAATTGCGATAACAACCAAATTCCACACGGATCACGATGCCTTTGGTCAATAGTTTCATTCATATAAATCAGACCCACATAAATAATTCATTCACGTGGATCACGGGGACCTTTGGTTCATGAAATAAAAGCAACTAGATTTGGACCCATTAATTTTCATGTTTATATATATTTTACATAATTAGAATATATTTTTTGAGTTACTTATATATTTAAATGTTTATATATAATAACTTTAAATATAACAATCTGATAGTTTTCATGCTCTAAGTTATTTGATCATTTCAAATCATCACATATATTTGATATTTTTTATTATATATATTTTAAAATTATTTTTTATTCAATTATTATGATCCTGATCCGTAATTCAAAACGCTAGATTTTTTTTATCAATATTTTTTTATGTTTATTCATTTAAGATAATAACTATATATATATAAAAAAGTTTAAGATAAGTTAATTTTATACATGAATTATTTAATTTACTAATGTTAACCCGTTCTACCAACATATTATATTTCTAGCATAAATTTTTAATTTTTCTGAAAATAAAATATATTAATTTATCAGTTTAAAATAATTTTATCATATTTAGTTAAATACAATGTTTTATTTTAAAATGATAGATATAACTATAAAATAGTAAAATTTGATATATTTTTTTTTTCATTTTATAAAAGATAACTGAGTATATATATATATATATTAATGTATAATAACATTAATTTCATTGCTAATTACAAAATTAGTGAAAATATTTATATACAATTTTTGATAATTAAGATATTGTTATAATGTTTTTCAACACATTTGTTAAGAAAAACTAAATATATATATATATATATATATATATATATATATTTTTTTTTAAATTAAAAGATATCAAATTATATTATGATTTAAGTAGTTAAAATATTATATATTAACATTAAGGAAATACATTTAATAAAAATTTTAAATGATGATCCAAATAAAAATATCACACATGAATCAAGGTGAGTTTATTAACCAATCCGAGTTTTTAGGAGTCAATGTTATATTAGGAATGATATATTATTAAGCCATATTATTAGTAATAAATGAATGATAACTGATTTCTAGTGATGGTCCATTTTAAAAAAAATAACACATGAATCAAGGTTGTGACTTCTGTTTTAATATATAAGATGAAATCGTAACTAAATTGAATTACTGACAAATTTTCTAAACATATATGTATTTATCATTTTTTTCATTAGTAATTTTGTAACGTCACGTGATATTTCCCCGTTCTTTGGCCTCACTTTCCGATAGGTCACCGATCTTTTCACTACTCCAGTCCAAGCATGCTTAACTCTGGAGTTGTAAACGGATGTATGACGAGAAAGGTAAGTCAACTTTGGTGAGATAGGTAGCCAAATCAATTACCTTAAGCCTTTCTATATATCCGAACTCGGGATGTTACAATTCACCCCCTCTTAAAGAACACAAATCCCTCGTTACGCCCCAGGACAGGTCTCAAGACGCCTCTCGGAGCATAACCGAGATGACTAACTAGCTCTGACACCACTTGTAACGCCCAAACCGTCCACGGTTAATGGGCCACCAACGCCTGCTCACTCGGCCCGTGGTCCCCATCCTATTCCAATGGTCGGTCCGTTAATTTTCCAAGGTTCGAAAGTCTTGTTTACTGACTCTGCAATCACCACATGACCATTCCTCGTGATTTGACCTCACTTGCACGGTATCGCGAATCACATCTCGATAGGTCACCTATCCTTTCACTACTCCAGCCCAAGCACGCTTAACTCTGAAGTTCTAAACGGATGTGTGACGGAAAATGTGAGTCAATTTTGGTGACATAGGTAGCAAATCAATTATCTTAAGCCTTTCTATATATCACAACTCGGGATGTTATAAATTTAGCATTAATAATTCAATCATCAGGTTCTCTCGGGTCCATAGGATAAGTGAACGGCTTTTTTACTATTGGCATATTAGTAAATTTAAAATATTAATCTGAAAATATTTTGGCCCAGACTAATTCCAAAGGAAATGTGCAATTCACGGATATACTGTATCTCCGTATATACAAATGGGCAGTAAGCAAGACCCATATTCATTTAGGTGTCCAGAAACAATGTAACTTAGTTTCATGTGTCATGTGGGTCTAACTTTGAAACGTGTTGAAATTCCAAGCCCTTCCCCTTACCACTTGACCACCAAGTCTCGAACAATGTGAAAATGTGTTTCAGTATTGATAACAATCAGTTACGAAGAACCAATCTTTTTTATTTATTTTAAATACATTTATTAAATATGAAATATGCAACTCGAACTGGGATTTTTGAATCGGTTACATTCTTGAATTAGCAGAACCTGTTTCTATTTCGACTACTATGTATCTAACCAGTACATCCTCTTAGTATCTTTCCAAACCAGCACATCCCCTTAGTATCTAAGATATACGCGGAACCGGCACCATTCTCAACATCAAATGCCTAGCCCGAAGAGATGGAATTAATGCAGGATACCCGCATTACCAGTACCCCCGAGCTTAGGAGACTGTACAATTGTCTTAATCGACCTTCCAACAGGAGTAGCTGAATACCCGTTACTTCTTCAATCCTGTAATCTACCTGATATTGAAGCTCACAAAATCCGTAATAACGGGAAAGGGTTTGAGCCAACCTGAGAAGACTTACACTGGCTGAGAAGAGACACCCTCGAGCAGGACCACCGGCTGGATTTGGGCTGCACAATACTCGAACTTCAGTACTTTCAAGACAAAAGAATTGATCTTTCTACTGAACCAAGGAGTGTAGCAGACACTGGGATGACCAATAAATAACGAGCGTTGATATATGGTGTTTTTGATATCATTGTATATATGTTTTCTAATTGGTTTTTGAGTCTTTATCGAGTCTTTATAGTCCTTTTCGAGTCATTATAGGTCTGGAGTTGCACTGGATAGGAGATGGACCAGTTGGAGCAAAAGAGGCAGAAAACAATGCAATTTGGTGATTTTCACGCAGAACAGTCTGAAGTGATTGTTCCCGATCGAGCGGAGCAACCAGAAATACATGTTCCCGCAGCATAGATTTTTAAGGAAACTTCTAATATTTCTGGATTTGCCCTAATCATCTCAATTTTCTCTCCCAGCCGCCAGCAGCCTCCATATATCTTATGTTTATCTTTTCTATTATTTTTCTACGCTATTTTTTGAGAAGAAACCAGACACTAGAACTCCATTGTTGTGATTTCATACCCTGTAAAGGGAAAAGGATCTCGACATTCTTGAGAAGATTCCTGAACCCTATCTTATTTATTTATTGATTCAACATGTTTTCTTCATCTATTATCTCTGCGATTTTTCTGTTTATGGCTGAGTAGTCGCCTGTTAGGTTTAGGGTGTTAGGGATCATGGATCAATGAGCTAGACACAAATAGAATTGTTATTCTTTGATATCTCTATCTATTACTATACTTACTGCTTGTGTTAAATTGGCCATTCAGCATCTGATCATAGGTTTAATCTAATCATCAAAAGTGTTTTAGGTTGCTAGAAAAGTCATAGATAGGTGATTTGTCCTTAACCAACGAAAGTTGATGTTAAGGCAAATCGTGAACCAATTGAATCTGAGCTTAATGCTTGTCATCATTCTCTGATCCAAACGACAGTTTAGGCATTAGGATTGCTTGATAAATTGGTAGACACCACGACAGTGGATTTATCTATTCTTTTTGTTCATTTTCTAGATTGGCTCTTATTGCCTTCCTGAATAGTTAGGTGGCTCATTGTCTTGAGTATCCCAATGAATCACCTTGAACCTAGCTCTCTTAATCATCTGAAAACCTTCAACGAATTTGTTACTTGCTTGTCACAATACCTTAATCTCAAAATCCCATCATTGTTTTAGCTAAGTATTGATCCCAAAAAGATAAAGTGTAATCGTTGGTCTTTGTGGATTCGATCCTAAAATGTTACATCGACATACCGTTCGATTGTGGGAGTGTGCACATTAGATTAATTGGTGTGCGTATACACGTAATATCAAGCGTCCTCGCTGAACGATGAAACTAGAAGACACCACCAGTAACACGAAACAATGTCTTGCTCTGGGGCAGAGAACCTGACCCAGACCTTCATTGCGACTCAGGGAGAGACTACGCTGCAGAGACGAAGCCAATCGAAGAGGCGGTACCGGAGAAGGGAACCGTCAGACATAGACAACAAAGGATGACTGCTAAACCATTACTACACAAGGACCCACACATCACACAAGGACCCACACAGAGAAGACAGCCACACGACCACCACCCTTTTTTCTAATGCCGAAAAGAATAAATTGCCGAACTTGAGATGAAAACAAAACACAACACCACGACCCGACACTGAGTCGAGTTGAAACATGAGAGATTTCTCTCCCCTACATAATGAAGCAAGCAACTTTGAGATGAACAAAGACTGAAGAGCAAGCAGAGATACCACCATCGAACTCATGCATCACCAATATTGAAGGCCACCACCAGATCTGAAATGGAGAAAATCAGATCTTACCGTGACTACACCACAAAATCTGACTCCCTTGTTTCACCTGGAACATGTCGACTCGCTGGAACACTAGAGGAGCTTCCAACAGAAAAATCTATCTCACCCCGGTGCAGATCTAGAAGGCCGCCTTCGGATGATCCTCCACTGCTCCCAACATATTGAAGACTGAGAGCAGAGAAAATGGGAAGCAAAGGGGAAAACAAGCAGAGGAGGAAGAGGAGCTTCCGGCGCTGGAGAGACCAGACATCGGATCAAACACTGACGTCTTTAAATTGTTTCGAGAGAGATAGGGAGTAGAGAGGAAATAATATAGAAGAAGAACCAATCTTCTTCATTCTTTCATAGAATTTAAGAATACGGTAAACATCTTATAACAGCACAAAACCTCACTGTAATCCCCCCCCCCTCCCCCCGATCTGGTATAAGTCAAAGTTGACTTGATCAGTCGTGCAACAATCAAACAAAAACATACACATCCAACCACTTTGAACCCAAACCAAACCGAAGATGCTACAATGCGTACAAAGACATTTAATCCAAGGTTACCAAGATAAACCCGAGACCCTAGTTCAAACATCCAAGCACACATTTACTATCAAAAATAACTCAAGGCTTTTCAACCCAAGATACATTTGATAGTTAGTTTGTCCCGGACCAAAAACAAGTAACATACATAACCCAAGTATTTTATAAACATGATTTATTCATATAATACTTAGGTTTTACATGTAACCAAAGATACATATAGATCCCGCGGGGAGTTAAGAATCAAGACATCACCATACATACTAAATGCATACTTGCATATTCAAAAAAGTACAACACTACACCAGCTTTCTCTAAACTCCTTCAGCCCTTATAGTCTCTCACTAATGGTTATCTGCAAAAAAAGTAGAGTCATGAGAAACTAGTTTGCTCATGGAGTTCGGCTTCCCACTACCTGCATAATCAATTCCCCAGAAACCCAAAATAACAATCATCACGCAAGATATCATCATCAACTAAGTAACGGCCATGATATTAATGCATACTTATATATACTAAAAGCAAATACTTTACTTCAATCACTTCCACCTCTAGGCCTTTCCACACCCATTTGACATTTTCCACCCATTAACTCCATACACCTAAAAATATTATAGCCAGAAAGGCATAACCGATGGTCACACACATATCCTGCTGCTTCTAAAAACCAGCACGCTCGGATGGCGCATCGTCATGCGCCCATACGACACTAGTCTTCAGTCTCGTCCCTCCGTGATTCCATACTGCTGGGTTTTCAAATGGCCTTAACAACACTTTCCACACACAACTCAATAATGCATAGTAATAGTATTATATAGTTCCTAATTCATGCATATCATAATAGATTCTAATCTTCTAGGCCCAACGACAAACAAGCAACCATGCATATCTATCACACCAATCAATATTAGCATCATCAATCATAATAATCATCACAACATCTCATTTATGATAATATTCTCTAACTCTAGGTTCACATAATATATTTATAATATACCATGTTCATTCACTTAACTAACCACCTATTCATGCTACAATCATATCATAACATACCAAGCAAGACCATCATATTATCAACCAAGACAAACAATAAGCATAGTAACATCTCATACTTGCTTGCAGTAAAACAACAAGCATAACCACAAATCACCTTGGCTTTTCGGAACAAGGAAACAACACACTATGATCTCGTCGGGTTTTTTGGGTCTCTTAGACAAAACCCGAAATCTATTCTAACATAAGCTTCTTAAGATCTCTTATCTGTGGGCTTCTAGAGTTGGCTAAACTTTATCAATTTATTTCTCCAAGGATTTTGTGGTTTCTACGATGAAACTAATGACTAATGGCTTATATATATAGGTCACGGAGGCCGGAGCTGAGTTAGAAGTGGAACCACGAAGCTTACCTCGGAACAGGACAAATTTCAGTGTCAGAGCAATGACTCATTGGAAGCAGTTAAAGCAGGATAAGCAGATGAGTCACTCTTTGTTGTTGATCTTTTCCATGAAACCGTAAGTCCAAGGAATAATCTTAGCTCCCCTTTCACTTGGAAACCTCTCTTTCCTTAGGTGAATTCAAATCATGTCTCCTGGTTCCGCCACTAATTCCTTATGCCCCTTGTTAGCCTTTCTTGAATATATCTTTGTCATTTCTTCAATGTTCTTTTGTATTGGCTCATGCAAATATTTCACAAACTTGGAATTTCTTTTGCTGTGATGGTTAGTCTGATCTTTCAAAGGTAAGACAACCATGTCTAACAGTGATAAGGGATTAAAATCATAAACAACCTGCAACGGAGTTAACTTGGTAGCTGAATGCAAATAATGATTATAAGCAAATTCTACCTGTGGCAATCAATCTTCCCAAGTTCTAATGTTTTTTTTAATAATAACACATAGTAAAGTAGACAAGGTCCTATTTACTACGTCAATTTAGCCATCAGTTTGTGAGTAAAAAGTAGTTGAAAAGAGCAAATTGATATAGTTTTCCTCCACAAAGTTCACAAGAAGTGACTAAAGAAACTTAGTATTTCTATCTTAAACTTGGTCCTAGATAATCCATGCAACCTGAAAAAAACTCTCCGAATAATAAATCGGCCACCATAGTATACTGTTCAGTTTAATAATAATATTGGCTTGCATGTATGATAATGATCACCTAGTTTCCCTATATAATTGGGGATTTTTTTTTGAAGTTACATGTTTTGGATTTTTCTACCTAATGAATTTTAAAACGTGCACATGCCTATAAATTAATTAGGAATGTAAGACCTTCCATGCAACAACAAAGACTTAAAGAAAATCAAGGTGACAGTCACAATGTTTCTAAACGAAAAAAGAAATTTAAATTTAAATGGTGCGATCTTTCTCTTTTCTTCTTTCTTTTGTGCGGGCTTTGCCACCATTCAGGTAAGTCTTGTACCTACCAAGGGAACCAACAACGCAGTGCCTTGTAACCCTCAGAGTTCGAGGCTTGCAGCGATCAATGGTGCGGAACCTAGGCTCTCGGCCGAACAGAAATTCATGCGAACTCGTCCACCAAGCGCTTATTGCGTGCGTATCGAATCATGCAGCGAACTAATGACGAGATCTCCAAACTTGCAGTATGAGACCCGTCCATTCTCTGTGGGAGGATTCAACTGGTATATATTAAATTCTTCTTCGTATCTGGTATAATTTTATTTATTTATTTTAGATTGTGTAGTAAAATGTCAATTAAACTACCGAAAATTATGTATAGGACTTTTATTCTCCAACCGTTTGGAAACACGACTAGCGTAGGGGATTGGATCTCTGCATATGTTGCAATAGATCCTTCTGGGCTAGTTGGCGAGAACCGTGAGGTTTATGCAGATCTCAGGTTTTTGGTCTATAGCAAGAGTAAAGATCAATACTGGACATCCATGGGTATGTTTTTTAAATAACTTACTTTTAAAGTCTAAAACTTTTATAATTCAAAAAAAAGTCTAAAACGTTTATTTTTGATTTTATATTTATTTTCAAGTTAAACTCAATTACGATTTAAAACAATAATAAACTAAACAAGGATAATCGATTAAATTTTCAAAAAAGGGATATTTGATTTTTCTTCACACGTTTTAATAAAAATTAGTATTACCGCACACGTTTTAATAAAAATTTGTATTACCGCCCATGCTAACGCATTAAAAGAGTGGAAATATTATTTTTAAATGATTTACGGTTCATCTAAAATTTCTACATATCATGTATAGATGATACTAGATTTTGATCCGCGCATTAAAAGATTGGAAATATTATTCTTAACAAATTTTAATTTTGCTAGTTAAAAATAATAATTTTGTTATCAAAACGAAATTTTAGTTTTGCTGATGTTTATTCAGTTTTAGATATTATTGTTCTATATGTAAAATATTAACATATGTTGATCATTTTGTTTTTGGTATAAATATATTATATAATTTAATAATATTAAGCCGTTGAGACACTGGATGATAATTAATTTATCAACTCCACATAACATATTTTACAACAATATTTTCATTTTAAAACTAAAATTGATATAATATATAATTATAATAATTTAAGAATATTTATTAATTGTTGAAGAATTAAGTATTAAGAAATTGTAGGATTTTTATAGTAAAATAGAAAATATTCAAAATTGGAAAACTATTATTTAAATTGTAAAATAATATCATGTTCTTGTATTCTATTTAAATGGTTCAATCAGTGTTCATATGTTTAACAAGATATATTTTATTTTTTTGTCAAATAATTTCTTTAACTATATTTTTCTATTTAATTTGCAGTCTTTCGTACATACAAACTTTCCTTCCTTTTGTTCAATTATTTTTTCCTTCTTTGTTAAAAATAATTCTTGAATCAAGCACCGTTATAATATATGCAGACACAGAGATAAGACATTTCCATCAATTCAGGACAACTTGGGGAAGTCCAAATTTGATTCAAACAAAACAATTTAAAGCTAAAGATAAAGAGTACATTTTCGACGATGACCAATGTGTGTTTGGAGTAGACATCTCGGTGTATCCTTATTTTAACCAATGGGAGATCTTGTCGATCGATAAGACGGTCTATGGGCCTAACTCATGGAAGCTTATGAAATTCTCGACATTGACCAGAGACTTTTATATATCTGATGACTTCTCTGTTGGAGGAAAAAATTGGTGAGAAAAATGAGGCATATAGATATCGATAAATCAGTTACAAAGAAAATAGATATCAGTAAATCTTCAACTAATCAACCTTTTGTTATTTGTTTATTCAGGGCACTTAAGGTGTATCCAAATGGTAATGGTACGGGAGAAGGAAACTCGTTGTCTCTTTATGTAATTCTAAGTGAAAACCAAATCTTGAAAACTTACGAAAAGGTTTATGTCCGAGCCAAGCTGCGAGTTCTCGACCAAAAACAATCAAAACATCTCCAAAAACCAAGTAATTTTTTCTAACCTTACTTAATTATATGATTAGGACATTGTCTATAACCTCTAACATCATATAATGTCACTTAAATTTTTCTTTTTGTTCTTGGAAGTTCTATCATGGTTTGATACACCAGGAGAAGGTTTTGGCTTCGAACAGTTCGTGTCTTTCACTGATCTCCAAAATCCAGCCAAGGGATTTATCGTTGATGATAGTCTGACCGTACAAGTTCAGTTCGAGGCTACCTCATCTACCAATTATTATTCTGCCAATGCTGCTCAACTTATGAGTAATTTGTAAATATGCACCTTATTAAGTCAATAAATAAGAGGCGTCGCATATATGAAAGCAGTAAATATTTGACACGCTTTCAAAACGTTTAAACGTGTATATCGCACAAAGAAACTGTAACACCCGTCTCCTCCTCTCTCGAAAACGGCGTGTTACATACCATAAAATATTGAATTAAACGGTTTACTAAAAACGAATAAAATATCAAAACGTTAACTAAAATAATTTCGATAGAAATACATCTTTAAATTGAATTATAAAAATTTGTTAATATATCGACAGAAAGCCGAAATAAAGTACGGTGATCCCAATACACCAGTTTGATGATTTGAAAATCATATTTGACTGCGCAACTGCTAATGGTAGTTTTTCAATTGGGTTGAGTGATACTACGGATGCTTGCACCTTTACGTTTGGTGATAGTCAAGTACAAGAAAACTTGAACTTTGAGGACATCAATGATGATGTATATGCGCAGCAACTATCTGCAGAATGTGTTGTCAAAAGGCGTGTGGAAAAACTCGTCTCGAGGAAACGATCTCGAACGGAGGCATCTAGCAGTTCAGTTGAGATTAACACTGATCAAAGTAATTCTATGGTAATGATGAGCAAGATCCTTACTTTCACAACAGAGAGAGAACAAAAGCAACAAAAATAAGTTGAGAAAAGAGAAGCTAAACAATGTTTATGATGCTATGTAAGAGGTTCCTAATTTGGATCAGCGTATCAAGTTAAACCGGTGGCCCTTACATCCCCTATATATTATTTGTGAAACATTACAACTTCTTTTTGTAGCCACATGTCATCACTAGGATGATTCTTAGAATTATTAGAGAAATAGGTTGGTCCATCTAATTATATACTAAGCTTTTTATTAAACTAACCATAAATTCATTATTAATATCATTTATTATTTCCTTAAATAAAGATTACGAAATTGCCTAATGTGGGTAAAGTATATATGACAATTAATGATTTTGAATAATAAAGATCTGATTAAAAAAAGTATCTTCTATCAATTTTTTTTAATTTAAAACTATTAAAATAATTTTTAAAAAAACACAATAACCATATTATAAAAATTTAGATTTTTCTGTATATTTTATATTTTGAATTTTTAAAAATGACTATAAATTACTAAAACTGTTAAAAGTCTCACATTCAAATTTTGCGATCCATGGTTTAAAATTTTTGTTATGACAAAATACAAATGATTACAAAATCATATAAGTAAAAGTCTAATTTAATTAATCATTAAGATTTAAAATATATATGTATATATATCATTCTAAATTAAACTATAAACCATATTGAATAAATAAATATTTTAGTTTCAAAATTTACTTTGAATAATTTTTTTTGATAAAAGTTTTGAACTAACATTGATAAATTTTTTTAAATTATCAATTACTAAAATTATTAATCCCACAATGAAAATTTTGTTATCAGTAATTTAAAGTTTTTGCTATTAAAATACACATGATCAAAAAAACATATGCGTAGAAAGCATCATTTAAAAAAATAAATAAAAAATAGACATTAATATTAAAAATATACTATGTATGTTAATCTCATTTAAATTTAATTACATATCGTATCAAATTTTTTTAAAAAAATTGTTTGGATTAATAAAATTGATTTATATGTTCGCACCAATTTAATTATATATGTAATAGTTGCTGACTTTTAATTATTCAATATATATTTATTATTTCATAATATGTAAGAACATATAATACATAAAATAATTTATATATATAATGTTTATCCCGCGGTCTTAATCTAGTATTCCTTATATATGAATGAAAGATGTATTCACTGATATGTACATAGAAGAACGCTATGTTTGGATCCAAAGCAATATCAACTCCGATTGGTATTTGTTTTATTTTGTCTGTTTTAGATTGTTTTGTTTCTTTACAATATCATTCTAAACTGTTTTCATTATTTATAGACAACAAACTGGATTTTTCTTAAATATTTATGATGAGATTTTTATATATATTTTGTTGCTTTTAACAAAATAAAATGTCATGCTGTTATTTTATTGCTATTAGTGTTTGGTAAAATGATCCATGTGACTTTGTTGTTAGTGTCTTGTCTTTACATGGTTTATTGATTTTTAAAAATTTGTCGTGTATTTCAGTTATTAAATAATAAACTCTTTTGTAGGTGTTTTATCATGGAGAGTACATTTGGAAAACACGAGCAAACATATGCTGAGATAAAAGCAAACCAAATAGAAGAAGACGAGGCAGATTTAGACATTATGCTGGTGGTGTTAAATAATATAGCAACAACTTATCCGAGGAGTGACAATCGCATACAATAACATTGGTTATGATTACATTCAAAATGCTTTGAAAGAGGATCCTGAGCACTTTCGATCACTATATCGCATGTATCCAATCTCAAAAATTTTTTGAGCTTATTAGAATGAAGATATGTCTAAGAGATACCCGGAATATATGCGTTGAAAAATGGGGGCCATATATTTTTTTTTTTTGTCAAGGTTCGTAATATATGTACACAAATGTCTCATTCAAGAGATTAAAGTTCACTATCAGTGAGAATTTCCACAAAGTCTTACGAGCACTAAATACCTTAGCACCTGATCTGATGGCAAAGCCTGGAGTTACAACAGCTGAAAGATAAGTGAGAGCACAACATTTTATCCCTACTTCAAGGTAAATATAAAATTAAACTAAGTTATGATAAGTTCTTTTTTAATAGTTTCATTGAAAATCTCTATTTTAAAATTTATAAGATTGTACTGGACCTATGGATGGTGTGTATATTTTTGCAATGATACCAATTTCTGATGTTCCACGCTATCGTAATCCCAAGGGATTTGTATCACAAAATGTTCTTCCTGCTTGCAACTTTGATCTCGAATTCATGTATGTT
The DNA here is from genome assembly GCF_020379485.1 of Brassica napus. NCBI lineage: Eukaryota > Viridiplantae > Streptophyta > Magnoliopsida > Brassicales > Brassicaceae > Brassica > Brassica napus. The sequence goes on along the minus strand of NC_063448.1, from coordinate 27,795,201 downwards.
CTTAGTGGATGGGAAGGATCAGCTCATAATTCAAAAAATTTAAGTAATGCTTTGACAAGACACAATAGCAGATTAATCGTTTCAGAAGATATGTATTTAAGTTATACGAAAAAGTTATATATGTGGACATCTGTTTATTCATTTACAAAATGAATTTCAAGAAAATTTTATCCGGTAGACTATGGATTTGCAAATCGTCAAAAGATTTTAGCTCCATTCAGACGTACTCGCTATCATTTACATGAATTTAGAGGTGAAGGCCGTGATCCTAAAAAACAAGCTGTTCAATTTGCGGTATGCATCTTTGAAAAACGTGATTGAGCAAATTTTTGGTATATCAAATATCATTTTTTATCTTCAAGTCATCGCCTCATTTTTCGTTTACAACACAAGCAAAATTGGTTTCAGCTTGTGTCGGGTTACATAACTTTCTACGGAAGCATTGTAAGTCTGATGGTTTTCCAGAGGAAGTGATCTGATCTCCAAACAATAACCAAGCAAACTTTGAAGAAGTTGTAAATGTTGGTGCTCTTGAACAACAAAGAGAATATGCTACAACTAGATAGACACAATAGCTTTGAGTATGTGGAATAAAGTTGTAGAAGCTGGAAGTTAGCAGTAATGGTGAGATATTTATCAATAAAATGATTGATGTGCTTCAAGTTTTCTGGATAATTTGTAACTCATTTTTCATGTGTTATGGTGTTAATTTATGGATTCGTTATTTTGATATGATGTCGTTTGACATCAGAATCTCTTTCATAGCTTTTCTATGAATAACAAAATTTTGGGCTATATTAATATTTTTTCACATTATATATTGCCTCTCACGTATCATATATACTTGTCTGATAAAGAGATTGGTTTTGTCATCTCAACTTTGAGAATACAATAGTTAACTCTAATATTTTGAAAGTTGTGATTCATGAGTTAAAATGTAAAGAATCATTGTTCCAATAACACCATAATTTAATAGAATTACAAAATCACAAAATACACAACTTAATGAATGACACAAGATTTTGAATTGAGTTACAAATCATCACACCAATAACACAAGACTCTTTAGAAATTTAAAAATCATATTACCAATAACAATAGAATCTTAAAATTCTTCAATCTTTACAAATCAATCTCTCACTAACCCCCTCCTAAGTTCTCAAACAACACTAGAAGAAAAGCTACAAGCATATATATCATGCAGCACCTCTTCAGGATTATCACATGTACAAGACTTACCAATTGGAACTCTATGGAGGATTTGGAAAAATAAAAATATGACGGTCTTCCAACAAAACAATATAAAATGGCGGTAATTCATAAATAAGCCATAACATATTAAAAAGAGTGGATAAGTATTGAGAAATTTCAACAGATAATTATACGAAATGGACAAAACATATTCCACTGTATTAAGGATGATGTTTGGAATAGGCCGAGAGAGGGAGGGCTTAAATGTAATTTGTATGGTTCCTTTGTCAATCCATATATTTCAGGTAAAGCCTAGTGGATAGTTCGTGATGAAAACAATCTTTACAAAGGTGCAAGGCAAGCAATTGGGAAGTCGGTCAAAAATGCATTGGACTTAGAATTTAAGGCACTCATTATTGCAATATACACTCATGGAGTCGAGGTTTTAAAAAGATGACGTTTGAAGGTGACTGCAAGAAAATGATTGACATGTTGAACTCTAAAATTCTTCACTTTGATGTGTATAATTGGGTTCGTGAAATGAGATCATGGAAGAACAAATTTGATAATGTGGATTTCCTATGAACATGACGTTGAAAAAAACATGGTTGCAGACAAACTAACAAAATCTATTATCCCATCCAAAATATTTTTCAGTTTTATAATTATATTCTCCCACTGTAACAGATTTACTGCATCAAGACATTGTATGTTCTGTTCGAAATCAATAAAGTACTTTGCCGTTAAAAATATACTTTTTGGTATTTGTTTCATTTCATTTAAAACATGTTTGTTTAGAGGATTTTAACTTCCATGTTTGTTTCATTCCATTTACTAGGAGTCTTAATGTCCATTCTGACTCGCTTTCTAATGAGAAAAGACGAAAACACAAAGTTTCCTATTTTCTTATAAGTTAAACATGATTGAATAGAGTTTCTCTTCGAATTTTTACTACATATAACTCGACTTAGATATATGGGCTGTATGCAAATATAATAGAGGATATTACATCTCATGTCACATTTCAACTTATTAATTACAAGTTGTCTCATTTTCTTCTACAAAGAAAGTTTCCTTAATAATGCAGTTGATTCTTAACTAATTCATTTCTAAACTAAAATTGAAGTTTCCCGATGGAACTAGGCAAGTGGTGGGATTTGTTTTCAGCCATTGAATTTATATTTTTTTCTGATGGTCTGGATTCACTGTCACCTATCTTGAAAACATATATCTACCTAAAATTACCACCCTTAGATCAATTATTTTATTTTTCATATTAACGATCCATCTTAAGAGAATTTTATTAATCTTTATTAATCTTATTCTTTCATCTATAATTGTCATCATCTTCTTCTTAGATGAATATTTTTTTCCAAATTCTAGAAAAATGACAACCGTTGGGATGAGGACAAAGACTATGACGACGGATGAGGTGTGATTTTGAGATAATCACTTTATTTTTAATGAAATTGATTTAATGTTTAATCTCTGAGATGTATTAAATTCTAGATCTATATTTTTATGCTCCTAATTAGCTTTAGAGAGGTATGAATTTTTGTTAAAAATAAGTTTTCAAACCAAAATTATAATTTTTTTGTATGTTTTGCTACTGTAACTAGAAAACATCATGTATTAAACAAATTTATGTTTTTGTTTATGAGTAAAGCTTTCTTACATATATTAAAAGAAGTTAACTATATTCTTTATTAATGTCTCTGTGAATTTGTCAATCAATTATATTTCAGAAATGTTAGAACTTTGTTTTTGTGGTCTGTGTCATAAAATGGTTATTGGAAAATGTTGTTTACCATAGTTATATTTTTGACTCTCTTTTCTGGTTGCTTAAACTTGGATTTAAAGATACAATTGAGAAGAATTTATAGATCTTGGTACAAAGTACATGCTGAGTCTGGTTTGTCTAGCCGAAGATGAAGAGGATGCAAGTGATTTGGTGTGGAAGAAAAAATTGACGAAACAAAAGGGAAGAGTTTCTTAAGAAGAGCTAGAGGAGGATAATAATGATGAATATGTTAAGAGACTTCCAAAGGTGTCATTTTCAAGGAATTTGTAACAACACGACCCAAACACAAAACAAAAGAATATTTTTGTGGTTTTCATATTTGGAGTCGTGAGATCTGAATCAATTACTGAGATTCTTGTAAGTTTATTATGAAGTAAGAAATAGTAGCTTAATTTTTTGATAGTACATTCACCATTTTCCAATTTATGTGTGTTAAGAATGATTTTGTTTATCATGTTTTGAAATGTAATGTGTTTCAGAATATTTTCAATATTTTCGGAAACCTTTTTTATAAACTTTTTAAAATGTTTACCTTATATGATGTACATGTGTACACCAACTTCCAAATGTACATATATATATATCAACTTCACAATATGCATGTGTATACTCTTAGTATCCACAATTGGCAACACTTAAACTACGCAACCCACCTATTCATGCATGTGCATACGATAATATTATTCACACAAACTCGTGTACACCATTACGCCTACAACTACACTGAGAGAAATAAATATGAATGTTTCTTATGTGTTAGTTGTTATGGCTAAAGCTTCATTATAAAAAGGAATTGTGTTGATTGTCATTATTCATTGAATTTTTACGTAATGATTGCATCAAACTTGTGATGTATATCATTGTGTAAAGAAAGAAGAAGAACTTCCAAAGGTAATGAAATATGTGTATATGAACATTGAGTAAAATGTATTATAAATTGTGTACACAGTCATTGTCACCAGGGGCGAAGCCAGGTAAGGCACTGTGCGGTCCTGTGTACCTGTAAAATTATTTTATATTATAATTTTCGTGTGAAAACATAAAAATGCTGTTAGAACAGGTGGAAAAGTTGTATTGTGCACCGATAAAAACCCAAGTTCGAGACCATCTTTTGGTTGTTTTCATTTTATCGCCAATTGTGCACCAGTCAATAAGCATCCTAGATACCAGTCAATAAGCATCCTGGATTCACCCCTGATTGTCACCATCCATGTGTATACATGATCATACGTAAAACAATTTTGATCCCTCATCCTCTATCTCCCTACCATCACTAGGACCCTTAGAACCTTATTGTTATCAGTGATGAAAACTTTGGGCAGACTCCTTCTCTTTGACACAACATATGACTTACAACTATTATCCTTTCAATCTAACAACCTCCAATCCGGCTTACTTGTGTACAGCCTCACCACAACATTGATGTACTATTCATTTATCATGTACAGCAACTATTCTTTTGATTCGCATTCGATGTACATGGGTACATTTTGAAATTGTGTATTCAACCAAGTAGTACACCAGCAACTATATAACTTGTGGTTAGCATGACTAGCAGTGTCCATGGCGTTTAAATGCTTCTCGTTTACTCCATTGTAGAAGATATCAGCAAGTTAACATATGTGTATCCATAGTATCTCATTAAAGCGTTTCCAATCTTCATGAAAATCTTATGTACCAAACTTCTGTAAATTTGCAATTTTATTACTTCTTAAAAACATGGATAACTTCCTCTAATAGATTTATTCAATATAAAAAAATTCAAATATAACATCTGATTTTCTAACATTTATGGTGTATCATATCACTATATTTCTACAACATCATGGACAAAAATTTTGCTATTTAAAATTATTACTTTTGGCATCAAATTATACATTTGCTTTTAACAATTTACTGATTCACAACTATTCAAATCCACACGTACATTCCACCAAGTATTCAAGTGTACATATACATCTATAGTCCACATGTACATATGTTAGGAAAGTGCAAATATGTATAATTTCATTGGGGGTTGTAGTGCATATATGCGTTCAATTTGAAAAAAAAACATATGCATATATGTCTTCTTTAACATAGGTTGAATTGCACAGTTAGAAAATTTAGAGCTAAATTGAAAAGAAGTTTTGTAATTTATAATTTTTTACCAAATCTCAGAATAATCCCTCGATCTTCATCACCAAAATCGTTCGATCATGTTTCATCTTCAAGCTCCCTACTATTAAAATCTATGTGGCGATTTGCTGGTAAATCAACGAAAGCCTCAACTTGGAATTGATTGTGACTCGGGTAACTGAGCATCACAATTAAGACATAGATGCGACAGAGATGAGTTTTGTGCCGGTGCGTCAGACGTGTCACAGAGAAGAACTACGATGGAGGACATATCTTCATATGTCTATACCGCAGAGGAAGATGAAATTTCGTCGAAGAGCTTGAAAAGATGAAGCGGGTTTGGTGGGATTTCTGCAAGCTCCGAGATTTGAAAATCTCATGCTAATAAAATATGATTCTCCGATTTGCACTCTCCAACAATAAAACCCAAAAACACCTTAAATCATCGTTGCCTCTCTCATACCTCGTGCATTTTCTGCTGCATCATCGTAACAGTACTTCCTCCGTCGTAAAAAACTGTCTCTAAATCACTCAAAATAATAATGGAAAACCCCAGAATTAATAGAAATTAACCACATGAATAGCATAAACAGTTCTGAATCATAAAAACCTTTACTTTCACACTTTACTTTCTTGCTTCTATAAACTGAAATTAAAATAAACTCACTAAATACAAAACCAGGCTAATTATGTCCTAAGATCTTACTTATCCTCAAACACACTTCTTATGTCTAAATAAATACTCATAATGTTAGCTATCGCTTGGACTGATGTGCTCAAATCCGAGCAAACCGAAATCATCAAAGTGACAATAGTGAAAAAAAAAACAATCCAAGTTCAGTTTGCCGCGTAGCCCTTATGAAAAGAATCCAAAGTCAGCTGTTTGCCCTCTTCAACATCAGGAATGCGTAATTCAGCAAAGTTGAATCTCAAATGGCAAATTGAAAAATGAGATATTTCAATTGATAGTTAACATCCCCTATATATTAATCCTGAAGCATTACAACATGTGTTCGTAGCCATGTGTCATCACGAGAATTAGAGATGTCAACCGAGAACTTGGACCGCGGGACAGGCCCGTTAAGGCTTGGGGCGGGGCGGGTTTGGGCCGAAGATTTGGTATCCCGCAAAACGGCGGGCCTCGCGGGTTGGTGTTGTGCGGTTTTGGGCTTAAAGCGGGATGGCCCAAAAGAACCGCGGGTAACCCTAATGTCCCGCACCGTCTTGCCTCCTCATTTCATCGGGTACCTGAAAAAAAACAAAAGAGAGAGAGAGTGAGAGAAAGACGAGTCGCCGACAGAAGAAATTGAGCTCCGGCGACAGAGAAGCTCCGGTTATTCCATCTCGGCTTGTAAACTTCACATATCAAACTCGCATCTACAGAGATAAGCTTTTCCACCTCTTCTTCTAAGTTTTTCATGTTATATTTTCAAGTTCTTTATCTATCAAACTCTCTGCTCTACACCTCTAACGATTTACTCTGGTATAACATGTTCAGGTTGTTAGCTACCTAAGGAAAGAGATCCGTAAGATGCATGCAAGATCCGAATAGATGTAAGACTCTCTAAGACTCTTAGTATGATGTTCACTTGATTCAGTCTCTGATATGTATTTTGTTTTTGTAGGTGAGCAAGGAGGCGACTGGTAATGACCATGAAAGCTGGTGTACGCTCAAAACGATATAGCATGTTATGGTGTTGGCTTGATGTATGTGTTGATCGCACACCGGCTTGTCCGGTTATTACTAGACGCATCCTTGCTCAAGAAAAAAGATACAACACCAAGCTGAAAGATTTGTAAATTGTAAGTTGTTACTACTCTAATAATATAATAAGTAGCCGTTAGGATGATGTTTAGTTACTTGTTGTTTGAAATAGAGATTGGCTTGTATTACTTGTGTTCACAATTTCACTACTTGTCTTGTATTGTGTTGAGTAGTTTAGCTACTTCCATTACTTGTCTTGACTAGTTCAGCGGATCTTTGCGGTGTAGCTGATGAAAAATCATTCAAAGGAATGAAGAGTGATTGTTCGTTGGCTACACGGCAAGATCCGCTGCGAAGTTAAGACAAGAATCATATAGTTGCTTGTTGTTTCGATTACTTGTCTTGACAAGTCTCTGATATGTCTTTTGGTTTTTGGTTGGTTTCTTTGTCGAACTGTTGGAGTGTTGGTGAACGACAGCACAAGGAGGCGTCAGGACCTCAGGTTAAGAAGTGTTGGAGCAGCATGCAGCGTGAAGAAGTGTCATGGACCAGCCTTTCATTCCGACAAACCAGCTTTAGGACCTCCGGTTAGTTGCTTAGAAATAGGAATTGATAGAACTTGATGTAGCTTAGAAGTTAGAAGTCGCTAAGTTGATTGGAGAACTTGATGTAACTTAGAAGTTAGAACTCGCTGAGTTGATTGGAGAACTCGTTGTCTTGCTTAGAAATAGGAATAATTGATGGGAGAACTTGATGTCATGAAGCTTAGAACTTCCTTTGACGGTTTGAGAATGTTTATGCTTCTTGTCCTCAAGCAAATTTAAATTTTAATAATTTAAGTATAAAATTTAATTGCAAAATTTGGTAATATTTAAAAAAAAAAACCATAACACCACTAACCCACGTAGCTTAGGTCACGGAGTCGTAACTTAGCTAATAATTATCGAAACATTAAACAAACCAACCAAAACGTGAGAGCTGAGAGACGATATGGGATCAAGAGGCGACTCAGACGATCAATTCACTTTCGATACTAGCTACACGCCACCTAATACGTTGGACTTCGAGACTCAACAAGTCATGGCTAGACTTGGTGCAGCTGATGAGATCGCAATTCAAGTCGTTGATGAAGCTGTTAACGCTGGAGAGAAGCAGAGAAGCAAAAGAAAGCTCATCAGTCTTGTTGATTCCGAAGAGGATTCTGATGTTGAAATCACTCCAACAACCCAAACGACGAAGCCTCGCAGACAAACCAGTTTTGGAACAGCTTCGCAGAAATCCATGATCCAATCCACACTAGAAGTTGGTAGTGGCTCATCCAAGCAGGCGTGTAGTCAGAAGAAGTATGTTCCTGTGAAGTCGGTGATTCGTGGAGGGAGAAGAAACAAGGGCTTGTCTAAGGGCTCCGGTAGTCAGTCTCAGAAGAAGAAGAAGAAGAAGAAGATCGAAGAGGAGATATCGGAGCTTGAGGATGAAATGGATGAAGAAGCGCTTGATGAGGATGAGCTCGGTGAAGAGGAAAAGGAAGAGAGGCAACGATCAGATGTGTGGAAAGATTTCACGGTGGTCCATAAACCCAATGGAAAGATGAAAGCTGCTTGCAATCATTGCAAGAGGGAGTATGCACGGCAGTCCCACTCGAATGGAACCAGTGGGTTGAGAAGGCATCGTATGAGATGTAAAATGTATCTAAGGAATGGAGGAAAGCAGCAGCAACTCAATGTCGATGGGAAAGTTGTGTCTCGCAAGTATGATCATACTGTGTTCAGGCAACTGGTAGCTAAGACAATAGTCCAGCATGATCTACCATACTCGTACGTGGAGTATGAAAAGGTGAGAGACACATGGAAGTATTTGAATGCTGATGTCCAAACCATATGTCGAAACACAGCGAGAGCTGATGTGTATCGATTATATGAAAGTGAGAGAGACACTCTGAAGAGAGAATTGTCTAGTCTTCCTGGACGAGTCTCCTTCACCTCTGACTTGTTGACATCAGTGAAACGGGAAGGATATATGTGTGTGACAGCACATTACATTGATCGGAATTGGAAGTTGAACAGCAAGATCCTGACGTTTTGTGCTCTACCACCACCACATACCGGTATGAATGTTGCTGTTCAGCTCCTTGATTCACTAAAAGAGTGGGGAATTGATAAGAAGGTGTTCTCAGTGACGTTAGACAATGCTACCAGTAATGACTCGATGCAAGATATTGTGAAATCGCAGCTGAATTTGAATGATGCTTTGTTGTGTGGAGGAGAGTTTTTCCATGTCAGATGTGCAGCTCACATTCTTAACCTCATAGTTCAAGATGGGTTGAAGGTAATTGGAGACTCTTTGCACAAAGTAAGAGAGAGTGTTAAGTATGTACTGTCATCGGAAATGCGTGAAAACTTGTTCCAGAAATCTGTCGAGGCTGCGGGTGTAGTAGAAACTGGCGGCCTAATACTGGATGTGCCGACAAGATGGAACTCGACTTACTTTATGCTTGAAAGAGCCATCAAGTACCGTAGATCATTTGTTAAGTTGGAGACATTTAATAAGAAGGGTTATAAAATGGCTCCCACGGCTGAGGAATGGACAAGAGCTGCCAATATCTGCATTTTTTTGGGTCTGTTTGCTGTGATCACAAGCTTGATGTCTGGTTCAAATTACCCGACTTCGAACTTGTATTTCTATCAGGTTTTCCAGATCCATAATTGGCTTCGAATCAATGAGGCAAGCGAAGATGAGATTGTGAGATACATGGTGCCACCGATGAAAGAGAAGTTCGATAAATATTGGGATGAAGTCAGTGGTCTTTTTGCAATGGCAGCAGTCTTCGATCCAAGGTTTAAGCTTTCCATTGTCGAATGTTGTTTGGAAAAGCTTGACATGAGTACACGTGATGCAAAGTTAAAGAACTTGCATGAGAAGCTCAGTATTTTGTTTGAGTCATACGACAAAAAATCCAAGAATAACTCACCTTCTACAGAGCCACATGAGACTGTTTGGGAACTACGATGTGAGTGTTTATTAATTTTAAAACCTTTTGTTCATCTCTCTTTTCATTTCTAATTTTTTTTCTAAATAACCTTCTTAGGATTTCTTTGCATTTCGCAAAGTCAGTGGGGTTGTGAGTGGAAAAATGCCTCTAGAAGCTTATCTTGATGAACCACCTCTGGACATTAATAATTTTCAGAGCTTGGACATCCTCGATTGGTGGAAAGATAATACGCATCGGTATGGTGATTTGCCTGCAATGGCATGTGATCTGCTAAGTATTCCAATCACAACAGTGGCTTCGGAATCCTCCTTTAGCATTGGATCCAGAGTTATTAACAAATACAGGAGCCGTCTTCTCCCAAAAAATGTGCAAGCTTTGATATGCACTAGAAATTGGATCAAGTGATACGAATCTTATGCACATGGTAATTAATTCACATTATTATTTCTTGTAGAGTACCATTATCCCTTACTCCTTAATCCTAAGTAAATGATATTTCTGATATTTACAGATGAAGAAATCGATGGTGATGGTGAAGAAGAGAAAGTACCATCATTTGAGTCCATTGTTAATGGGGAAGATGAAGATAAGGAAGCTTGAATTGTTCTCTTAATTTGGTGTTTTTTCTTTTTAACAATCTGTTTCATCTTGTTTTACTTGCTTGGTTTTGTTTTGACTGCTATGATTTGGTGTTTTTCTTTATTTAAAATTGGTTAAGACTTAACATCTCATCTTCTACATGCACTTTAAGATTTGGTTATGACTTGATACAGATTCTCATCAAGTACATACAATCTTAGTAGAGAATTGATATGAACTGAACTGAAATTGCATTCTTAATACAGACCCTCCAGTTCCAATAACTCGAGCTTGTTTGTGTCGGGTGTACATGACTTCAAGAACTGATATGAAGTTAGATATGTAGTATAAAAGCCTGAATCGTACAGCATTAACATGTAGATGAAGCATCCTGGTCTACTGGAGCAACATGCAGCGTCAAGAAGTGTCATGGAGCAGCCTGTAGCGTCCTGGAGCAGCATGCACCGGTAAGAAGTCGCTTGGTGCACTTTTTGGCTCTCAGCCCGCGGGACGACCTGTAAAGGACTGTGCATTTCGGCGGGGCGGGATTGGGCCGAGCTTTTGGAGACCGCAGCCCGCGCGGGCCTGACCCGCCGTAACCCGCAAGAAAGAGAGCCCGCTGCGGTACGGGACGGGACGGAACAACCCATTTGACAACACTAACGAGAATGATTCTTAGAATTGTTAGAAAAATAAGTTGGTCCATATAAACATATACTATGCTTTTTATTAAACTAACTATCAAATTAATTAATAGTGTACAAAATAATATTTTTTCTTTCCTTAAATAAAAGCTACGGAATTACCTAATATGGTTAATATATATATGACAATTAATGATCATGAATAATACATATTTGATAAAACAAATTCCAACCTCTTTCTTTTTTGTTTAATTTTATACTATTAAAAGAAATTAAACAATCACATTAAGCATATAATAAAAACAATTAGATTTTTTCTTATATGTTATATTTTGAATTTTTAAAAACGACTATAAATTACTAAAAATGGTAAAAGTCCCACATTAAATTTTTTATAATCAATGGTTTATCTTTTTTTTTTGTTCAAAAAAGATACAAATGATCATATACCATAGGGGTGGCGTTCAGACACACGTTCGAGTTTGTATCGGATATTTCAGTATAAAGGTATAGAGCCCGTTCGGGTATTTCTACACTTCGAGGCGGGTTCGGGTATCTTATGTTCGGGTTTGGATATTTTGGGTCGGGTTCAGATATTTAAATTTTGAAGAAAAAATAAGTAAATTATTCAATGTTTAAGTTTTTTGTATTTAAAATATATTTTAACTTAATTGTTTTTTTTTAATTTTTAAAAGATTAAACTATTAATAGGTTTATAGATAAAACACTAAAAATAGAAAGACACTAATTTATTTGTTGTTTTGAAATTTTAGATGCAACAAGAAACAAGAACTTGATATGTATTTTAAGTGAGTAGCAAATGATTTTGTCCATAATTATATGTATATTATCTAATTTTGAGCAATAAAAATCATTAATATAAATATTTTGAATAAAATGAGAGAAATAAACTAGAAATATAGAGTTAAATATACTTATGTTTGGTTATCTTCGGATATCTATTAGGGTTCTTATATTACCCGTTCGGATTCAGATACTACCCGAACTGTTAAAAATAAGTAATGTGTTTTGTTGTTCTAATTAGATGATTTTTAGACCGAGCTGGTGAATATATACTTGACAAACATTTATATTTTGAGTCCGCACTTATATTCTATAACAGCTTGATATATTAGATTTGAACACTAACCTGTTAAAATAGTTTGCCGGTGTTTTTTTTTTTCAAAATTTTGATTCTTGGATATGTACATGGAATGAAACTAATTTTTACGGATGTCTTTTTTTTTTTAATTGACACTTATGTAATTCACTGAATTCGTAAAAGAAGTTAAAAAAGGAAATTTAACTCATATCAATGAACCAAAAACGAGAACAAAAGCACAATTCTATAGAGGTAGAAAATGAAATCACTTATGGAGAGTCAATAATAAACAAATCGAGAGCAGAAAACCTAATCCCCTTTCGTCATTATACAATCGATTTTGCCTATTTGGTTTTGGTGATTTGTGTCAGCCGCAAAACTTAATTTCTTTTTGTGCATATGAAGTCTTAAAAATAATTAAAATGAGATGTAATACGTTAACTCTTCAACAGCGATGATATATTTAAGAGACCAACATTTTTGTTTATCATTTTATAATCTATAAAGATTGTAGTATTGCAAAATGTTAAAATCATTTTATAAACAAACATTATTATAAGAACTCACTCCGCGCGGGTTATCTTCTAGTAGTAATACTATAAGTTAAAGGTAACACAACATTAATCGTTAACTTCGATTGAACTGTAATATCACAAGAAATAAGACAGTTCATATATTCGCGCGGGTTATCATCTAGTAGTAATACTATAAGTTAAGGTAACACAACATTAGAGCACCATTAACCATGGGTGCTTAAAGGGTGCTTAGCATTTTTTAATTAAAAAAAAAGGAAAGAGAAGAAGAAGAAGAAGAAAGAATGCTTAATTAGACATCACAAACAGTTGTTGCTTGCACTGTTCGCAGGTTCCACGGACACATGACGGCCCGCGATTAGTCATTCTTTTAATTTCTTTTTTTTTCAGACAAAAAAAAATTAAAAAATTTTTTAAACACCCCACTTAAGCACCTTTAGGATTAATGGTGCTCTTAATAGATAACTTCGATTGAACTGTAATATCACAAGAAAAAAGACAGTTCATATATTCTCAACAAAATGTGTAACAATGGTATACAATGATATCAAATGAGTGGAGGTGGTTCTCGTAAAACAGATTATGAAATCGCCCAACCACATCAGTTGAGATTCATTGAGGCAAATGATGCAGCCAGGTCCAAAGCCGAACTCACCTGGGAAGCATCCGTTCCCTGAAACCAAAACAGCATATAGAAATTGTGATCTCTTTGTGGACCGGAACTCCATTGGAGACTAAAGAGAAACATCATTTACCTGTCCCGAAGCGAGACCACTTTTTCCTTTCCCGCACTTCCCTTTTATGGGACTTAACGCAATTGTCAGCCATTCTGTGACGTCTAATTGCTTGAACTAATCAGATTTGTCTGGAACTCCAGCACACACAACCGCCTTATTTGTGCTTTCATCTGTGCTGAACACCATTACAGACATTCCCTGCAAGATTCACCAACAAAGCCCTTACGTTAAACATCATTACTTCTAGGAACAATGCTCTACGGATATACGGATACCTTCTTTTGCATCACTTTTGAAACGGCCCCTCGAACTGCAGCTGCATCAAATCCCACATCAAGCTGGACAATGCAGAAGGTTTTCCCATCTGATGCTGCAGACTCAGCTGCCTCTGTTGCTACTTATACAGATTTCTTCAGGTTTTCCTCTGCTATTTTCTTTTGATCTTTTCTCACTTCATTCTGTGATGTAAGAAGAAAAAACAGCCACTTTAATATTTTCTTGACCAAAAAAAATAGATGGCAATATTACCTGAAGCTGAGCAATCTTGGCTTTGATATCCGCCCTTTTGGCTGCAGGGATATCTACTTCATCTACTCGTCTTTTCAAAGCATTAACTTTCTGCGAATGTGCAAAAGAAACTAACACAATCAGTGTTTCACATTAATAAGAGCAGAACACATGGTGTCTTAGTTTGTCAAGGGATGAGAGAGAACCTTTTCTAGTGCATTTCCCACCGCCTTGGACGTATCATCTACGTCTTTTTCAAGCAAAGACGCCGTATTCAGAGCATCAAATGCAGATTTTGTAGTGACGGCAATTATCCTACGTATACCTTTCGCAATGCCCTCCTCTTATAGAAGAGCAAACGCTTTGGCTTCGCGTGTGTTTGTTATGTGGGTTCCTGTAAATTTCAAAAGAACCCAATATTCAATATTCTTTTCAGAAAAAAAGGATCTCTTGGTCCAAGTAACTAACGCCAGTGGAAACCGACCTCCACAAAACTCGGATGAAAGTGAAGACCATTCATCGTTTTCAGGGTCAGCCAAGAGGTCCTCCACCCGTCTCCCAATTGCAACCACTCTGACAGGATCAGGGTAGACCTAAATGGAAAAGAGAACAAGCTTTCACAAACTGTAGAAAACATAAAATAAAAAGGCACAGCACACGAACTGATGGAGAGCTTACTTCTCCAAACACTGCTCTTAGACCTTTGATGCGCTTGGCTTCAGAGAGAACAGATTCCTTTGAATATACTTCTAATTCATCCTTAATTTGTGTATTCACTATGGACTCGATCTTTCTCAAATCTTCAGGATCAACCGGCTTACCTACTCAAAATTGGCGAACCTATTAGACACTCAAACCACATCAAAATAGAATTGACTCACTGAAGAATGTACCGTGGGAGAAATCATATCGCAGTTTTTCAGGAAGAACTATTGAACCCTTCTGATCAATATGATCCCCGAGCACTTCCTGGATTCATGGGGTATAAATGTTTTGAGATACAATAACAAAATACAGGTTAGGTAACATAAATTATAGCAGAAGGATACCTTCAGGGCAAAATTCAGCATATGTGTACAAGTATGATTAGGCGCGATGAGTTTACGTCTCTCATAGTCAACCTGTACGCAAAAAAAAAAAAAAAACAAAGATGAAAAAACGCGAGTTATGTGGAATTGCTAAGAGAAACCTGGAACCAAATGTATTTGAAAGAATCATTTGTTGCTGAAACACCCATCTTGTGCAACGTTGATGACAGCATCAGCATCCATGACAATGGTGCCACCAGCTTGCTAACAGAATAAATATTAGAAGATTAGTTAATATTATAAACTTTAGTCATCTTCTAATGTTAGTCTAGCATCAAACACTCTTCGAGAAAATGAAAATAAATATGTTAAACAGTTAGATACCTTATTCTGGGCATTCTTTGATATATCCCTCGCCTCTTTCATGGCTTTGTTGAAACCATCAACATCAACCAGCAACCCTTGTTCTTCAGCCATTAACTAAAAAACGAGAATGGAAGTCACAAAAATAACACACAAAACTTTAGAAATAAATACAATGAACTAAATACCTGAGTCAAATCTATAGGGAATCCATATGTCGCCCATAAGATAAAAGCATCCTGCAAAGACAAGAACAGATATATTTTGAAAATAAAACAAAGGCACGTACAGTTTCTACGACCCCCATAACATTGCAAAGTGTTACAAATACTGAAACATGTAACATAAAATATTGAAACAGCACAAAAAGCATTAGATACAAGCCTCTCCACTCAGCGTATTCCCCTGAACTGACTGACCAGCTTTCCGAAACTTCTCAATTCCCTGCCATAAAACTTTATAATCAATCAAGCTGTTCTTATACTCACCTATATAGAAAAAAGAAAGTAGATGGGCAAACAGGTCATTCAATTAATCTTTCAGAAGAAGGATCCCTATAGGAATGGTATATAGAATCATGTCCAAACAATATCGATAAAATTAAATGACAACGAAGTTTGAAAGTGTATACTATAATAATTGGGGCCATTGATATTTAAACAGAATTTTTTAAAATCATTAGTAAGACGAGCCAGCAAAGCCAGTATAATAATTGGATAACAAGTGGGAAGGTTAGATGGACTTCAAAAATCAGCCCTCACCTTCGCCAATGTTTTGCAGAAGCTTGCTTCCTCTTCTTTGATTATCTCAGTGATCTTTTTTTCATGTTCCTTTAACTCCGTAAAGACATCCCCCATCACCCGAATAACAGAACTTACGAGTCTGCAGATAAAAAAGTATAATAAACTGCTTAGTGAAAAACAGACCAAGCTGCGCATATGGAAACATATGTTGCATTTGCAAAGATGCTCCAGCCCAGAAGAAATAGATTAAAACACACTTGCTGCGACAGTAAGAGGTGATTCCTACCCATTGAAAAATCCTTCCTCAGCTTTTAGGATCTCCTTGCCATAGCGAACTGCTCTACGAAGAATACGTCGCAGAACATACTCACGGCCCTCATTACCTGCAAGAAAGTGAATACGGTATGACATTCTGTCAAATTACAAAAGAATAGAACAATGCCGTAATAAATTCGGTGAGCAAGAAAAATCGTATGACTCAAAAAAAAATCAAATACTAAGACGTTTGAATAAAAATCTGTTTCTGTATCATCACCAATTAGACAAGAAACATTGGTCATACCAGGACGAGAGCCATCAGCAATAGCGAAGGATAGAGTCCTAATGTGATCAGCAACCACTCTATAAGCCATGTCAACTCTGTCAACATCTTCCAATCCAATTTTTCCAGAATATGGCCTAGCTCCCGTAGCCTGAAAATAGGAAGGCATCAACCCATCATTTTAAGATTCAAAGCAACTAGGGAAAAGAGCAATCGGGAATCTGTATTTAATTCTCTCACTGAGAAAATACATAAAAAGTGACACAGCTAACAAGGAAATGATCTCCAGGTACCCAAAATATGACACCTTGATCATCATACCCTTGGAAACATTCAAAACACTTGACAATGTCGCATAAAAGGAGAACAATAGTACCGCACATTGATAGGAGTAGGCAAAGATGATCATAGAGCTACAGTACCTCCCATGATTTACTTGAAAATAGATAAACTAAAATGCTGGTAGAACTAAATTGAGGCAACAAAAGTATGGCTAAGAGGAGCAAAAAAATAGTAACTCATTTCCTTAACCTAATGTCATGAAACAGTCAACAGGAGGTTCAAAATTTACCTTTTGGATGTCATCAAAGATAGGCATGAACACATCTGTATCATAGTTGCTCATTTTGTTCTGAAGAACAGAAGTCAACCTCTCGAAACCCATTCCGGTGTCAACAAGCTTCGCAGGCAGAGGTTTAAGTGAGCCATAAATCTCTCTGTTGAACTATTTTGAAAACATAGAACACAGGATCCGTTAGGGGAACACAATAGCAAAGCTAAAGAAGCTAATACAATCTAGCTAACGTAATATAGTTTTCCAGTTACAGGATCTACAGAATTAAAGAACAAGCGTAATAACCAGCCAAAAAGTAGTAAAATAGAACTAAAAAACATTGGGGATAGAGAGGGTACGTACCTGAATAAACACCAAGTTCCATATTTCCAAACATGTTAGATCGTCATTGTTAACTAAGGATGCCGCATCACGGTTACCAACACGATCATAATGTATCTCCGTACAAGGTCCACAAGGACCTGTGTCTCCCATTTCCCAGAAGTTGTCCTACAGTCTCACCAAATGTTAAATGAAAGAACGATAGCATACATTTGGTACAAGTAAAACATTCAAGCTTAAACTTGACAGTAGTTATCATTGGAAAAGCAATGTGTCGATGCACACAAGAAACATTAGCAAACCTGATGAAACCTTAGAGAAGAGAGATTCAATAAATAGCAGATTTCATATAAAAATATAAGCCACAGATAAAATGTTATTATCTACAATCGACATGCACTCCATAAAAAAATATTTCTCTTAAAAGGTCTAATCACCAAAATTGAACAAATATATAGTTTCTGTTTATTTAAAGGTTCAACAGAAAATGAAAAGTAGCTCATTTACATTAGAAGTAATCGTTTTTTATATGATAAGAGTAGTAAAGAAACCATACTTTGCACCCAAAAGGAAGTACACGTGCAGGTGGAAGAAACTGAAGCCAAATATCTCTTGACTCATGATCGGGCAGCAGACCAGCATAAATTCGATCAACCGGTAGCTCATAGACCTGAAGCATGAAAAACAGTGAGATAACAACAATAGATGAATCAGTTATAAGACTATGGCGTATTGTTGCAAGAGATGTCAAAAAAAAAGAGTATACAACACAATGAAAAGAGAAGAATCACCTTGGTTAAGAGCTCCCAAGCCCATTCGATAGCTTCCTTCTTGAAATAATCTCTAAAGGACCAGTTACCGAGCATTTCAAAGAAGGTGTGATGGTAAGTATCTTTGCCCACATCGTCAAGATCATTATGCTTTCCACCAGCACGAATACACTTCTAGGTGTTACATGCCCGGGTCAGCTTGCTAAGCTCGGTATTTGGGTCAGCCGTTCCCAAAAATATTGGCTTATACTTGTTCATTCCTTGCAAGAAAAAGCCAGAGACGTTTCAATGTCAAAAGTTTTTCTAACCTTAGAGACAGACAGTACATGAATCTCTCTAACTACAAAGCCGTGAATGAACCTCAAAGTTTCCAAAACAATGAACTCATTAGTATCCTCCGATGAGAAGATTATGCGATTATACCAGCGTTAGCGAAGAGAAGAGTAGGATCATTGTGGGGAACAACGGGGCTTGATGGCCAGAACTTGTGACCTTTCCCCTTGAAGAAATCGAAATATGTATCCCTCACTCTTTTCGCTGGCCACTTAATCTCTGACGGTTCGGAACCAGGCATGACTGCGACGGAAGAGGAAGAGAAGCAAAACTGATCGAGAGTGGGAGGAGTGTAAACCCTAGAGAGAGAGACTCTTCGACAAGAGAACCTCCCGCCGTTGCTTGATGCGAATCGTATGCTCCTCTCCGCTGCGTTATCTCATGGTTGCCCTAAAAACGTAACGGCTTGATTTCTTTTCTTTTTTGGTCGACTTTTTGCTTTCTTCATTTCAAATACAAAACTAAACCCAAAATTGAATCAAATTCAAAACTAACCTAAAAGTCTATTGAAATTACAACCAGCCACTTGTGAACAAACAAAAAAACCGAAATTCTTTTACGTTTCTAACCCCCGTAAGTCGTCTCGTCCAGACGACTTACTGGAAAGTCGTCTAATCTAGTTCTACTTAGAAATAATTTAAAATTTTTGTAAAAAATGTTTTGATAAGTGAAAAGTTGAAATCATGTAATTAACATATGTTTTAAGAGATATAAATTAAGATATAACAAAAGTTAATTGTTTTCAACATAGATGAGTGAAAGTAGTGAGTCATGATATTCTTTGGTTTAGGTTTTGCCAACATATGTGTAGTATTGTATGTGTTCTTAGGGTTAGATTTTGGAATGCATAAATGTTTTTTTGAAAACTTTAAAATTTACCTAAGTGTGTTTATTTCTGTGTATAGTAAATACTATTTAAGTATAACTACGGCTTTATAACGTGGTTAGTTAGTTAATTTAGTTAATTTAGTTTAGGGGTTAAATTTAGGGTCTCGGACGACTTACTAGTAAGTCGTCCAAACCGGACCGAATCTTTAATTTTACAATGTACTTTTAAACCTAACCGGATTATTTACCGGCCACATATAAGGTGTTTTTTTTTATTCATTTTTACGCGAAATTCAGAAAACCCTAACGTTGTTTCTCTCAAAGGCGATTTCGAAGGCGATTTCCGTCGATTATCTCTAATTCATCGTTCTCACCGCCGGTTATCTCTCCTCCGTTATCACCGTCGTTCTCACCACCGTTCTCACAGCCGCTTCCTCTATTTAAGATCTGAGAGGAAACCCTAGCGCGCATTCTCTCAGAGGCGTCTCGTTGAACTCCGCCGCCGGTAAGTTATATCTCTTACTGTCGAGTGATTGATTGAGGAAAAGATGAACATAAAACGTTGTCTCTATCAATTTATACACTCGTTCTTTTTTCACGTCTATTTTTGCAGATATATAACCGCTGTGTCGAAGGCGACTATATCTTCTCCGAATTTTCAGGTCAGCTTTAAAATGTTCTACTGGAAGTCTTCCAGCTGGAAAACTTGCCAGACGACTTAATTATAAGTTTTTGATTGTTTTGAGATGGTTGTCTTTGATTGTTTTGCAGGCAAAAAAAATAGATATACCAGAACTCCCCCGTAGGATACATACATTAGGGGAAGAGCCCCCCGCAGTGCATAGCATTTCGTATCATACTTGTTGGACGTTGCATACTGCTTTAAAGAAAGCTTTTCATGATGACGAATATGAAGAGCTGAAGGAGTCGAAGTTGGGAGTTTTCATCAAGTTCCAAGAGCTGGGATTTGATTGGGCTTCAAGGCTGGTTCATTACATGCTCGGTTTCCAGCTGGATATAAAGAAGAAGTATGAGCTGTGGAGTCTCGTTGGTCCACAACCTGTGAGGTTTTCACTATTAGAGTTTGAAAACCTCACTCGTCTAAACTGCGAGTACATCGAGGACCTTGAGAGACCTCACGGTGTTGCTATAAAGGAGTTGACTTCTTTCTGGGAGATGTTGGGAGTTCATGTCGAAGCTGGGCCATCTACTCAGGAGATAATAGCAGCATTTGAGAGATGCGAAGGGTGGTCTCGGAATTATCGCAAGCGGCTCGCGTACCTTGCCATCTTCACTGGATACATTGAAGGGAGAAAGTATTCAACCCCTGCACGGGTTAGTCTGGCAAGGCTAGTGATGGAGCTAGAACGGTTTGAGAATTATCCATGGGGGAGAGTCGCGTTTAAGGTGCTGATGGACTCTGTGAAGGGCAGAGATATTTCGGGTTGTTACACTATTAATGGGTTTGCGCAAGCTCTCTAGGTCTGGGTGTACACAGCTCTGCCGGAATTGGGTGCTAATTATGGTAATCCTCTCCCAAACAATCCGTCTCCACCGATACTGGCTTACAATGGTCGCAAAGGACGTAGACAGTGTAAAGAGGCAATCCTCAGTCAGGTATTTACTTCAATCTGGACGACTTCGCAGAAAACTTATAATTAAGTCGTCTGATAAGTCTTCCAACTGGACGGCTTAGTAGAAGAATTATAATTAAGTCGTTTGGAAAGTCTTCAAGCTGGATGACTTAGTAGAAGACTTATAATTAAGTCGTCTGGAAAGACTGTCCAGACTACTTAATTATAAGTCTTCTACTAAGTCTTCCAGCTGGAAGACTTTCCAGACGACTTAATTATAAGTCGTCTACTAAGTCGTCCAGCTGGAAGACTTTCCAGACGACTTAATTATAAGTCGTCTGCGAAGTCTTTTCTTTCCATATTTCTTAATCCGTCAAATATCTAAGTTCATATCTTCTATTTACTGCAGACTAGGGTGATCAACTTTGTTCAGAAGGACATTGGTGAAATGTTTCCAAAATGGGAGTTTGATGTTGAGGACACGCCCCCGGAGAACATAATTAAACTCATGTTTGTGAAGAGACCGTGGAAGTGGACCATGGATTGCTGGGAAGTCACTGGTACTTGGGTCAATACAAAGCCGGCGGTTGTGAGTCCAGCGAAAAAAAGGTAGTGAAGGAAGACAGTCCAAGACCTCGGAAGAAAGCTCGTAAAGAGGCACCTGTAGAGGCTAGTGAAGAGGCACCTGCAGAGGCTAGTGAAGAGGCACCTGCAGAGGCTAGTGACGAGGTTCATACAGTGGCTCGTTCAAAGGTGACTACTGATGTTAGGAGTTTTCAAGGCTCCTAAGACAAATGCTGTAGTATAAATGATTGTCGAACCAGTTCTGAGAGATATCAAAGCACCGAGAATGCAAGTATCACTTAATCTAAGTGCAACCAATGATTTAGATGGGTTTTTAAACTATGACTAATTAAAAGAAATAACTAAATGATACTTTCTTAACTATTGGAAAAGAGAACTCATGGATATAGGGATTAGACCTCGGGTGATCAAGTTTCGAACTAAAGATGGCAAACGATCAATCAATCTATTAACCTTAAGCTTGGACACAATCCTAAACAAACTCTATGTCTAGATGAATGTTCATTTACTTAACACAATTCAAACATCAAATGTCTTTGGTTGAATAATATGAAAGCAATCATAACTAGCAAGTCCAATGGCTATCTTAGCACCTCTAACAACAAATGTCTTTGGCAAAGTATGCTAAAAGCTAAGAAGAGTTGTCTCGGGCATTTCCTCGAACACCTTTCGGGGGGGAAATGCCTAAGGTTCAACTACTCAGTGGCCAACTCAGAAGATGCTTTATGCTCACTCTACTAGCAAGGAAATATGAATGATCTACACTAAAACATCCTAGTTCTAACCTAATCACCCTCAATCTCCCTAACCCATGAATTCAAAAGGTGATTACTCACTAATCTCCATGATTCCTCTTAAACCCATGTTGGATTTCAGATTAATCATGTAGAGAAACACAGGAAATAGATAAGAACACAGAATTCTCAATAATAAACTGATCAATTGATTCAAAGAGATGACTTTCCAAAGGTTTTTGGTGGTTTTTCTAAGAACAAAGATGATCCCCCTCTTGGTGGCTCCTAGAGTATTAAAACATAGGTTTAGAAAATAAAAACGTGCATAATGAAATGACCAAAAGGCCCTTGAGAAATCACAAGTTCGAGTAGAAATAAAACGCGCAGCGACCTCAGCCCGTCGCTCCGACAAGTCGCTCTAGGCTTCGGGAGCGACCTCGCTGTGTCGCTGCGAGAGGTCGCTCCGGGTTCGTTCTCGCGTCTCCGGGTGATGAAACCGCGAGCGACTTCTCCCTGTCGCTCCCATAACGTCGCTCCCAGCTGGAGCGACCTCGCTGTGTCGCTCCGAGAGGTCGCTCCGGGCTCGTTCTCGCGTCTCCGAGTGATGAAACCGCGAGCGACTTCTCCCTGTCGCTCTGGTTAGGTCGCTCCAGTAGGGTGATCAGAGCGACTTGGTGGTGTCGCTCCAGACTGGTCGCTCCCATGCCTTGCTCGCCCAATGACCACTCTAAACACTCATTTTTGAGCTCCAAATGCCTCCAAGTGTCTCCAAGAACTCCATGTGGTACTCCAATACCTGATAAGGACTCATGTATGCAAAATGCAACCTAAACATGGCTAAATCCTAATCTATATGATCAAAATGCACATGGATGAATGGATAAAACAATAGAAATATGCAAGATATCAACTCCCCCAAACTTGTTCTTTACTTGTCCACAAGTGAACTTTCTAGAACTCATAGGGAGAGAGGTTGAAGGTGGGAGCTCATAGCCAAAAGAAACACCACTAGCAAACACAATTAGCCCACTCTCTTATTACACTCTAGCTTCTCTAGGCCTATCTCAACTCCTTTTGTCCCTACACTCATCATCAAGCATCCACACATTCAAATCTGCCAACTCTCACATTCATTAAGCATAAGATATCAAGTGAATTCTTGCAAATGGTCAGTTGGTCCAAGTCATTTGGTTGGGTAAGGGAAGGCTTTTATTCAAGTGATTCAAGAGGTTCAAAACATATGATCTTTAAGGTGGTTTACTCTCAAAACAAGTAGCCTTGACATTGCACATAATATATCTAAGAAAGGGACCAACTCATGCATACAATGCTCAATCTCCATTGTTCTACCCTTTTCCCAAACATATAAGTTACACATTCACTCTCAAATGTCAAACCCAACTCACACCTCTCACCAAAAGATTCTAAAAACATCAGCTCTTTTTCCTTGAAATCTATAAGGGATTTTTCACAACCTCAAAATGTCTCTCAGCTCCTAACAACTTTGCTAGCCCTTTTTTTTTTTTTTTTTTTTTTTATTTTTTTTTTTTTTTTTTAGGTTGGGGGCCAAGACTTTTCAAAACTAGAGCTGGAGGTTCTCTACTTATCCCAATAAATCAATTCACTTGAGCACAAGAATCTATCCTTTTTATTTCTCCCAAATCATGATTACAACGCTCACCCTCCCACCTATAGCTAGACAATAGAGTGTCCAATCCAGCAAAAATGAAGATCAAGCATTGTCGTTCCCGATACTCTCAACATTATGCACATGTAAAACTTTCCGAAGAAGGCCTCACTCATCAAACAATGAAAGCTTAAAAGGAAGGAAAGGTTTTGGGAGTGGTCTACCACTAGAGTTTGTCAAAAAGAATGGCATAAAAGATGTGACAACTCAAGTGTGTATAGCCATGACTCAGTACACAAGAGACCCTAAGCAAGAAGCATTAAGTTCATTCAGTTCAAATAAGGTTGTAGCTGGCTTCAAAGACTGAGTTTCTACAATCAACAAGTTTCAAGAAGAGTTTTCAAGGCTCGAAACATACAAGTCTTTTCGAGAGGTGCATGGCTACTCAGGTGCAACGTAGTGTTCTTTACAAGGCATTTAAAATCATTGCTCCCAATGCAAGTGAATGCAACCTATATGCTCTAGACTCTCCTAATGGTGCAAATGATGCAAACTAAATGAAAAATCTTTTTTTTTTTTTTTATGCAAATAGGTGTGCAATGCATGACTCAAATGAAACACAATCAAAGCAAACATGATCAAATGCTTGGTACCTCCCCCAAACTTGAGATACACAGTCTCTGTGTGGTCAAGGAAAGAGAGAGATACCGAGAAGAAAACTAATATGCAAAAATGAAATGGTATATACAAGGGAGAGAAAGAAGTACCTCCTATGGATAGTAGGTGGGGGCAGATGCCCCAGCATCGTCGTCGTCAGGAGGGAAGGTGGTGTAGTAACCACCGGATGCTGAACCGGAGCCTCCATACCATGGTTGGCTCTCAACCTCGTCAATCTCGTCCTCACTGTCTGAAGAAGCGAGGGATGGGGATTTGTTGCCGGAAGTGGAAGGTTGAGTGGGTGGGTTCCTCCACTTACGCTGAAGCTGCGCAGCAGTGAGGGGGAAGCCAAGAGCATCAGGCGGGGGTGGAGGCTGGGGGTTTGAGGTGTTCGCGAAAGCGAAATCGGCTGAGCTACATCCAGCTATTCCTCCCCTAGTTAAGACATCAGCTACTTTCTTCATGAACTTGGCTGAAGTCTTTGCCTGCTTCTTCACAGTCTTGCTGAGCGCCTTGCACTTATCCTTCAGCTTTTCTATCGTTCTGTCCTGAGCTTTGTTCCACCTCTGGAGACGACCAATGTGGTCATGAGCATCACGGAGAGCTCCAGGGGGAAGGACTCCGTCATGGGGCTTGAAGTAGTAGCGCGGAGGTCCATAGATATGCTCAGATGTGTCTGCAACAGGCGAATCAGGTTGCGTAGGGACACTCCTTTTCCTTGATGGAGCTGCTTGAATTGGATCGAGAGGCCCGTGTTCTCCGAGAAAGTACTCCTGGGGAATGTTGAAGCTGACAGCTCCAGGTATCTCTAAACTCGTCAGGTTCCGGTTTGGAAGAACCACCTCGACTGGCTTGCCCTGCAAGTAGTAGTGGTAGACGTAGTCCTTCCCATACATCCCACTGAAATAGGTGGCAATCCTCAAGTAGGTGCCATCAATGAACCTAGGCCCCGCTGCGTCCTTTCCCAAGGGAACATTCAGAAATTGGAGCAGTGGTGTGATCATTCCGCCTATCCCCATCTTTGGGCGCGAATCAGTGGTGTACCACGCCCAGTCTCTGTAGTGCTCGAGACGGCCCACAAAGAAACTGACCATCCCAAAGGTAGCATAGATGTCAGTGCTGGGAAGGGGTAACACTCCAGGTTGAGCGTAGGGACGGATAGCCGGACAGAGCAGTCGCATGTCTTCCTCAGTAACCGTACCAGCTTGCTTCCGTGGGTAAAAAGCATGGACTAGCAATCTGTGGAGGTAGCGTACAGACGGGTGTCGGATGTGTGAGTTCTTGTCCGCCCCGGTAGAGTGCTTGTTTCCAGTGATCAACTTCCAGAGCTCTGTGGGGAGGTTCTCACACTTGGGAAGTGAGTGGTCTTCTAGGTCTTGGAACCCCATGACCCTCCCAATGTCCTTGAAGTTCATGTTGTATTCTCTTCCATTGACCTTGAACCTGATTTTTCCCCATCCTTGTCTCACATGCGCCGTGTCGTGGTAAGTGACCACAAGAGAGGATAGGAACTGACAAGTGACATCCTTGTAGAAAGGATAAGCCATGGTGAGGAGTTTTGGCATCTTCAAATGTCCCAGCATCGCCTCAATATCAGACTCTAGACCCAACTCCTTCAGCAAATCGAGGTCGGCAAACCTGGTTGGAGCCCAAGTGACTCCATTCTTCAAATGATCATATAGCTCCTCCACAGATGGAGTTTTCGCTCTGTCTCGATCAACAGCAACCCCTTTGCCCTTTGACATCTTGGCTTTCTTCGTAGGTGCCGGCTCATCTTCACTCTCAGTTTCACCTTCCTCATGGGTGGGAACTGGTACACTTTTCCCTGCCCTCTTCTCGTGTTCTTTCGATTTCCTTGCAGCCAACGTCTGCTGTCGCACAGTCCTCTGCGTCCCTGAGCCAGTTGGCTCGCTGGTTAAAGCTTTTCCTCTTAGTGCAAACTCTTGACTTTCGGCTTCTTGCCTCTCAGCTTCCAACCTTCCCTTTGTCTTCTTAACCATTTTCACCTGAAAAATTACAAACTTGGAAAGGGATAAGTAGATGGAAGTAAAGAAAAGCAAGACTTTGCAAGTGAAAATTTTGCAAAAGTGAACTTAACAGGTGAATTTTTCAGTTTAAACTCAAGTTCAACACAATGCAACAATGTAACATCTTAACGCATCTAGTCCACCCACAAACACACCCAATTAAGATCAAATTCGAAAACCCCCAAATCCATGAACCCTAATTTTGCCAAAGTGCAATTTAAACTCAATTTCACCATTAATTCAACAACCCAACTTGATAGATAAACTTTCCCTAGTCTATTTCACCACAATCTAGCAAGAAAAGGACCAAATTTCGACTTTCAAATTCTAGGGTTCATGGACCTACGAATTTGAATTTAAAAACTCAATACCTTGCTCTGGATGAAAGGAAATGGTGAATGGGTAGTGAAGAATAGACTACAGGGGCGAAAGCTTGGATTTAGAAACAAGAACTAGTTGATTTGGGTGAGAATTGAGAAGGTTTTGGGAATTTTGGTGTGGGTGAGTTTGAGAGAGTTTGTGAGTTTGTGAGAGGAGGGGAGAGTGATAGAGATGGAGTCGCGGGGGTTGAGGTAGGTTTAGGGTCGTCCGGTTCGGTCTAGGGTGGTTAGGGTCGGTTTACTTGAATTAAACCGGGGTTTAGAGTTAGGAAACTTACCTGGACCGGTTCGGGAGCGACGTGAGGGTGTCGCTGGGAGAGGTCGCTCCCGAGTCGTTTCCTCGCGTCGTGTTTCGACTAAACCGCGAGCGACCTTGGAGTGTCGCTCTAGAAACCTCGCTCTGAGCTGGAGCGACTTCAAGGTGTCGCTCTAGGACGTCGCTCCGGGTCAGTTTTTTTGAGCTCCGTTTCGTCGAAACCGCAAGCGACTCCGAGGTGTCGCTCCCATAACGTCGCTCCCATCTGGAGCGACCTTTCGACCTCGCTCCGAGACCTCGCTCTGAGGCGATTTTTCTTGATCCGGCGACGAAAACGCGAGCGACCTTGGAGTGTCGCTCTCGAAACCTCGCTCCCAGCTGGAGCGACCTTGAGGTGTCGCTGTGAGACCTCGCTCCCACGCACGACTCCTGCTCAAAACTGAACCGATCAAGCACCTGCACACAACTTCTCTCTTTTTTTTTTTATGCAATAAGATGAAAAATGAAAATACCAATGCAATATATACAAGGATACGCATGGGACTTCCTCCCAAGTGAGCTTGTTTTAAGTCCCGAGCTTGACTTTGCCTCCTTTTAGATTAGGCCGGGGTAGGATCAGACAGTGGAGTTGAAACCCCATCTTCCTCTGGTGCAGTAGCCATGTAGAGCTTAACCCTTTGTCCATTGACTGTGAAGTCTCTTCCATCAGTGCTCCACAAAACTATTGCTCCATATGGCCTAACCTCCTTGACTTTGAAAGGACCGGACCACCTTGACTTAAGCTTTCCTGGAAACAACTTCAGCCTAGAGTTGTAGAGAAGAACTTGATCTCCTTCTTTAAACTCTCTCTTCAGGATATTCTTGTCATGGAAAGCCTTAGTCTTCTCCTTGTAGATTCTTGAGTTCTCAAAAGCATCCATTCTTATCTCATCAAGCTCGTGTAGCTGAAAGAGCCTTTTCTCCTTGGCACTCTTGATGTCAAAGTTCAGCAACTTTATTGCCCATAGTGCCTTGTACTCAAGCTCCACTGGCAGATGGCAAGCTTTCCCATACACTAGGTTGAAAGGTGTGGTGCCCAGTGGTGTCTTGTACGCTGTCCTATAAGCCCAAAGTGCATCGTCAAGCTTATTGGACCAATCCTTCCTTGTAATCCCCACAATCTTCTCCAGAATAGATTTGATCTCCCTGTTAGAAATCTCAACTTGGCCACTTGTTTGGGGATGATAAGGAGTTGCCACCTTGTGCTTCACACCGTTCTTCTTGAGAAGTCCCTCAAGCAGTTTGTTAATGAAGTGGGAACCTCCATCACTGATTACAACTCTTGGAACTCCAAACCTTGGGAAGATGATGCTCTTGAACATCTTGATTACAACTCTAGCATCATTGGTGGGGCTTGCAATGGCTTCCACCCATTTGGAGACATAATCAACAGCCACAAGGATATATTTGTTGCCAAAAGATGATGGAAATGGTCCCATGAAGTCAATACCCCAGACATCAAACACTTCAACTTCAAGGATTGGATTTTGAGGCATCTCATTCCTCTTGGTGATGTTTCCTCTTCTTTGGCAAGAATCACACTTCGAAACAAAGTCTTGTGTATCCTTGAACATATGTGGCCACCAGAATCCAGCTTGTAATACTTTTGCAACTGTTTTGAAGGTGGCAAAGTGACCTCCATAGGATGATCCATGACACTGTGCAAGGATCCCATCAATCTCCTCATTTGCAACCACTCTCCTATAAAGCTGATCCTTGCAGAGAATGTAGAGGTAGGGCTCATCCCAGTAGTATCTTTTCACATCCTTATAGAACTTCTTCTTGGCATAGCCCACAAGATTCAGAGGTTCTCTTCCTGTGGCTAGGTAGTTCACTAAATCGGCATACCAAGGTTCTTTCTCCTCTGTTGCTTGGACTTCTTCCAGCTTCCTACCAGTCTCACAGACTGCTATCACTGCTTCGATAGCCATGATCTGCTCCTCAGGAAGTCCTTCGTCAATAGGGATACCAGACTCTACCCTCAACCTGGACAAATGATCAGCTACTCCATTCTCAACTCCGGGTTTGTCTTTGATTTCCATATCAAACTCTTGGAGCAAAAGGATCCACCTCAAAAGCCTGGGTTTTGCATCCTTCTTGGCCAAAAGGTGTCTCAAGGCAGCATGATCGGTGTAGACAATGACTTTAGACCCAACCAAGTAGCTCCTGAACTTCTCAAAGGCAAAAACAATTGCCAGCATCTCTTTCTCTGTTGTGGCATACCTCATCTGAGCATCATTGAGGGTTTGGCTGGCATAGTAGATCACATGGGTTTTGCCATCTTTCTTCTGCCCCAAAACAGCTCCCACAGCATAGTCACTGGCGTCACACATGATCTCAAAAGGAAAATCCCAATCAGGTGGCTGGACAATTGGGGCACTAACGAGTTCACCTTTTAGCTTCTTGAAAGCTTGTAGGCATTCCACATCAAAACTGAAGGTAGCTTCCTTGCACAGCAGCCTGGTCAAAGGTCTAGTTATCAAGGAGAAATCCTTGATGAACCTCCTGTAGAATCCAGCATGGCCAAGAAAACTCCGGATGTCTTTCACTGTCTTTGGTGGAGGCAGACCAACCATAACATCGATTTTGGCTTTATCCACCTCAATCCCCTTCTCTGAAATCTTGTGTCCTAGCACAATCCCTTCCTTGACCATGAAGTGACACTTCTCCCAATTCAGCACAAGGTTGGTGTCTTCACATCTCTGTAGGACCCTGCACAAATTTGACAAACAAGCAGAAAACGAAGATCCATAGACAGAGAAATCATCCATAAATACCTCCACAACATCCTCAATCAGATCAGAGAAAATTGACATCATGCACCTTTGAAAGGTGGCTGGAGCATTACATAGACCAAATGGCATCCTTCGATATGCAAAGGTACCATAGGGACATGTGAATGTCGTTTTCTCTTGATCATTGGGATGTATGGGGATTTGGAAAAATCCTGAATACCCATCAAGGAAACAATAGAATGGGTGATTTGCAAGTCTCTCAAGCATCTGATCAATAAATGGTAATGGAAAATGATCCTTTCTAGATGCAGAGTTTAGTTTTCGGTAATCAATGCACATTCTATGACATGTGATGGTTCTTGTTGGTATCAATTCATCCTTGTCATTCTTAATCACAGTGATACCACCTTTCTTTGGTACAACATGCACAGGTGATACCCATTTAGAATCTGAGATAGGGTAAATAACACCAGCATCTAGGAGTTTAAGAATCTCTTTCTTTACAACATCCTTCAGGTTAGGATTTAACCTTCTTTGATGCTCGATAGAAGTCATTGATTCATCCTCAAGATGTATCCTATGCATGCACAGAGAGGGTGATATCCCCTTGATGTCATCTAGTGAGTAACCTATTGCCTTTCTAAATCTTTTAAGTGTTCTCAAAAGTTCAGATAGCTCACTTTCAGTAAGTTCACTACTCACAATGACAGGGTAAGTTTCATTAGGACCAAGAAATGCATACCTTACACCATGGGGAAGAGGTTTAAGCTCCACTTTAGGTGCCTTAAGTTCACTCCAGTCATCTTGCTGGTTGTCCTCTTGTTGAGTGACTGAGACTTCTTGGTGAACCATCTGGGGAAGCTCCTCGTACTGATCCTCACTGAAAAACCCCTGGTGTGAATCCAGCATCATCCCATAGGCAGTACTCTCCAGGTTCTCAACCACCTCAGCCTCTTTCTCTACAGTCAAAGCATGCTGTAGAGGGTCCTCTAGTGACAACTCTTCAAGGATTTCATCAGCAAGGGCGTCCATCTCTTCAATGTAGAACACCTGCCCTTGAACTGTTGGCCTCCTCATTACCTCCTTGATGTCGAAATGGAGAACGTGCCCTTTACCCAGATGGAGATCAATCTTGCCTTCTTTCACATTAACAATGGCTCCAGCTGTGGCTAAGAAAGGCCTTCCAAGGATTAAAGGGTCTTGAGCTTCTTCACCCATTTCAAGCACTACAAAGTCTGTAGGGATCTCATAATTTCCAACCATCACTGGGAGGTCCTCTAAGATACCCACAGGGTACTTAACTGAACGATCAGCCAATACCAGAGAAAGTCTACACTTCTTGTACTGAGTGAAACCGAGCTTCTTAGCAACAGATAGGGGCATCAAGCTGACACTAGCTCCCAAATCGCAGAGACACCTATCGAATACCATAGGCCCAAGAGCACAAGGTAATGTGAAGCATCCTGGATCTTCTAGCTTCTTTGGTATGACCAGCCTCTGAATGATAGCACTGCACTCATGAGTGAGAATCACCATGCCCTCCATCTCTTTCTTCTTTGCAGCTACAGCATCTTTTAGGAACTTACTGTACTGAGGAATCAGCATGAAAGCATCAATAATGGGCATTGTGACCTGGACTTCACTCATTTGCTTGTCAAACAGAGCTTTGTACTTCTCTAGCAACTGCCTCTTGAATCGACCTGGGAATGGAAGCTTAGGTTCATAGGCAGGAGGAACAAAAGAACTTTCACTTGCAGGAGTGACAACTTCACCATCTTTAACTGTTTTCTTCTCTTCTCCAACCTTTCCTTTTCCTTTGGCTTCCACTATCTTTTCCAAGATCTCGTCATTGATCTTCTCATCAACAATCACCACTTCATCATCTATGGTGATGGCAACCCCCTCACTTTGTTTCTCAGCATCCTTGGTGAGAGCTCTCTGAGGTAACTCCTTACCACTCCTGAGAGTGATAGCTTTCATGGTTTCCTTGGGGTTTTGCTCAGACTTTCCAGGTAGAGAACCTTGTTGGCGATTTTGTTGAGTGTTCATGGCAGCAAACTGGTTCTCCAAAGCTCTGAACTTGTTGTTGAGCTCATTGTAGCTCCCATCAATCTTTGAGTGAAGATTCTTCAACTCATAGCCAACATGCTTCTCACTTCTTGTTTGAGATTCCAGGATTTGTTTCAGTAGAGCATCAGTGCTGCTGACTTGAGGGGTGGAGGTAGAGGGATTAGATTGTTGTTGGGAAGAATTGTTGCCTTTGTTGTTGAAACCAGGAGGAGGGTTTTGCTGTGGTTGATAGCTGCCTTGCTGATTGTTTCGAGGCTGGTAACCACTCTGTTGGTTGTTGGAATAGGATTTCTGTTGGTAGTTGTTGTACTGAAAGTTGGGCTCTTTCTTGTACCAGCTACCATTGTTGTTGATGAAACACAGCTCTTCCTGACCTTCCAAACCTTCAACTTCATGGACAACAGCTGGTGTCTCTTGGGTTGGGTTGCCAACAAAGTGCAGCTGCTCTTGGGTAGCTTTATCAGCAAGGAGGATGTCTATCTTATCTTGTAGAGCTTTCAACTCCTTCCTCGTTTGCTTATCATCAGATCTACTGCCTCTGTCGTGGTCTCCACTGTAGACTGCATCACTCTTAACCATGTTGTCAACCAGCTCCTCTGCATCCTCCTCAGTTCTCCCCAAGAAGAATCCATTACTAGCTGTATCCAGTCTGGCCCTGTACTTAGGAAGAGCACCACGGTAGAATGTGCTCAGCAAGCTCTCTTTAGAGAAACCATGGTGTGGGCATTGAGCTTGGTACCCCTTGAATCTTTCCCAGGCTTCACTGAAACCTTCCAAGCCCTTCTGTTGAAAGCTGGAGATCTCGTTTCTCAGCTTAGCAGTTCTTGAAGTAGAGAAGAACTTCTCCAAGAATGCTTTCTTGCAGTCATCCCAAGTGGTGATGGAGTCGCTTGGTAGAGACTTCTCCCACTGACGTGCTTTATCCCCTAAAGAGAAAGGGAATAGCTTGAGCTTTAAGGCATCTTCGGAGACACCATTGGTTTTTGACAACCCACAGTAGCTGTCGAACCTGTCCAAGTGATCAAATGGATCCTCTAGAGCCAAGCCATGATACTTGTTGTTCTCGATCACGTTGAGGAGTCCTGACTTGATCTCAAAGTTGTTGGCTGCCACAGCGGGTGCTCGGATTCCCAATCGATGACCATGAATGTTTGGACGGTCGTAAGTGCCAATGGGCCGAGCTGCTCGCTGTTGGTTAGGTGGACCATTGTTGTTAGCGCCATTGACGCCTGCATCTTCTTGATGAACGTCTCCCATGTCAGTGTTCAGTCTCTGCAATTGAGCCTGATGTTCTTCTTCTCTTCTCTTTCTAGCACACTCTCTCTCTAAAGCTCTGATGTCTGCTGCTCTTGGAACTAGGTTTGATGGACCCCTGCTCCGCAAGTTCATACACCTGTAGATTAAAGGGAGGTGAAGAAGAGTCAGTAACAAAAGAAAATAAAAATGACTTAGTCTCAAGCAATTGACTAAATCTCAATGTTTAAATCTACTCAGAAATTGGCAACGGCGCCAATTTGATGTTAGGAGTTTTCAAGGCTCCTAAGACAAATGCTGTAGTATAAATGATTGTCGAACCAGTTCTGAGAGATATCAAAGCACCGAGAATGCAAGTATCACTTAATCTAAGTGCAACCAATGATTTAGATGGGTTTTTAAACTATGACTAATTAAAAGAAATAACTAAATGATACTTTCTTAACTATTGGAAAAGAGAACTCATGGATATAGGGATTAGACCTCGGGTGATCAAGTTTCGAACTAAAGATGGCAAACGATCAATCAATCTATTAACCTTAAGCTTGGACACAATCCTAAACAAACTCTATGTCTAGATGAATGTTCATTTACTTAACACAATTCAAACATCAAATGTCTTTGGTTGAATAATATGAAAGCAATCATAACTAGCAAGTCCAATGGCTATCTTAGCACCTCTAACAACAAATGTCTTTGGCAAAGTATGCTAAAAGCTAAGAAGAGTTGTCTCGGGCATTTCCTCGAACACCTTTCGGGGGGGAAATGCCTAAGGTTCAACTACTCAGTGGCCAACTCAGAAGATGCTTTATGCTCACTCTACTAGCAAGGAAATATGAATGATCTACACTAAAACATCCTAGTTCTAACCTAATCACCCTCAATCTCCCTAACCCATGAATTCAAAAGGTGATTACTCACTAATCTCCATGATTCCTCTTAAACCCATGTTGGATTTCAGATTAATCATGTAGAGAAACACAGGAAATAGATAAGAACACAGAATTCTCAATAATAAACTGATCAATTGATTCAAAGAGATGACTTTCCAAAGGTTTTTGGTGGTTTTTCTAAGAACAAAGATGATCCCCCTCTTGGTGGCTCCTAGAGTATTAAAACATAGGTTTAGAAAATAAAAACGTGCATAATGAAATGACCAAAAGGCCCTTGAGAAATCACAAGTTCGAGTAGAAATAAAACGCGCAGCGACCTCAGCCCGTCGCTCCGACAAGTCGCTCTAGGCTTCGGGAGCGACCTCGCTGTGTCGCTGCGAGAGGTCGCTCCGGGTTCGTTCTCGCGTCTCCGGGTGATGAAACCGCGAGCGACTTCTCCCTGTCGCTCCCATAACGTCGCTCCCAGCTGGAGCGACCTCGCTGTGTCGCTCCGAGAGGTCGCTCCGGGCTCGTTCTCGCGTCTCCGAGTGATGAAACCGCGAGCGACTTCTCCCTGTCGCTCTGGTTAGGTCGCTCCAGTAGGGTGATCAGAGCGACTTGGTGGTGTCGCTCCAGACTGGTCGCTCCCATGCCTTGCTCGCCCAATGACCACTCTAAACACTCATTTTTGAGCTCCAAATGCCTCCAAGTGTCTCCAAGAACTCCATGTGGTACTCCAATACCTGATAAGGACTCATGTATGCAAAATGCAACCTAAACATGGCTAAATCCTAATCTATATGATCAAAATGCACATGGATGAATGGATAGAACAATAGAAATATGCAAGATATCAACTACGACTGTTGGTGGGTTGACCAAAGAGGATATTAAAACCATGTCCAAGGACATAGTTGATGCCATGAGGGAAGGGTTTGAGACGTGCCTTAAGGAGATCAAATATCGCTCGGAAAGGGTGGAAGCTGTGGAGAAGAAGGTTGGTATCACCACAAAACGGAAAGGGACATCATCTCAAAACACTACCTCTCCACCTAAACCGACACTCGAACCCGGGGTTAGTAACAAATCCTCTCCCAACAAGAGATTGACTAGACAAAGTCTTAAGAATAAGAACTGAAAAGTTGCATTTGCTTTGTTTCTTGTATGTCAGAACATGTGTGCTTTGTTTATAGTGTCTGGATTTTGTATATGTATTTTGTTTCATGTTTGAAGACACTCATTTGTTATTATTGTTTGAAATGGATCTTTGGTTATTATTGTATAAACCCATCTTGTATATTGCAGAGTGAAAGCGTTAATAGGAAAAACGCGGGAAGGAAGAGCTTGCCGGAGGATAAAGGTACAGATGTGCCCGCAGATGCTAGTTCCTCGAAAGATAAAGCTCCAGAACCGAGCCTTGTTCTATTGGACAAAAATCAACCCACTGTTTCGGATTTATAGAAGGAGGATGCTAGATATCAGGAAAAGAGGGATGCTGCTTTGACACTTTGCCGTGCAAAGAGTGATCGAACAAGGAAACTTGCTGCCTCACAGCAATCTCTTTATACGGCAAACAACACGGCCAAAGTGATCATTCCAAGCAAAAAGCTTTATCCAGGCTATAATCCTTTTGCAACAATTGACAAGAAGAAGTTGAAGGAGCTCGCTGATTGGTTGAAAACTTGTCCGTAAGTGTTTGCTTTTCCCATAATAGTTTGCTTTAGTCTACAAAAACTAATTGCTTTTCAACATTTTGTATGATAGATTAGGCTGATGTGTGTATTTGAACTTGATTATTTTGTAACCTATCTTCTGCGCAGAAGACTTACAGTTAAGTCGTCTGGAATGTTGGATGACTTAACTATAAGTAGTCTGGAAAGTCTTCTGTGCAGTGACCTTTTGTAACCTTTCAGATAATACAAAGGGCAAGACCTTGTTAAATTTGTTTGGTAGTGCAATTTGACAAAGAAGTTGACATAGATAAGTTCATAACACAAATTTTTTAATACATAGACTAAACACTGGACGACTAACTTGAAGGTCTTCTGGAAGAATAAACACTGGACGACTAACTGGACGACCTTCTGGACGACTCACTTGAAGGTCTTCTGGAAGAGTAAACATTGGACGACTAACTTGAAGGTCTTCTGGAAGAAAAAACCCCGGACGACTAACTTTAAGGTCTTCTAGACAACTTACTTGAAGGTCTTCTGGAAGACTAAACACTATACGACTAACTTGAAGGTCTTCTGGAAGAAAAAACCCTGGACAACTAACTGGACGACCTTCGGGACGACTTACTTGAAGGTCGTCCACGTCATTTCTTACATTGTGGTTTCGTATGGCCAGTTTCCTTGCATTATGTGTTGCTTTCGGGGTTTGCCTCCTCTCATCCTGGATAGCTCCAACCAAGATTGCCATCTTGATTTCTTCAGTCTTCCCGGACCACGCTTTACATCCGGAGGAAAGCATGTGCGTTCCTCAACTTGTTGTCCAACACAAGGATATATATTCTCTGAGTATCCTGCAAACAGAAAATCCTTTGAGTACACTGGACATACAAGTGTGGAGATATGCAAACCAGCAGATGTTCCAGCAGCTATAGCATGAGAGCAAGATATTTTATCCACTGCATAGACACTACAATCACACTTTCCATGTTCCAAATCAACCACACAGTCCATTTTGCCACCTTTCACAAAGAATCGCCATCCATCAATTG
This sequence comes from Brassica napus, assembly GCF_020379485.1. Taxonomy (NCBI): domain Eukaryota; kingdom Viridiplantae; phylum Streptophyta; class Magnoliopsida; order Brassicales; family Brassicaceae; genus Brassica; species Brassica napus. The sequence goes on along the minus strand of NC_063448.1, from coordinate 27,758,262 downwards.
GTTGTACCGTCATCGTATCCGCTATCTCCGATCGAACAACAAGCAAGTATTCAACACCCCGACTATGTTGAGTTGGGAGACTCAAAGCATCTTCTCTCTTTTTCGAAAACCACTTTCCTAGCTTCTTCCTTATGAACTCCAACAGGAACTGAATCGGAAATCCTCTAGCTCGCTTCAGAGCGGAATTAATAGATTCAGCGATGTTGCTTGTCTTTATGTTGTACATCTCCCCCTGACAATAAACCCTTGACCATAGGCTGACGTCGGCATTCTCCAAATACGTTGCAAGGTCCGGGTTTGCACTCCGTATCTCAGCCATGTACCGGTCAAAATCTGAAACCGTATGAGCATAAGCAGCACCTTTCGCCAAGTACAAGAGATGTTTCCCTTTATACTTTTTGACAATGTTATCTTGAAGGTGGTAATAACATATTCCTCGGGTTACCCAAGGAAACACCTTATCACACGCACTTTTAATGGTCGTGTGCCGGTCGGAGACTATCACTAGAGGCTACTCATCAGATACACAACTAGCCAATTTTGTGAAAAACCATTTCCAAGAAGGTTCATCTTCAGCTTCTACGATCCCAAAAGCCAATGGAAATATCTGAAAATTCCCATCTTGTGCGGCTGCAACTAACATAACACCTCCATACTTCCCACTTAGGTGAGTCCCATCCACCACAATGACCCTTCTTTGATACTTAAAACCTTTGATAGAAGTGGTAGTATCAGAGCTGGTTAGCCATCTCAGTTCTGACCTGAGAGGCGTCTTGAGACCTGTCGTGGGCCGCAATGAGGACGTTGTGTTCTTTGAGAGGGGGTGAATTGTAACATCCCGAGTTGTGATATGTGAAAAGGCTTAAGAGAATTGATTTGGCTACCTATGTCACCAAAGTTGACTTACCTTTTCCGGAGCACATCCTGAAAGAACTCTAGAGTTAAGCGTGCTTGAACTGGAGTAGTGGAAGGATGGGTGACCTATCGGGAAGTGATTCGCGATAGCGTGCGAGTGAGGCCAAAGCACGGGGAAAGGTCGGGAGGTGATTGCAGGGTCAGTAAACAATGATTTCGAGCCTTTAGAAAAATTAACGGACCGATCGCTGGAACGGGATGGGCCCACGGGCCGAGAGAGCGGGCGTGGGTGGCCCATTAGCTGTGGGCGGTCGGAGCGTTACAAGTGGTGAGAAATAGATACTTAAATCTATTGATAGAATCAAGTTATATAGCTGTGATAGAATCGGGATTTGCTAAGGAGATTTGCTCGAGATATGATGGCAGACGCGAATACCCATCTTCTGTTGATCCTCTCACCAATGTTTGTGCATATAAAAGTGCTCTGTATGAAGTGGTGTAATAAAGCTTCATGCCAAACATGTTCTTCATTGCATCAGTGATATGCTGCGGATTCAACCCATCAATGATTCCAACACGATCAATGAAAAACCTACCAACATACTTCGGAGTACAGTGTCTCCGCTGAGCGATTCGGTCTCCCACTGAGCATGTATGTTTTTCCACATACTTTATTACCCAAAATGTGTTTGTCCCATGTTTCACACTCGCTCTGATCTTCCATTCACAACCACTTACCGGACATGTTGTCACAAGGAGAGTTTTCGTTGACTTGTATATTCTGAAGGAGAACCTAAGCCTCACTGCTGTCAACCGCAGCTCTGAAAGTAGTGCATCCTTGCTAACAAAACTCTGGTTGACATAGATATTGTTACCATTCGATCTTCCTCCTTCATTCTTTTTGAAATCTTCAAAACACATATCATCATCTTCCTCATCCTCATCTTCAACCTTTCCATAAACACTGTAATCCTCACCATTCTCGTCCGCTTCAGCAACAATAGAGATATCAGCATCCTCCTCCCCATCATCCTCCTCCCCATTGTCCTCCTCCCCATCATGATTTTCATCTTCAACCAAATCATCATCATTATCTTCAAAACATTCATCAGCTTCATCAGCTTCATCATCTGCTTCCCTGAACTCTGAAACCGTTTCCACCTTGCTACGGCTTGATACACAAAGCCGTACTCCATGTGTTTTGGTTATCTCGAGCAAGTTTCGAACTTGTCTATCACTTGTAACATGAATAGGAGGGGTGTCTGGAGCCAGCATCATTTCTGCTGGTAATGAGTAGGTTATCTCCACAGTTTTTGTGCTCATGTCCAGGTTATAATCTTCTTGAGCCATTGCAAGAAGTTCAGCATGTGTCGAACCTTCACTCAAAAAAAAACATTCTCGCTCCTTTGACATTATCAACCACAAAATCCCAACAGCAATCTTTCAACAACCATTCTACATACACTGCATGTAACTGACGCATCATCTGCAAAAATTGAAAATAAAACACACTAGTGAACATAGAGAGAATGAAAGTTTACTAAACATTGACGCAGACGACATACCAGTAAGTCGTCTGGACGACTTACCAGTAAGTCGTCCAAACAGGTCATTTTTGCAATTGAATTTTAAATAGGACTACTTACAAGTAAGTCGTCCAGCTTTGTTTGTTAAAAAAAAATACTCTAGACGACTTACCAATAAGTCGTCTGGGATAAAACGGGTTTGTTTTGCATTTGACCGAATTGTGTCAGATATTTGGCTTTTCCTGGAAGACTTACCAGTAAGTCGTCTCTGGGTAAACAAAAATTTCAATATTTTATTAAAGCTAGACGACTTATTTGTAAGTCTTCTCATGTTAGTTTGCAATTCGAAAAAGAAACTTAAATATTTAACTTTACCCAGACGACTTACTTGAAAGTCGTCCAGGTAGATGACTTACGAGAAAGTCATCCGAGATAAGCAAGGTTTGACCAGAATCTAGGAAATAAATCTGGACGACTTTGCTTATCCTGGACGACTTTCAAGTAAGTCGGACGACTTTCAAGTAAGTCGGACGACTTTCAAGTAAGTCGGACGACTTTCAAGTAAGTCAGACGACTTTCAAGTAAGTCTGACGACTTTCAAGTAAGTCGTCTTACTTGACGACATCCGCGTAAGTCGTCTGGGAAAAGTTAAATATTTAAGTTTTATTTTTCAATTGCAAAAGTAACCTGAGACGACTTACAGATAAGTCGTCTAACTTTAATAAAATATTGAAATTTTTGTTTTCCCGGAGACGACTTACTGGTAAGTCGTCCAGGAAAAGTCAAATATCTGACACAATTACGATTTCCAGTAAGTCGTCTAGGGTATTCTCTAGATTTTTTTTTTAACAAACAAAGATGACGACTTACAAGTAAGTCGTCCGTTTGACCAGAAGACTTACGGGTAAGTCTTCTACAGCCAGACTACTTACGGGTAAGTCTTCTACGCGAACAGATCTGGAAAAAATTTCAATTTCATACCTTAAACTAGTGAGATGACTTCCTTAGCACACATAGTCTTCTCCAACCACCCAGAACCTCAAACGAAAGTAACCCACCAAGAATAGTATGCTTGAATGGCTCTATCAACCATAAAAAAAATTTGAATCGAAAGCTTGAGTTTTTTGGATGAACAAAGTGAAAGAGATGTTGTTTTTAGTTCATAACAAGTAAGAAAGAGAGAGTGTAAATCGATTTTAGGTGCATTAAGATCTTCAAAATGGTTGTTCATGGTGGTTGGGGTATTGATGACAATGACAATCTTGTAATTACTTGAAGATGATGAGGGTGTGAGAGAGTAAAAATGTCATTTTCGGAAAAAAAAATTTGATGGTATTTTCGTGAATTATATTAACTTGTGGGGGTGAATAGGGCAAAACCAATTTCCAAAAAAAAAGGGTTAGTTTTGTGTTCGACTTTGAGTTCTAAGTCAATTTTGCAAAAAACCCTTCTTTAAAACACAAACTTCGGTAGTAATCCCTTGTATATTAATTAAAGATCATTTTTTTCGTGAAAAATTAAGGATCATTTAAAAAATTATAATTTTAACTTTGTACTAATTAAAAAGAGATTCTAATTACTTAATTAGAATGTCAAATCAGATGACAGCTTAAAAATCAATTGAACAAAATTTTAGTCCAAATCCAATTACTAATCCAATTACTAGGAAACATTATATTAACTCATAATAGAAGAAACATGTATTTGTTTCCTTAAATAAAAGCTATGGAATTACCTAATATGATTAATATATATATGTCAATTAATGACTATGAATAATAAAGATTTGATAATAATTTTTGCATCCTTCTTCATTTTTGTTTAATTTTATATTATTTAAAAACATTAAATAATCACATTAAACATATAATTAAAAAAAATAGATTTTTTCTTATATTTTATATTTTGAACTTTTAAAATGAATTTAAATTACAAAAATGAGGAAACCTTATATGTTATATTTTAAATTTTTTAAAACGATTTTATATTACAAAAATGAGGAAACCTTAAATGTTATTTTTTCTTATATGTTAGATTTTTTTTCTTATATGTTATATTTTGAATTTTTTAAAACGATTTTAAATTACAAAAATATATAAGTTATCTTTAAGCATACGACTAAAAGCATTAAAATGACATGTATCAGTTTGATGGTTGATCTAAAACCTTTCAAAACTATATGGAAGATAAATGTCAAAATAATTCAATTGTGGAAACAATACTGCTCATTTTTTTTCAAAAATGTGTTCGGTGGAAAAAAATTAGGTTTTTTGTGTCATAATTTGTTTAATGTCCAATCTGATCAACCCATGATATCTATATTATTAAAGTAGAAGCACTTTAAACTTTTGTTTGGCAACATAGGTAGCACTTAAAAAAAATATAGTGTTGTTTGGAAACATTGATAGCAATATAATAAAGAAAAAAAGTAATGGGCTTATGTTATCAAAAAAATTTGGAAATTCATTATATTATGAAAACTATATATATGAGTCAGCTTTAAAATATACGAAAATGGTTAGCTCAATCTAATTACCTAAAAACATATTTGTCTAAAATAATCATGAAACAAAATTTAAATTTTATACACATATTTCAAATCAAAATATTAATTTAAAATTTATTTATATCAAAAATTAATTCAAAAATATACATATATTCAAAAATTTCTTTTACTAAAATGGTTTTTTAATAACCTTTATAAAAATATTTTAAATATATTTAAGAAAAATACAATACAAAGAAATTTCAAACACAACGTAAATTATGATTTTTATATCTCATATTAAGATTTAAAAATATAATATATATGATTATTTATATGATGGTACATATAAAATACTATTAATTATATGATTACTTATATGATGGTAGGTAAAAAACACTTTTAATTATATGATGACACATATATGATATTTAATAGTGACATGAAAAAATAAATAACAACATACTTTTGCAATATTATATTTTCTATCTTATTAAAGTAAAAATACTTTTGGGAACGTTTGGAAACAAGAATAACATAATTAAAAAGAAATATAATGTTGTTTGAAAATATGGATAGCAATATATTAAAAAAATGGGCTTATGTTATGAAAATAAAATTGAATTCCATTATATTTTTATAAATTAAGTGTTTGGACCAGATTTAAAATATACGAAAATGACTCAATCTAATTATTTTTTTTGCGCAACTGGTCCAATCTAATTAACTTAAAAAAATATTTTGTCTAAATTAATCGTTAAATAAAAATTCAAAACAAAAATTGATTCAAAAATATACATGTATTCAAAATTTTATTTTTACTAATGTATTTTCCAATAACCATTATAAAATTGTTTTCAATATATATATAAAATACAATACAAAGGAACTAATAGATTGAGTAAACTTTCTTTCTAATTTTTTCTATGGACCACCGAAATAGAATTAGATATACAATACTAGAAATAGCTATAATATTTGGGTTACAATATCAAATAAACAAATAAACAGTGAAACAAAAAATAATATATGAATGTATTAGTATTCCTTTATTCGTATTACAAATACAATAATAGTCGAACAATAATATATAATGGGACCATAATTTTTAAAATCCAACAATTACCAATTAGTTATGAATTTATAATGTTCATAAAAATTAAAGCAAACACATGTGCGGACGCACAGTCAATATCTAGTACTAATTATAGTTTAGTTTCATAATTTTTAGTAAAAATTGATCCGGTCCATCGGAAAAAAATTATATAATAACAAAAAAAATATTGTTTATGTATAAATAAAATGATCAAATATATAAAAAAAATTATCGATAATATATATAAATAAATTCACCGTGCGCAAAACGTGTTATCCTAGTTAAAATGGTACGAGAGATAAGTATAAACCCAAGCCCAAATACGATAAACCAAAAAAAAAAACACGTATACACTAACTCTAAAAGAAAACTTTATTATTTTTTCCCTCTTTTTGAATTTCAAAAGTTTCCTCAATTACAGAGTCTATCTGATATCCCACTGATCTGCTTCATTTCACCCTTCTCAGCGACGTATCCACTTCTATTCAACGAATCTTCGCGGTTCTATATCCGTCCCTTACTTCGCTTAAATCTTCGTTTCTCCAATCAGATCTCGTGCTTAAGTATGGGTGTGGAGGATTATCATGTGATCGAGCTCATCGGCGAAGGCTCTTTCGGGAGAGTTTACAAAGGAAGACGAAAGTATACCGGACAGGTAAAATCGATTGGTTTAATCTTGTTCCTCTGTAACTGATTTGATTCGAATCTTGGTTTTCTCACCAGACGGTGGCGATGAAGTTCATCATGAAACAAGGAAAGAGTGAGAAAGATATAGAGAGTCTAAGACAAGAAATCGAGGTTAGATACACTTCTATGGTGTGTGAGTCTTGTTGGATTTGACCTTACTTGTTTGTGTGCTTTCTGATATTGCGGAAGCTCAAGCATGGGAATATTATTGAAATGCTCGATTCCTTTGAGAACGAACGAGAGTTCTGTCTTGTCACTGAGTTTGCTCAAGTATGTTGATTGTAGTTTCCTAAATCACTGATTTATGAAGCCTGTATTTGGCACCTATATAATGGAACACTTTGTTTCACAGGGTGAGTTGTTTGAGATTCTTGAAGATGACAAGCGCCTTCCCGAAGAGCAAGTTCAAGCCATCGCTAAGCAGCTGGTAACACATTTTTCCCACATGGCTCTTATTACTATATCTGATTTTTCTATTTTCTGATTTGATAAGATAATGCCCTATACTTCTAATAAAACTCAGGTAAAATCATTGCATTACTTGCATTCAAACCGTATAATTCACCGTGACATGAAGCCACAAAACATTCTTATTGGTGCTGGGTCTGTCGTTAAGGTAATCTAGCCTCCCTTTTTCTGCTTCAGGAGTTATGCTTGAAATGCTGGTTTCTATGCTTCCCATACACATCAGCTGTTGATATTTTGATTCTTAAAGATGGAGTTTATGTTAGGTTTAAGGTTAGTATACGATTCTTCTTGAAAATGATGTATGACCTTGGAAATTTCAGTCATTGGTTGTTGAAGGAAACTCAGTTTATCATGAAAAAATTTTACATTACAAGAAGAGGATCTGGCTAGCCAGGAATCCATATGCTTAGCTAATCATAAGTGAAAACAAAAATACTTTTCACACAGCTTTGTTTCTTCCCTATCATTTCTCGTTAGCATACTTTTTTACTTGTCTACCCTTTATTTTTTCAGCTATGCGATTTTGGTTTTGCTCGAGCTATGTCTACCACTGTGGTTTTGAGATCCATTAAAGGTTAATACCTTTTATCAATCAATGAAGGAATAACTCAATAGGTCCTGCCTTGTTAATTTTCCATCAATGAAATTTTACTTCAGGCACTCCGCTGTACATGGCGCCTGAGCTTGTGAGAGAACAGCCATACAATCACACTGCTGACCTGTGCTCCCTTGGTGTTATATTGTAAGTGGAGAAAGAAACTCATTTTAGTTGTCCTGCTTCCGTTTTATATGTTATCAAAGTTACTGCATTTAGTAATTTGATGATTGTGATGGCTTTTCTTTCAGGGTTTTTAGTTTTTGCTTCATTCTTGTGTTATGCACTTTTACACCACTTGAGATGGTTCTAAATAATCTCTTGTTGTGATACGTCAGGTATGAATTATATGTTGGTCAACCTTCATTCTACACTAATTCCGTGTACGCTCTAATCCGTCACATTGTTAAGGTATATAAATCATTGCCTATTCTTGTCCATGGTCTATGCGAAGAGTTTGAGCTAACATTCTAATGAATTCATAAGGATCCTGTCAAATACCCTGATGAAATGAGTCCTTATTTCAAAAGCTTTTTAAAAGGATTACTCAATAAGGTGAAGTTTCTATTTTGATCCAAGCTACTTTTACTAGTTGATGATATTTGTGAGCTTATCTTGGAAGGGGCTAGTATGTTTGTATATTACGATGCAAAACAGGTGTCCCAAAGTCGATTGACCTGGCCTGCTCTTCTCGAGCACCCCTTCATTAAAGAATCTCTAGAGGAAGTTGCAGCCAGGGTAACAATCTAACATTGATGACTTAAATTTTGCAGCTTGTGGCTTATGTACAAAGCATTTGGCTGAAATTTACTATCTCATTCAGTAAAAACGTTTTGAAAAATGGTGTTGGAATAATTGACCATTAAGAACATTTTGAACTTGTATTTAGGAAATGCATACTGCGGTAGTTGACCATAAGGCAGCGTGGAGACTCAAAGGAAATGGAGGCCAACAGAGAAATGGTTTGACTAATATCAGTCTGTTGTTAGACTCTATCTCTTGATTATTATTATTCTTTATTAATTTTCGAGTGTTAATGTGACCCAGAAAAGTGTGACTCGGCGACCCGGCCCGTTTAAGGAAGCCTCTGCTCTAGGAATTGTAGCTGACGTTCAGTCAGATATGAAGAGTGCTGTCAAAGTAAATTCTCCCTCTCCTGAGGATTTTCTCGGATTCCCAACCCAGGAGGCTATTAAAAGTTCAGGTAACAGAAGATTTTTTTGAAAATCTCTTCTTCTTACTTTGAAAATCAAGATTTATCCAACAGATACACAGAAGCGAGCAGTGCATGCATGTCTATATGCACTTTTAAATTTATTTATGTTAATCACGTATCAGTCTAACAAACATACATTTGGATATCATCCTCTCATTGTTGGTTATTGCCCAATGCGTTTTCTTCTTAACCAAAGCATGTAGTCGGTATGGTGTATTGATTTCTAGGCCTACAAGGCTACAATTCTTAGAGCCTAATTGTTTTTTTTGTACGGTGTTATGTTATGCTTGATGTATCTTAGATCCCATGTTCTAAAGATTTTCAAATATAAACTCAGTTTACTCAGTTCTGTGTGTCTCTGCATGTCTTAAACATGAGATTCAGAAAATCCACAACATCATGATATCTGTTAAAGGAACCTAGCTGCCTTTTTGTAATGGACACATATGTCATCATAATCATTCATGCACGGGTTTTTTTCCCGCTTCAGGTGACGCAACATTGGACAAATTGGAAAATACATCTGGAACTGTTAAAGGTGCAAAAGTTATAGGTGAAGATGCTAAAGCAATGGATCTAGTTCTACTGTCACTGGAAAGATGTACAAAATCACTGTCGAAAAGGTACTTGGTGTATGGATTGTTCTTGATCACAGTTAAGGGAACATACATATGTTTTCTATGTAAAACAAACTCTAGAACAGTGTTTCAACTTTCTAGTCTTTTGATAATTTATCCTCTTCCAGTGAATTGTTGCAATTTGTGATATTCACATTTCCTTTATGGGTGCACAGGGACAAAGATCTTGCTTGCTCTATTCAGTCTCTCAGAATAATTTTCAATTTGGTTGGAGCTCGCGCAATAGATTCCGTTGAACTGATTGACAAAATAATATCTGCACTGCTAGACTATACTGACGCTCTTGTTGGGATGAAATCATCCGAGTCAACAACATAATACCAAAGGTGAATTGTCTGGAGCAAAACTTGTACTTTTTTTACTGTCAGAAATGATTTGTAACACTGGCTTATTTCTTTAGCAGAGTCTTTCAGTCACTAAAAACTTGGTAGGGCATATTGAATGAAGTAGGATACATAGTTCCTACATCAGGCACTGGACGAAACTAGTGGAAATCTTTGTACAGGTGGACCTTATTTTGGTGCACCATAGGTTATTTTGAGATCAGCTCACCCGTCTTGTAAACTTGATTTAGAACTGTAAGTTTCTGTATATTATTAATGAATAAGTGTTCCTTTTATATAGGAGTTATAAATGAAAATACAATAATAGGAAAGATTACAAATCATAAACATAAACGAATTAAAAAATAGGTAAGTTGTAGCCGCCTCTCTCTCCTCTCTAAGTCTCGCGGCCGCCTCTCTCCCTCTAGGGTTGGACAGTCTCTCTCTAAGTGTATGAGCCGGTTATGGACCGGGCCGGTTATGGACATCCACCAATTGATTTATAACACTCCCACTTGGATGCCATAACCATACAAGGATTGTAATACGCTTAATGTTGCCTCATTAAAACTTTATCAGGAAAACCCAGTGGGACAAAACCATGATGAAGGAAAAAGAGTACAACACGTACTACTCCCCCTGATGTGAACCTCAGTGGAGGTCCTTCAGCCTACGCATCCCAATCTGATGCGTGAGCTTCCTGAACGTGCAGGTAGGAAGTGCCTTGGTGAATAGGTCAGCTGAATTGTCACTGGATCGTACTTGGACGACCTGGACCTCACCGGCTTTCTGAAGCTCGTGAGTAAAGAAGAACTTATGCACTATGTGCTTCGTCATATCACCCTTTATGTAACCGTTCTTGAGCTGAGCAATGCACGCAGCATTGTCCTCATACATCACGGTTGGCTTTTTGCACTCGGCCATCCCACAATCAGCACGGACGTGTTGGGTCATCGACCTCAACCAAACACACTCGCGGTTGGCCTCATGTATGGCCAAGATTTCCGAGTGATTAGATGAAGTGGCCGCGATGGTTTGTTTCATGGAACGCCATGATATGGTCGTACCTCCATGTGTAAAGACATATCCTGTCTGTGATCGAGCTTGATGTGGATCTGATAAATAACCAGCATCAGCAAAGCCAACTAAACCATCTTTGTTATGGTTAGTATAATATAGACCCAAGTCTTTCGTTCCTTGCAGGTAACGAAGAACATGTTTGATCCCATTCCAATGCCTCTGGGTCGGACAGGAGCTAAACCTAGATAGTAGGTTCACGGCAAAGCTTATATCAGGCCGTGTGTGAGTTGCCAAGTACATTAAAGCTCCTATGGCACTGAGATATGACATTTCGGGACCTAGGTCATCTTCATCGTCCATCTTGGGACGGAATGAGTCAGTGTCCAGGCCGAGAGACCTCACCACCATGGGACTGGTCAGAGAATGGCAATCGGCCATATTGAATCTCTTGAGTACCTTTTCAGTGTATGCCATCTGATGCACAAGGATCCCATAATTTATGTACTCAAGTTGTAATCCCAAACAAAATTTTGTTTTTCCGAGATCTTTCTTCTCGAATTCTTTCTCAAGGTATTCAACTGTTTGGGAAATTGTATCCAGAGGTTCCTAGGATATTCAGATCATATATTTCGATGATTATCAATATTGTTCTCGAGAATTTGCTGTACATTCAGCTCAACACCCTCTAGTACTTTCATTATCCAGTGGACCATATAAATATGCAGTCACTACATCAGTTTGCTGCAAGTCAACTTTTCTCTCTTATATAGCCAGACTTATGAGAAATCTTAAAAGTAGTTGCATCCACCACATGGGAGTATATCTCCTCATAATCTATTATTGGTCTTTGTGAGAATCCTTGTGCAACATTAGCTTTATATCTCACGATTTCTATTCCTCACAAGACTCATTTATATCCACTGGTTTTAACATCATATGGCGTCTTAATCATATGGTCAAATACATCTTTCTTCTTTAAACTATTTAACCCCACGTTTCCATTCAATTTGTTCTACGAGTGCGCACTCTTATATTGACGTGGGTTCATGATCCTCGCTTATATTCATAAATTCAAGTGCTACCCTGTATCATCTTATGTCGACATTCCTTATTGTGTTCCATTATGTTCCAAACATGATATAATCGATTAAGATTCATTATTATCAGGACTTTTAATACTTTGCAGCTTGGCGTCCCAATCTACATTGTTTGGTACCTGTACCTTAGAGCCGGCCGGCCTTAGCTCTATGTCTGGTATGGTTTCCTTGACCTCGGATTTTTTTTTATCATTCTATGCACCTTTCTCTTTTGTTTCCGAGGATTCTTATCTTTTGGAACTTATTGGTCTATCTTTCATAAACTCTGTAGCAACTTGACGGTGTCTCTCTTGGACATCAATTTAGTTGGTGCTTTACAAGCTGGTTTATATATGACTTAGTCATTCTTTTTCGGGTCAACAAATGTGTCTGACATTTGATTAGCTAGATTTGTAAATGTATAATCTTTGGACGTCTATTTCACATTCTTTAGTCCAAGGATCTTGCCAACACAATGATGGTCGATGCCATTCTGTTTCTCTTACCAGCTTATTATTTTCTCCCCCTAATGTTGGATAGTCGGATCCATTAAACTTTCAATCCGTGTTCTTGGCCAATAAATAGATCACCCATATTTGGCTCAAGGTACTTCATTATTTGTGGGAGATTCATATCCAACATATATTTCCATCCTCATCATCTTCTAAGGATCTATCTTAGACGGCACATATATTTGTGGTGGCTTATCCAAATATCTCAAGATGTTATATGCCTGGCTCATGACCCGTAATAAATTTGAGATGAGAATATCTATGCTCACTTAATGGTCTGATGCTTATTAGTTAAGATGCACGTAAATTTGTGTGTCCCCAAGCCTTGGACTGAGAGTTTGGACCTATGGGGAATGGGCCAATACAGATTTATAAAAGGATTCAGCCAAGCTATATATAGTATGGACATGTGCGAATTTGTCCTCACTGCCCCCTCATAGACATACTATAATCTTTAAGTGCTTTGGGACATCATGGCCTAATGAGTTTTTCTTGTGTTCATGCTACACAAGTGAGATTCTATGGAATAATTCTTTGTGCCCTTTCCAATATCAATTTCGCATCATGTTTTGGACCAGGATGGCCAATCCGATCATACCATAAAATGTATAATTTCGTGGGTAAACCATTCTGTTTACCATGACTATTGCCTCTATCATACTGATCTTGGCATAGTCTAGATCAATAGAGAATGCAGGTATAGTTTTTTTTAGGACTCATTATGGCTTTGGACGATTTTATACATATATCTGAAGGAACTCTTTGTTTCCTTCGCCCATTGTTTCAATATGGAAACCATTCATTCTTATATCTGTATATAATCTCAATGGATTTTTCTGGGTGAATATAAAGCATCTAAATGCTTGCCCTTATACATATCTGGCCATAGCCCTTAATGTGTACCATACCCGCAAATCATATTGGCGTTTTCAAAAATCATTCATTCATTTTATTAAGTTTTAATTAAACAATTTCATAGAAATGAAAAACATCAAAACAAAGAACATAGAATTTAGATTACAAATGTCGAAATCAATCTTCAGTTTTTTTAGACAATCTGAAGTTTCATAATCCATAAGATCGTCCTTCTCATGATTGAAGTCGTTTTCATCATCTTGGTAAGTCATATGGGCTTCAGGATTCTTCCCTTTCAAGCTCTCTTGATAGAGGTCAACTAGATGCTTGGGAATCCTACAAGTCTTAGCCCAATGATTGCTCATTCCACATCTATGGCACACGTATTTCTCTGATTTAGTCGAGTGTTGGGGTTTGAAAGAAGATCCACGGCCACGACCATGGCCTCGTCCAAATGAGCCACGGTCCCGTCCATGGTCTCGACCATTTCCTCGCCCGCGGCCAAAGGATCTTCGACCGTGGCTACGTCCGTTCGATTTGTCTCGACCATGGCCATGCTGGCCGTTTCCTTGGACGTGGTTGGACTTTTTATTCTCCTCTGTAGCGTGTGCATCAGGTAGTCGAGCTGATCCAAGTGGTCTTATCTGACTGTTTCTCATTAGTAATTCATTGTTCTGCTCAGCGAGCAAGAGACAAGAAATAAGATTAGCATAGGTTTTGAAACCTTTCTCTCGGTACTGTTGTTGTAACAACACATTGCTTGCATGGAAAGTGGAAAAAGTTTTCTCAAGCATATCCTGTTCCGTAATACTTTCACCACACAGTTTCATTTTAGAAACAATCTTAAACAGTGCAGAGTTATATTCGTCCACAAACTTATAGTCTTGGATCCTCAGATTCGTCCAATCAAACCGAGCTTTTGGTAAGATCACTGTTCTCTGGTGATCATATCTCGATTTCAATTCATTCCAAAGATCTAGTGGATTCTCAATGGTTAGGTATTGATCCTTGAGACTCTCAGCTAGATGATGACGAATAATCAAGATGGCTCTGTAACGATCATTTTCATTGGCATTATTGTTCTCGGTAATACACTCACCGAGTCCCTTGGATTTCAGGATAATCTTAGCATCGAGTGCCCACTGAAGGTAATTGTCTCCAGATAGATTTAGGGCAGCAAAACCAAGGTTGTTGATTTTCGACATCTGAAGTTATAGATTAATATTTTTAGATCTTTTAGGAATAGTTTTTAATGTTTAAACGATTAGGGTTTTATGTTCAAACAATCAAACAAGCCTTCACAGCCAAGATCTATGCCTCACGACCAATGAGCAAGCCGCACGACCATGGATGAAAACTAGTTTGTTTTTATGCATTTAGTTTGTTGTGTAATTGCAATCCTAACATGGTTTGTTTCTATCAGTTCATGATGCAATCAAAACAAGCAAACCTATCGGCCAAGCAAAGATCAAGCCACACGGCTATTTGATTCAATTCAACACCATTCCTAGAATAAGTTCTAAGTGTAATTGCGATCAATCAATGTGATTAAGTTATGGTATGAATGCAACAAGGCCACACGGCCACGAGTATGATCAAGTCTAGAACAGTTTAACCTAATATGTAGTTTCAGATTTCGATTTTAAAATAATCTAAACTAGGTCATTAGGGTTTTAGTTTAAACAAGCCAAACAATCATATTCGAGTTTGAACAATCCTAACAATAGTTCTAGGTGATCAAATCAACCAATTAATATTCAATTTCAAATAATCAAAATCGATTTTCAGAATTAGGGTTTTAGGGTTTCGATTTTATTAACAAGCAATTTTAATTTCAGGATGATCAAATTCAATCTCAATCAATCAATCAATCAGTTTTAATTAATCAATAGTTTTCGAATTAGGGTTTAGGGATTTCAAAAATTTGATCTTAGATCAAAGGGATTTGATTTGAGATTCAAAACCTTTAAGGTTCTGATTTTAATTGATCAATGGATCAATCTCGATTTTTAGGGTTTGGGGATCGAACTTATAGAGCTTCGATTTACTCGCTTAGAGATTGATCTATTATCCTATGGCTTTCATCTTAGAGATTATATTTTAGGGTTTCATTCTTTACAATCAACCAAATTCGATTCATTATGTTCTTAGAATTCGAAATACCTTTAGTTTAGTTGTTTGTAGAAACCGGACCACCAAGAATGAACCTCGAGCTTAGACACGATCGGGACGCGAGCTGTACACGAGCTGTCTTGGACGCGAGCTGGAACGGAGTCGCGAATGGATTAGGGTTCGTCGGTATCGTCGAGTTCGGATTAGGGTTCCAAAGCAAATCGGTGCGCACTGTATCGTGCGTGAGGGCGCGTCGGTGGTCAGATCGACAAGCGGTTTGCACTGACTGATTCGTCTCGGCCAGGGCTTCGATTTGATATTTTGATCGTTTTCTGGGTCCTCACGGTTTGAGAGAACGACATTTTCGAAGTTCCGAGGCAGATTCCTTTTCATTTAGGGTTTTAGGGTTTTAGCGATTTGGTTTTAGGCTCATGGTGTTAGAGGCTATCGTGCTGATAACGTGTTGTAAACTTAAGGATTTAGAACTGTAAGTTTCTGTATATTATCAATGAATAAGTGTTCCCTTTATATAGGGGTTACAAGAGAGATAAATGAAAATACAATAATAGGAAAGATTACAAATCATAAACATAAACGAATTAGGAAATAGGCAAGTTGTAGCCGTCTTTCTCTCCTCTCCAAGTCTCGCGGCCCGCCTCTCTCTCTTTAGGGTTGGACCGTCTCTCTCTAAATGTATGGGCCGGTTATGGACCGGACCGGTTATGGACATCCACCGATGATTTATAACAACCTGTACTTATTTATTACTTCTATGTTTATGTAGGTTGTCGGATGGGAAGAAGAGGGTTCTGGTAGAATTCTATATGAGGCCTGTTTTTCCATCACAATCATGCTGTCTCGAGTTGCAGAAGATCTTAAGACTTCAACTCCTGATTCTAATTCGCAACAGATTTTGGAGCATGCTAACATGTCCTGCATAGTTGATCATTTATGTCTTTGTTTGGCTTCTTCTGGGTCGAGTTTAGCTTATGGTTCTTCACAGATGTTAGCAGCTGCCTGTGAAGCTTGTAGAGCAATATGGATTCTCATAGATACTTCAGAAACATTCGTCAAGAATGACAATGCCTACATTTTTCCTCTGGATGCCTTACAGAGCCATTGTCTCTCTCAGCTTGACCAAAGGAACAGTGAGTGGGGTCCTTTATCTGAAAAACTTGTCGATTCAGTGACAAGAACATATCTCCGATCAAAGCATGTACAAGTTGCTATCAGTCATCGCCTCCACCAACGAGTGGAGGCTCCATTAATTTCTGCAATCCAGATGATTATTTGGCTATGTTAACTTCAGAAAAAAATTGTAGGTTGTTTCTTTTTCCCTTCTTGGAACTTAAATGGAAACTTCTTCTGTGATGCATCAGCTCTTATCAAGGTGCTGCCTTCATAATGGACTTATGCCCAGCTTTCTCTGTGGTCTTCCTAGTTCTCTGTCTATTACTTCCGTAGCCAGTGGTGGAGAGGATGGAACTGTTATTTCAGAAATATTTTCTATACTATCTTACGCTACATCATCGATCAAGAACCAACAAACAGGAGAAACTAATAACTTCAAGGGTAGATTAAACAATCTGGTTGTACCATTCATGCCTTCTATTGGCAACAGTTGCCCAATGTTTGAAGCTAAGTGGGAGAGATTCAGCTCTGTTGATGATGACAACTTCTCCAAAGAAGCATCTACATCGCCTTTCTGCCATAGCCAATCATATTGCCTCAGAGGATAAAATCGAAGGTTCCCTTGAGAATCACTCGGCATCAGCTATGCTTGCTCTTGCGTCTATTCTCTCTCTTGAAAAAGGATTTTCTGCTGAATCTTCTGTCCCTGAGATGGCAATGCCTCTGATTCCTCGAGCTACTAAGCTCTGTTATCATCTGAGGCATATGCCAAGTCATGAAGGTGGAGTCATATCTCATTCTGCCAAGTGTAATCTCCCCAAATGGCACGGACTTCTAGATGGATGTGTTGGTTTATTAGAATCCAGATTAAAGTGGGGAGGACCTCTAACTGTGCAGCAGCTTGTTGCTAGTGGTACACCAATGCTTCTTATAAATCTGTTAGCTGGCACACTTTCAAATGATTCCCCAAGTGACATCAAGAACACACCCAATCGGATTGGCTTGTCCCCTCTTGGTGTTATATGGACTGTTTCGTCCATATGCCATTGTCTTTCGGGCGGCACTTTAACTTTCCGTCAAGTTCTACTGAAGACTGAAAACATGAAGCTGATTTCTTCTTTAATGTCTAATGCTTATATCAAGCTCGTAAAGAACTGGGGAGGTCCTAGTGGACGAAAAGATGGAGTCAGACAGACGATAAATGTGATAACTGATCTGCTAGCTTTTCCTTTTGTTTCTCTACAAAGTCAACCAGGTCCGTTATCTGCACCTGCCTCTGTGAACGGTGGATTCATCCTCAACATGGGCTCTCCTGGAGTGAGAGTGTGCACGGAAGATAGAGATTTGCTAAAAGCTATAAAAGAGGATATGGACAAATACATAAAAGTTCTTCTGGAGGTTAGCTATTCGATTCTGTTTCTTTCTTTGCTTGTTAATTATAATCTATCGCTTTCTTTCTCATGATTCATTAGCTGAAATCACATACTAGTAATCGTGACTAGTATTTGGGTTTCACTTTTCTCTTTGGTTCTTAATGCTAATTACTATGAAGTGTGAACTAAATATATCTGCATGGCATATGCTGGATTGATTTTTTTCAGGTGGGAGTGCCAAGTTTAATCCTTCGTTGCTTGGAGCACTTGGATTTAAAAGATCTAGTAAGGCCTGTTGCTCTTCTTGCCAAAATGGTGGGCCGTCCACGCCTTGCGGTAGAGCTGGTTAGCAAAGGTCTGTTGGATCCTAACAGAATGAAAAAATTACTCAACCAGTCTAGTCCAGGAGAAGTCATACTTGATAGTTTGATGATCATATCTGATCTATCGAGGATGGATAAGGTAAGCTTTCGAAGTTTATAAAACCAGAACAAACATCTGCTGCATTCTAATTTGGTTACTGTCGTCAACTGTGTAGGCTTTCTACAAATACATCGGTGAGGCTGCTCTTTTGCAGCCACTGAAGGAATTTCTTACTCATACGGATCCAAATATTCGCGCAAAAGCATGTAGTGCTCTTGGCAACATGTGCAAACACAATGAGTATTTCTACACTTCTCTCGTAAGTAACCTCTTACTTTGAGGCTTATGTTTTCTGTTCCTTCTTATATGGCCTGCGTGTTTATTATGTCTAGGCGGAACATCAAATCATTGGTCTCCTAATTGATCGATGTGCTGATCCCGACAAAAGAACACAGAAATTCGCTTGTTTTGCTGTAAGTTTGTCACAAATTAACAAAAACAATGTTTTATCTTTCATTTCATAATACTCTGATCAGTTTTGAAAAGAGGTTTTCTTTTTTGGCAGATTGCGAACGCTGCTTACCATAGCGACAAGCTGTACGAAGAACTAAGACCATCTATAACACAGCTAGCAAACGTTTTGACCTCAGCCGAAGGAGACAAGACGAAAGCAAACGCTGCTGGTGCATTGAGCAACCTTGTCCGAAACTCCAACAAGCTTTGCGAAGATATGGTTTCCAAAGGAGCTTTACAGGTTAAGTATCTATATATGTGTAATCAATCACGAAACTTAAAATGCTTTCGTCTCCATTTAAACATTATTTTATAGTCTCAAGTCATCCATAGCGAAAGTTTAGAAAATTGATTTGCTCAAAACCTCGGATCATCAACTTGTTCACAGAGACTTTTCAGGTCAAATGCAAGAAGCCTTGTGTTTAGTGTTGGGTCTTGTCAGGATTTTTGTGTTCATTTAGCCTTCTCAGGCATGAAACTGGTGTCTTTTTTTGGGTCAACGAAATTGGTGTCTAATTTCTCGTATTATGTGGGGATTTTGTGATGCAGACGTTCCTGAAGTTCGTCGCGGATTGCTCAGCTTTTTCCCTTAACGCGGGAAAGAAAGAGACAGCAAGTGTGTCACCTTTCGAGATCGCACTCTTATCGTTAGCTAAAATGTGTTCGAACCACCAGATTTGCAGACAGTTCGTGAAGTCATCAGAGTTTTTGCCGGTCATAGCGAGGCTTAAACATTCCCCTGAGACTGACATTGCTAACTATGCTTCAGTTATTGTCGCCAAAGCCGGTGGTGATTCTTAAAGAAAAAAAAAGAGACGATCAAAACCGATATAATCATGTAAGAGCGATTGAATTGGTATTAGTCTGGTTTGATTTCTTGTAAACCTACCAACTCAAACATGCAAATACTTAGTCAGACGTCAGTTAACTGGACATTTTACCCGGACTCGAAATCCAAACAAGAACTGACTAGAAAAAAAGCTCAAATCAAAACTAATCTGGAACCTTTTCTTTGTCACCAAAACAATTATATTAATCAAAACGCCCAATAAAAGACAATCGGAGGTGAATTCAACGGCAAACTTATAAATATAAAAGGCTATTACAACAAAATTAGAGATAGATGTGTTCATGGGGTGAAAGAACCCGAAAGACGCTTCACTTGAGACCTGAAAGCTAATGTTCAAAAGAACATATGATAGTCGAATAAAATAACGTTGATGCACAAGCAAACAGCTGAAATGTTGACCGGCAAAAACTTCTGATGAGAAACTCTAGAACGGTAGGTAACATCAGAAGTTAGAAGTCCAAACTGACTTGATTTTATACGCTAACGCTCAAGCGTGATGGACCCGAGAATACCATTGAGAAACTACAATTGGCTATGTAATACATATATGGATCATAAACTCCTCTAGCTGAAAGATTCAGACACCATAAGAACCAACCCAAGTAAGTACGATCCAAGCCCGCAATGATTTTATATGTTCTTTTTTTTTTTATGTTTTGTTTATGGTTGCAATGATTTTATATTTGTAAATTTCAATGTATTCTAAAGTAGATTTTTCCTAATATATAGAGTAAAAATAAAAATTTTCCTAAATATAAATGACTTTTAGCCAATACTTTGTTTGACAATATCTAGTTTGAATATTTTTCAATGCGAGGTGTCCAAATTATGTTCTTTGATGATGGTTTTTTTTAGGTCTGCCACTCCGGTTTACCAAAACCAAACCGAGTCGGTTTTGGTTATCGGTTAACCAAAGATTTTAAAAATAATTCTGAAATAAATAAAATAACATTTCGATTAGTTCGATTCGGGTATCGGTTAATTTCAGTTTTTAATTTTAAAACCAAAAGTAACCGATTTTTTTCCGAAAAATTTGATAATTCGGTTTAAATAGGATCATTTTGGTTAAATTCAGTTAATTTGGTTCGGTTTGATTGAGTATTGATTTACATTGGTCTAATTTTGGTATAAACTAGTTTAGTTTTTGTATAATTTCTTTAATTTTTTATAAAAAAAAAAGTTTGGTTAATCATTCGGTTCATCCAAACCGAACCGAACCGGTAACCAAATTGATTTTCAAATCTTGTTGAATTAAACCAAAATCATAACCGAACATAAACCGAAAACAAACAATTTTGGTTTCAGTTCGGCTCCGTATGTTAGGTCACAATATAATTTTAACATATTCATGTCATGACTAGACCTGTAATGACTTAATGTCATAACTTAAGTCACAAGACAGTCTTATCACTGAACCAGCCTAACCGGAAATAAACTTCAAAAAGTTTATTTTTCTTACAACTTCCGTAAACTTTATATCCAATCATTTTATCAAATTCAATGCAATTATCAATTTGTTAATACAAGATTTTATTTTCGGATAGAGACTGTTGTTTTCTATCTACGTATCTCTTACACAGTCTTGTGTAATAACGAAATAAGAGCGGAAATTGTCTGTGAAGAGGAACAAAACATTCTATAAAATGACGGTCAAGTCTCCACTAAAACAGGGTTTAAAGAACATAGGTAAAAAAAACAAAACAAGAACCACTTCCCCTATTCGTAAGCCAAGATAAATCTCTAACAGTTCAGATCACAATCCATACCTAATAATAGACCACGAGAAATCTTATATTTAATAAGCTGACAAGCACCTACGTTTTGGATCACAAGCTCTCAAGTGTTTGTTGGAATAACAAAGCAAAAGGCAATAATTACTAATAAAGCAAATAATTAATAAGTGAAGAATGGCTGGAGGAGCATTTGTATCAGATGGTGGTGGTGGAGGAAGCTATGAAGGCGGAGTCACCGGCTTTGTCATTATCACATGTATTGTGGCTGCCATGGGAGGTCTCCTCTTCGGTTACGACCTCGGAATCTCTGGTCTGTAAATTTAAACATACGTTTTCTTCTTTTCTAGAAGTGGACATTCGAGTAATGTAATGTTTTTCTTGTGCAGGAGGAGTTACATCAATGGAGGAGTTTTTGAGCAAGTTTTTCCCTGAAGTGGATAGGCAAATGCACAATGCTAGGCGCGAGACTGCTTACTGCAAATTCGATAACCAACTGCTCCAGTTGTTTACGTCCTCACTTTACCTCGCGGCCCTTGTGTCTTCCTTTGCAGCTTCAGTTGTGACAAGGAAGTACGGTCGCAAAATCTCCATGTTTGTTGGAGGTCTTGCTTTCCTCATTGGTGCTCTATTCAACGCATTTGCAGTGAACGTTGCAATGCTCATCATCGGTAGATTGTTGCTTGGAGTCGGTGTTGGGTTCGCTAATCAGGTGAGTCAACATGATTCTCATGTGGTTTAGATCCGAGTAATCGGTTTCTCAATTTGGTTTGGTTTGGTTTAGTTTTTATTTTTCAGGTTTTGGAATGACTTTTATACGGACTAAAATCATACGCGATATTTTATCAAAATTATGCGGTATCTTATCTGAATTATCAAAAAAAAAAGAACCAAATCAGAAACAAACTGGTCCCGAATTTTTCGGGTATTAGCAGATTCTTAGTTTGATGATCAGATTTGAACCAAACTGAGAACTATTTGAGCAGGTTTTTCTCGGCTCTTATATAGATCCTAAAATCCGAACATGATACCTGAAACAACCAATTTGAACTGAACCAATACCCGAAATACCCATGCATAATCCTAACAACCGATTTGTCAATTTAGTTTGGTTAATTTTTTTCTTTTTCTTGTTTTGGTTTGGTTTTTATATGGCTGACTGGTATTCTTTCTTTTTCTTCATCAGTCTACTCCGGTTTACCTCTCAGAGATGGCTCCTGCCAAGCTAAGAGGAGCACTCAACATAGGATTTCAAATGGCTATTACTATCGGGATCCTCATTGCAAACCTTATCAACTACGGAACATCTCAAATGGCTAGGAACGGATGGAGGGTGTCTTTAGGTCTAGCTGCTGTTCCAGCAGTTGTGATGGTAATAGGATCTTTTGTCTTGCCAGACACACCAAACTCAATGCTCGAGAGAGGCAAGTATGAACAAGCTAGAGAGATGTTACAAAAGATTCGTGGGGCTGATAATGTCGATGAGGAGTTTCAAGATCTTTGTGATGCTTGTGAGGCTGCTAAAAAAGTAGAGCATCCTTGGAAGAACCTTTTCCTACAAGCTAAATACAGACCAGCTCTTGCTTTCTGTTCGGCTATACCTTTCTTCCAACAGTTCACTGGTATCAATGTGATCATGTTCTACGCTCCTGTTCTCTTTAAAACTCTCGGTTTCGCAGATGATGCCTCGCTCATCTCTGCGGTTATTACCGGTGTGGTCAATGTTGTCTCCACCCTTGTCTCCATCTATGCGGTTGACAGGTATGGAAGAAGGATTCTATTCCTTGAAGGTGGCATCCAAATGATCATTTGCCAGGTAAAAAAAAAAAACGAAACAGCTTCAGGTTCTGTAATGATGCTTGCGTTACCTTAACATGTATTGTTTTGATGGATCCATTGAATTTGTAGATCATTGTTGGTAGCTTGATCGGTGCAAAGTTTGGAACCACAGGATCAGGGACCTTGACACCTGCAACAGCAGATTGGGTGCTAGCTTTCATATGCATATATGTTGCAGGATTTGCATGGTCATGGGGTCCATTAGGATGGTTAGTACCAAGTGAGATCTGTCCGTTGGAAATCAGACCAGCGGGACAAGCCGTCAATGTTTCTGTCAACATGTTCTTCACTTTCCTCATTGGACAATTCTTCCTAACGATGCTTTGTCACATGAAGTTTGGTCTCTTCTACTTCTTTGGAGGTATGGTTCTGATCATGACCATCTTCATCTACTTCTTGTTGCCGGAGACAAAAGGGGTTCCTATTGAAGAAATGGGAAGAGTGTGGAAGCAGCATCCGTTCTGGAAACGTTACATTCCTGATGATGCTGTTACTGGAGGAAGTGAAGAGACTTCTGTCAAGGAGGTTTGAGATTTTCAAGAAAAGTCTAGGCATTGCTTTTTGCTTAGCCGTTGGTGTTTTGGTTGCTTTTTCAAGAGAATAAGCCATCAAGATGTGAGAATCTGCAGGCCGAGAGGACAAGATGAAGAAGAATGGAAACTGTTAAAAAAAAGTTTTATTGTTGAATTCTTTTACTTGATTCAAACCAATAAATTCAAGCAGATTTTTCTATTTTGCATCTAGTCTAGTTTGTTTGTGTGTTCATTTCACTGCCAAATGAAATTAAGTGCAAATAAAATGCAATAAACGAGTTCACCGAGCACAATACTGCAGTGACAAGTCATCGAAAGATCTATGAAAACTTTACTAAACAAAGAAAAATACGGATACAGAAGCTATAAAGCATAGATATATATGTATGTATATATATATATATATATATATATATACTTGCCTATGATGCTTGTTTGTTGCTAGATTTATACATGAAGATCAGAATTCAAGAGATTTTGTGTACATAATAAACAATGTTTAGAGACTGAGGAATACCGGTGGGAAGAGAGACGATTAAGCAAAGATATAGTGTGGTCGAGATACAGCATGTCCCTGATAAGATGCAGAAAGACATTACTTTTGAGTGATGCTGAAAGCATGGTAGGAAGGGAAACTGCTCATTGTTGCAATATGTTGCTATGCTTTGAGTTTCTTGGTTTTATTTACATGTTTTAATTTTATGTCGCAAGGTTTCGTCCTTAATGTGGATTTGGAATGTGGTTTTCTTATCAAATTTTCGAATAAATAAATTTTGTTTCCCTACGTCTTGCTTTTGAACTTGTTTGCTCCAGCGTCGTTGAGATTGGAGATGTTGTACTTTTTTCGATTATAACACATTACTAGTTAGCTATCTATTCTATTATAACTGAATTACAAAATAATATTTGTCTTTTTAACTAATTCTAACTATTTCATTTATTATATTTTCTAATTAATTCAACAACATCTATCTATCTATCTATATATATCTTTCATATATAAAGTTGAGTTTTTTCCCTTCTATGCTGTCCAAATAGGCGGACACGTCACTAATTCGAGTCTTGAGAAGCCGACACGTGTCCGCATTTAAAACGCGGCGTTTCATTAACTTGGAGTTGGAGATCATGTGGGCTTTTGGTGTAACTCATAGACATGCGGAAATATTGTCGTGTGGGTCTAGATCAAATTAAAAATAATACTTTTAACAGTATACTTTTATATTTTAGTAAGCAAATAATGCCATGTTCTTCGTCTTATGAATACGTCATAAAAACAACTCTTATGATATTGTTGATATTCAATCCGATCATACCAGTATGACAAATTAATGTAAATCAACAGAAACGAGTACAATGATTTTAATTGGATTTACATGTGTCGAAAATACAATAAAATGTTTTTATTTATTTTAATGTGCAAAATAGCCCACAAAAACCAAAAAAAACTAGATGAACCAATAGGTTTATAGTATATTAGTGAACATACATATAAAATGTATAATATTATATAGTGAATGCAAAGTTGAATTTACTAATTTGATATACATATACTGAGCATTTAACATATGAATAATGTTTTAGCAAAAAAAAACATATGAATAATTATTTTCTTTACCCATTTATATCAATTTATTTTTTAAAGTCCATAATTTCACGATAAATAGTGCTCCTATAATTATTTACTTTACCCTTTTACATCAATTTATTTTTTAAGGTCCATGATTTCACGATAAATAGTGCTCCTAACTTCTTCTTTTTTCATACAATAGCGCAAAAATATTATTATATATTACTCCTACTTAGCTATTTGAATAAACGAGCATTCTGATATTTAAAATTTTTTGAATGATTCCTTTTGTACGGTAAAGAGTTTTATTTCAAAGTATTAATACATCAATGCAAAAATATATTTCGCAAGATAATTACACGCATCTTCAGCATAAGCTATTTATTACATACGAGCATCGATTCTATAAAAAACGTCCATGCAATATTATCATTTAATTTGTATATATTTTTAATTCATAACGCAAGTTTCTACAATATTAATAACTTCTAAATTAATAGTAAAACCTATCTAATAAATTCTAAACTTATTTAATAACGATACACCATATTTAATTTAAAGAGTAACAAGGAAGTTGAAGTATGACTTTCATTAATAGAAAACTATCACATTTTAATTAAAACATATACACATACCAAACTACTCACAGTAACAAAAGGTTGTTTTGGCTTAGATAATATAAGTTTTTCCTTAACATATTTCTCTGGGATGATCATTACATAATTGTATGTTGACATCATTAATTTTATTATATTAGTTTTTTCTTCATAGAATAATGATAGTTACTGTCATTTTAATTCAGTCCAAAATATTTATTAAAAATAAGAACATGATCTCTGAATTCTATTTATTTATTTTTGTTTATAATATTGTTTTCAATCTACAATTTTTTTTAAAAATGCTTTATAAAATTAATGTAAATTTATATAAAATAGTTTTTTCTAACTTCCCGCCCGTAGGGCGGCCCGACCCTAGTATTTATATATATAAAAAAATGTTTGTCTCCCTCCTGTTGCGCCACCTCAGCATCCATGTCACAAAGTCGAGTCCTGAGAAGCCGACACGTGTCCCTTCTATTAATACTCTGCGTTTCATTTATAGAGTGGGCTGCTGCTTTCAGTTTTGTTATAGAGTTGAGCCGAAACTGAAAACATTGTCGAAGCCCAATATTGACAATCTTGCAATCATCTATTTTTAAGGTTCATGATATTCTTCAAACTCTGATTTGTTAAACCGACCATGGAGTTTCGGATAGGTTATGATAGACGAATTTTACGGCCAATCTTTGGTAAGAGCTGTCATTTGTGTCGATTTGTCTGTATTCCTTCTCGACGGCAAAGGGAAACCGGACCGTTAAGGGATGCATTCAATGTTGCCATTGACAACCTTCTTAATTACCCACCCTTCCATGTTTCCTCATTCAATGAATATCTTTTTTTTTCCAGTCGGTGAATCTTCTGGTATAAAAGGTGAGCTTGGAACCCGTGAAAATCATCATTTCATTCCACACAACCATAAAAAGAATTCTTTGAGCAGAATGTGAAAGAAGAAGGAAGAGAGGCGCACATGAGTCTCACTGGAAGAGCCTAAGCTTGATGGTCCAAGTTCGCCAGAAAATAAATTGGAAGCTCAGGTCTCGAACCTCGATTTGGTTGGTCAGACTATTGTTCTCAAAGAAGTCGACGAGAGTCACAGGAGAGTTACAGGTCGGGATCGACATCTGAGTCAAATCTTGAAAGGAGAGCTTTGATCGATTAAGGAGGTATCAGTGAGATTCGCGAATCTCTCTCAAGCTGACTCAACCGAATATGGATGTGCTTACCACGAAGATAAAATCGTCGGAGAAATACAAAAATTAGCGACGGGAGACGCATCGGGATCGACTGGATTTTTGACCATCCGGTAAGTCGGGCCTCTATAGACATGACAACAACGGAGTCGCTGATATTGTCATCGCAACAAAATCAGATAAGGAATTAGAAGCTTAGCTTAATTCAATCTCAGATGGAGACTAAAGATTGTTGGAGATGATTAGATTTGGAGTTCTGTTGAGACAAAACAGTGGCAACGGATTTGGTACTAGGATGAGCTTGGAGGTTAACGAAGATGAGGAAAGGATTAGGTATGAAGAATAGAGGAAGACGATTGCTCAAAATAAAAAGAATAGAGGAAGACAAAGGATATTTTGTTTGATTCTTGGTGTCGAAAGAGTAAAAAAAATTAGGTTAGAGTTGGTCAGATGACTGTTAGTGGGCCTCGGCTCTAGCTTTATTACAGCAGCCCACTCGAAAGCCCACTTCTAGATACCTGCACAAAGAAGAGTTTGTTAATTTTGTACGTAAAAATAGAAAAATAGGTGACTCTAAAGATGATCTTTGTAGTAACATAATTATGTTCTTTGTAGTAAAAATAGAAAAATAGGTGACTCTAAAGATGATCTTTGTAGTAACATAATTAGGGAGGAAAGTGGAGAGAGAGAGATGAAGCGCTTCTCCATACGATATGAAACGGTCTGAGTTGTTGGCTTCGTGTTTACTCCCACTGATTCACTCAACCCACTATGTTGTCTTCAATGCTTTGTTTCGATCTGTAAAGCGGTGTCTCTAATCCTATAAAAGGTAAACCTTCCTTTTCATAGAACATCATCATTTGTACTCTTGATTTCGAATACGTTTGTTGATTTTGTTTGTATTTGTGATTTTTTGTTTTCATGTTTCAATTAGATTGCATTTTACCCTAGATTGAGAAACTCGATTTTGTGTTTTAGATGAGCAGTAAAGGTTTCTTCAATTAGTTCAAAGTATTTTGCAGCTTTAGGACACATCTCAGCAGTATTATCTCAGTTTCTAAGCTCTTTCTTATATGCAAAAATGTGAACCCTTTTTCTTTGATCTCTAATTTCTTCTCTTTCTCTTTGGCACAGCTAATGCATCTGGAAATTGTTTAAGCTATCCTCCATGTCATCAAAAGGTTGGTGTTTAGATCATGAAAATATCTTCATGTCACTTTCATTGCATACAACTAAGATCCACTTTCCTCCCGATTGCAGAGAGTTCGGAATCACGGTGACTCTAAAGCCTCACCAAGTCTAAGGAGTCTCTTGGCTTATGTACAAATATCTTCTCGGCGTCAATGTCCTTCTCGGTAACTCCCCGCCCTTTTTCTTCAGATATAAACCAGAACTCAAAAACTTTTTTTAGTATGATTGCAGGTTACGAGGTACCACCACTTTGTTTTTTGAATCGCTATCTTTGTGATTGTATCTATGTTGAGACTAATCTACAGATTGAGCATATGGGGTTGGGGAAGACTCTAGAAGCAATTGTTTTTTTCTTTTGAGTAATCTGAAGTTTCTTCAAGGATTACGAGAGCCATTTTGTGAGTCAATGGGATCGGCTTCTTAAAGATTTGTCCTTTGAGCGTAACGGATGGTTGGGTGTGAGAGACAAAAGGTTCACTCCAGAACATGAAGTTCTTAGGTATGTTGGTATTGCTTTGTTTTGATCTGTAAGGCTGTGTGTAATTATATTGTTCTGTTTGTTTTGTTCCAGGAATCTTTGTTACTGTTTAGTGTGTTGTTTACAACGTATGATATAGCATTGCTGGATCAACACTTCCTTTCTCAGATTCTGTGGCAGTATACTGTAATTGATGAAGCTCAAATACTCAAGAATCCCAACAGATTGAGCAGAAAGAGATGGGAGTAGTATACGTAGATATTGTGTATGTTGTCGCTCGCTTGGGAAACAATTGACATATATTGTATGTACAGATATAGATTTGTAGTAGCTTTTCTAATTAATAACTATGAGACTCAAACTTTTGTACTCTATCCTTTTGGAATTTTGTTAGGCAAGAAACTTTTCCACCAGCATAGAGCCATAGATCAAGAGTCAGCTATTGCTTTACCTTTCGCATACTCACTAAAGCATTGTTTATCATTCCTGTATTAACATTATTTTTCTTTATTCCCACATTGAAAATCTATCACTTTGTTTATAATGAGGGTGATGCAATCATATATGGTTTCGGATTTCCACTTTTGGTGAAGTCTTTGTTTGAAAATAGTAATATCACCTTCATTTAAAACTCATCTCTGTTTTCCAAGTGATTATATAGGATCATCGTTCTCTGTTGTAACTTGAATGATGAATCTTAATAATTAAACAACTCCCGATAACCACAAAATAAAGCACCAAGTTGTTGACAGAGTTTTTGATTTTCAGATTGAACGAATAAACAAAAAGAAGATGAAAAAGTTGGTTTGTTTACATGACACCAAAAAATACCACTGAAATTCATACCTAAAACTAAAAACGAACCTTGAAATTTGGTTGTTTATATGATCCATCAATAAAAAAATATCTTAAATAATATCCAAACACGTGACAAAAAAAAGTAAAAAAAATAATATCCAAACATATTGGGATGAGTCCTTAATGTTTTGGTTTATACGTTTGCAAGCTATAACAATACAAGTTTTTCTCCCCACTCAAGTTACAAAATGGGAATTATAAAACCAAAGTAGTAACACATTAAGCAGGAGATTGCTAAAGTTAGAAGAAGTGTCTTTTTTAAATTAAAAAAAAAATCATTAGCATAACAAGAAAACAATGCTCAAATCAGCTTTTCCAGTCAGCATCTGATTTAACACAAGAAATTGTCGGGTTTAAAATTGATTTTTAGCCTTGATTTATTAGAAAACCAGTAATTCGACCATATTATATATACAACAATAATTATATTTAAGTGAGAGAACTATAACTGTAACTTAAGATCAATGTTGAAATTGATTTTGAGAACAAAAAGGTTAATTTAAAATTATTCAACAGATTTCTAAAAATATTGTCAAAAAATAATAATTGAGTGACTATACATAATATAGTTCAATAATATAAAAAAATCCAGTAGTAAATAGAAAACTTTTGTAAGGAAAACAAAAAAAGAGGAAATCTATTTATGATATTGCTTTTTTGTTTCATCAAGTTAAAAAAATTAACAAGAAAATTATTGAAAACAACAAACACAAATTAACACATAATCAAAAAAAAATATTTTCAGAAAGAAGTAGTTGGCGAAAAACAAAAAAAACTGATCTAATAAATGGAACACTAACTAAAACACAAAGGAAACTATTATATTTAAAATAAAAAATGATTCCTTACAAAGAAAATTAATCTACTGATCCAATAAAAATATTCAAACAGAAATTTAATACTGATATATATATATATATATATATATATATATATATATATATACAGTATAAACACGCAACATAAAATAAAACAAGAAAACTAAGGTTGTACAGTATAAACAGTTTTAAAAATATTTATATTTGTACAATATAAACAGAAATTCAATATAAAACAATTAGACCAAAAATATATAAAGTATAAATAAAATAGATAAACTACCATAAAATAAATATTTTAAAAATCTAATTCGTCAAAAAAAAAAAAAAACATAAATATATTAAACTATTTTAACAATTTTATTAAAAAATTAACTTGATGCAACGAAACTAAGGCTAATATTTTACCATCAAAACTTTCAACTGAAAGAGGTCATAAAACTAAATAATAACAATTACCCAATAATAATTCTCATATGATATAAAAAATCATTAAAAGATAAAAAATAACAAAATACTTAATTAAGAAAATAAAACTAGAAAAGAACAACTGAAAAATAGTTGAGTGTATAAAAATGAAACCATATATAATACCAGAACTTATATTATAATCAATTAGACTTTCAAATCAAACATTGTGCTACACAATTAATTGACATCTCACGCATAGCGCAGAAAAACTACTAGAATCATAATTATTTTGTGATTATTTATTAATTTCATTATAGTCAAATTTTTTAAAATATTTACTATATATAAAGAAATAATGTTAAAATCATATTCTAAAAAATAATCAAAAACATTTACTTAGAAAACTGTAGATGTTTATTTAGTTAACATGATTTAGCTAATCTACAAATATAGTAGCATATAAAAGAATCAATAACGTATATTTTTATCACAACAATTTGACTATTTTCACATTGTTTAAATAAGCAATTAAAAAATAAAATATTAGAAAATTCAATAAAAAAGTACAATTACATAGTTATATACATCAAACATAAATTATATTCCGTGCTATATATAAAAAGTAGGTTTTCTCTCTTGTGAGAGCGCCACGTCACTAATTCGATCACCCTGGGCGCGACACCTGTCCTTTTTATTTATATGCAGCGTTTTGTTTGTGGTTTAGCTTATGATTTTGTGGGCTTCCTGTTTAATCACGATTCTGCCCGATAGATAGCAAGACCGACATCACCCATTCTAGGGTTTGTGTTCTTCTTCCACCTCCGAAGTCAAGAGTGTTTTTCTTTGTGTTCTCTGATACCAGCTATGGAGTTTAGAGATGTTGAATTTACGTGTGGCTGTGTGAATCTTCAATTTCGAGTCTTTGTCTTCTCTCTTAACCATCGGAAACGTTTCAGCTAATTGATTTGTCGCCTTTATCATAGTCCTTAACTCCATCTGCAAAGCGGCGTCTCTACTCCTATAAAAGGTAAATCTTCTTTTCTCTCAATCATAAGATTTCCAGATATCCCAATGATACGGGCGTTAAAACTCATAATGATCACTGTTTTTCTAAAGCTTTAGTTTATGGGCTTTTACGATTTTGTTTAAATTTTTTCTTGTATTGATTATCAAGATCTTAATTCAAAAGCCTCCGTTTGTAGGAAACTTCTTTTCCAAAAGTTCCAGTTTATGGGAGATTAATTTGATTCCAGTTATGTTTGTTGATTTTGTTTCAGTTTATTCATGTATTGATTATCAACATTTTATTCATATATCTTACGGTTACGGGAGATGATCAAGAATTTGATTTTTTTTTGTTGATTTTGTTTCCACCTGTTCATGTATTTCAGGCTTACTCATCTCAAGCTTTTAGCAGATATCCAAAACAATCAAAGCAAATCATGCTCGCATCGAAGACATAAATATTTTTTTTTAAAAAGGTAACAAGGATAATCATATTGCTGCAGGCTCAATCTTTGATCTTCCTTTGATTTGAGTGTTTCTCTGCTCTTGACAGACTTTAGGTTACAAATTTGTTTATTAATGCGATATGTAACCGATGATCAAAGAGATGTATAAAGAAGATTTTGGTGATGCATCAGACCTTACAAATTCCAGGATATCTTAAACACCTAAGAACTGCTCATCCAGACGGATTGATAGCCCAAGCAATCCAACGTTCCTGACGTTGGCGACGAATTATTACAGTTGTTGGCACTGTAACTTTAGTGGAGGTAGCAACATGGACTCTGTCACTATCAACAGTTTTTTTTCTTGATGTCTGTATTAATAGTTCTTATATTAGTGGTTTAGGATCAGTCGAAACAGAACACATTTCAGTTCTCGATTCTTATTCTATAGTAGAGGAAGAAGTCTCATGTAGATATTTATTTGCCTATTTCACCTACGGTCCTCTTCCTCTTAAGGCAGTCTCAAGAACGGATATTTCGATTGCATCATCCTTTTGTACGTTAAACATAGCATTCTTGATCTTTTGAAGAGAGAAATAGAGGTGTTTCAGATGCAGTTGCACGACTACTGAGATAGAGAGGGAAATAGAAGCTAGCTTTGATGTGTTGGCTTCTCCGAAACTGGAAACATCAAAAAAACTTGAACATTGTCTAAAATCTAAATATAAAAAGAGTGAACAGCCGAGTCTAATCATATTTACTAATATACTAGGTGTTTTGCCCGCACATGCGAGCATAATCATCTTACGAATACTTATTATTTTATGTCTTATTAATCCAAAAATCGGCATTATAAAACTCAAATTGGTGAACATGTTGAAGGATAAAAATTATGGTAAATTATTTGTTTCTCAAAATTTATACCAGTTAAATTAAAATTTTAGTCAAATTATTGAAAGGTAGATCCCACTTTTTTCTTCTAAATTCCCCATGGAGGAAGGAATTTATAAGAAAATGTTTCCATATGCAATTTTGATAAGGAACAAATTGAACAAAAAATCATATTTTTTTTTAATTTTTCAATTTCTTAAATAAAATTTTATTTTTTTATTTTTTATTTTTTTCATTTTTTCATTCTTTTAGTAGTCACCAACTGAAGCTATAGTGTTTCACGGATCAAACTTAATCTAGTTTAAAGTAAAAACAAGAAAATTTGTTTTGAACTCAGTCTCAAGTTAAGTTATTATTTATGATTTTAAATAGTTAAATCAAACATCAAATTATTTATATATATGTCACAAAAACGTTCATCAAACTATGTACTTATTATTGTGTTAAAAGTTTTAAAACACTTGTATATTAGAAATAGTTTAGAAAATATCTTTATATAAAGATTTTTGTTTGACTAATATTTAATTACAAACTGTTTTATATCTTAGTTTTTTAACTTTATAATAAAAAAAATATTTTTTTAGATAGCAACACAATATATATAAGAATTCTCTTAATTTTTAAATATATTTTCACAATTTAGTATATTAGTTTATAATTAATTATTTAATATAACATATAAATTTAATATTATTAAAATAAAATGCGTGTTTTATTATATATAAAATTTATCATAGGTTTTGTGAAAATTAATAAATACTCAGTTAAAAACTAATAATAAATCAATGACCTATACAAAAGCTTAAAACCTAATAAAATATGACAAATAAGAAAATAAGAATATTAATATAACATATAGATTTAAATATTATTAAATAAAAATTCGTTTTTAATTATATATAAAATTCATTACGGATATTTTTTAAAATTAATAAATTAGTGATTCAGCTAAAAACTATTAATAAATCAATGAAAAAACTAAAACCTAATAAAAACATGACAAATAAGCAAAATTGACTAAAATCATGGAAAACATGATAAATAAGCAAAATCATAATAATTATATATCTAATTAAATATTTTTTATGGTTATATTATTTAAATTAATAAATTATGGATTAAACTAAAAACTATTAATAAATTAATGACTCAGCTTAAACATAATTAAAACATGATAAATAAGCAAAATTACATAAAATCATGGATATCGTGACAAATAAGCTAAATCACTTCATAAATAATAGTATAGATGACCATCTATGTATAAAAAATTATGAGTATACACAAGGATTTGGTTAATGTATTTTTGTATATAATATTCTTTCCAGAATGTAATTCTTCTTTAATCTTTTTCTCTACATTTTCCTCTACTCAAGTCATTAGAAAACTCAAAACTATCAGTTTTAGTACCACTTTTTAAGAAATAATACAAATCGATATCGTTTCAATTAATAACACTTGGATCATCAATTGATATGTTAACTGCACGGAGTAAGTTTACAGCAACTTATAAACCACCGAATTAGTATATTGAATCAAAAATGCGCCCACCACAACTTACACAAAAATCATGTTTCGAGACTGCTTCCAGTTGATGTGGATACAACAAAACAGAGATTTGTGTCCTAAAAAAGACTATCAGTATATATATGTCAAAGAACGTTGAACTCTTCTTAAGAAACACAACTATTTTTTGGTAACAAATTATTTTTAAGATGAACTCATTTAATGAAGAATATATATTTTTTTCTTTCAGCTAAAGCGTCCAACAGATAAGAAAAAGTACATGTGCAAAAGGATGAAAAAAGAAAGAAAAACAGCAGGACTCTCTTTTTACAGAAATAAAACAGAGCATGTTAACAGAAAAGAACAGAGGTCAATAGCAAGTAGACCAAGTGTAACTACAGCTAGGCATTTCATGTGTACGGAAGAATAATTTCGTACTTTTACTAATTTGGCATCTTTGTTGTATTCACATAGTCCCAAAAATAAAATCCCACGACACTAGGGATACACATACAATAGAACATGCTTAACTAAACAATGTCAAATGAAAACAAACAATAAAACTACTTATTTGCGAAGAAACATAGGTGGTCTAAAAACATATAAACTAAAATTCCACAAGTGTATTTTACGGATACATCATATAATGCCAATAGAATGATTGAATAGCAATGCTTAGATAAGCTGTTTTTTTATAGTCGATAAATCTAAAACTAAATTAAAATTTTAAAACTTAAAACATTATGTATTTCATTATTTCTATTCTAGGTGTCTTGCTTTTTATGAATATTTTTAATATATCTTTTGTGTCTATATTTCACTCACTCAACTAACCAGGTCTATTGTTTCTATTCTGCACATGTGAAAAGTGTTATAGATAGCAATGTTAAGTCAAACAACTTAATTTTCCCTAGGAATCAGAGAAAAGTATCTCATTGACGTTAATCTCGCTAGCAATTCCTCGAAACGAATTCTACATAAAACGTCAAACAAACTCATTCCAAACTTCCTCATTTTCAAATTTGGTTGTCTTAAACAAGATAACCATGAAAGATCTATAAAGGGAATTAAAAACAAAACAAAACATACAAACCAATCCTTCCGAGGACAAATCATATAAACGACAAGTAACCCCTTTATTATTAATAATTTTTTTTTAAAAAGAACCGAACATTATAATATAGATACAACCACCAGGAGTAAACTAACTTGTTCATCCCACATATAATCTCTCTTCCAAATAAACCATCGATCCTAAACATACTTTAAAACATAAATCATTTTCATAGATATCACTCCTACTAACCATCTTCACACACAAAAAAAGATCAAATAACAATTATACAAACCAAGATAACAAAAAAAAATCAAATCTCGCGCGTAGCGCGTACCGATACTAGTTTATTATAAAGTATAAAACATAACTTACCTATTTTCAATTGTTTTATTACATCTTTTACATTCATTTTTTACTCTTTTTACTAATTCACTAATTGTATTTACTACAATATTTCAACATTTAATTTAAAACTTAACCATAATAATTCAGCATGTTTGAATGAAATTGCTTTATTCGTGACAAGAATTCAAAGCGGTTAATAAATAGTTTATTTTATTTTATTTTATTTGTTTACAGAATTAGTTACACATAGGTATTCAGGTACCCGTTTGGGTACGGCCCGTTTCTTTCATGTATCGTTTTTTTGGGTTTTGGAATTAATCTTTGTTCGTGTATTATAATTTTTTTGGTGTATTCGCGTCAGGTCCTTTCATGTCCGAATGGATTCAGTTCTGATATATAAAACCTAAAAATATCCAAATAACCAAAAGTAACTATTTACGGTTCAGGTATTTTGTAGCAAAAGTAACCACATCATGGTTTCGATATTTTTTACTCAAACTAAAAATAACATAAAAATAACAAATAATCAAAAGTAATCATATTACCTGATTCGATTCGGATTCAATTCTGATATATAAGAAAATAAATAATATTCAAATAACCAATATATAGTTAGTTGTATGGTGACATATGTAAAATAAATAACACTAATCATAAAAAATGAATATCATTTTATAAAAAGATAATAAAAATTAACGTCTGCGAACGCATTGGTCAATCTCCAGTGGTGATTAAGGCAGCTTGAGGGCATCACTGGTTAGTATGTTGCATTTAAAACTGTTAACTGCGGGTTGCCCACTATGAAACCGCATCTAGTTTAAATGGTGGAACTGATGAATAAGATGGTGATTAGTTGTTTTGTGTCTTGTTTAGGGTTTGATTATGGTGCAGTATTTTATACATATGTGCGTTTTTTTCTTGTAATAATTTATTTATTATTATTCACTTAATATCTTTATGCAGCTGATTATTTAATACTAATCATAATTATTAGTATTTTAGTATTATTTTATGAAAATACTCTGTGATATCACTAAATCATTTTTTTCCAAAATAACAAATAAGGAACATATATACTATTATTCATGAATTAGTTGAGGAGGTGGAAAGAAATAAAAAAAAAATTCTTTTTTTATTTATATATATATATATATTATTAATTATATTTAAATATGATCACTATGTTTTTCTGAATAATTTAATACGCAAAACATTGCTTTCCAAAGTTGATACTACTAAAGAGTACATAGGCAATCTTACATTACAGTTATAATTTTCAATAAACAAGTAAGTAGTTCTAAATTGCATAATTGGTATAATTATATTAGATTAAGTTTAAACCTTAAATGGATATATCTAAAGTAAACCTACTAAAATCTAGCACTAATTTTTTTTTTATTTACAAAAAGTATTTATTTAATTTAGGAATCAAGGGATGTATTTTCTGTATTGGTTTAGATTAAGAATCATGATATCCTTAGTAAAAAAATTAGATATATTTATTTGATATCCAAATTATAAATTGATATCATAAAATTTGGCCAACAAAAATTGGATTGTTTTTCTCAAAACAAATATGAAATTGAAGATCTTGATAACTAATGAATAAGAAAGCAAAAAACAAATATGATGGATATAGTAAGTGTATAAAGAGATCTTCTAAAAAAAATAATATTAAATTTGAGTTTCTATTTTTTTCTAAATTGCAACAATCATATATATTTTGATAAAAAACTTTGTCATATATAAATAATTTGAACTAGTCCTGCGATTTCAGTTTTTTTAAACCGAATCAAACCAAACCGTCAGTTTTCAGTTAACCGAAATTTTGAAACCAAATCCAAAATTAACTGAATTAAATTTAAAGAGTACATAGGCAATCTTACATTACAGTTATAATTTTCAATAAACAAGTAAGTAGTTCTAAATTGCATAATTGGTATAATTATATTAGATTAAGTTTAAACCTTAAATGGATATATCTAAAGTAAACCTACTAAAATCTACCACTAATTTTTTTTTTATTTACAAAAAGTATTTATTTAATTTAGGAATCAAGGGATGTATTTTCTGTATTGGTTTAGATTAAGAATCATTATATCCTTAGTAAAAAAATTAGATATCTTTATTTGATATCCAAATTATAAATTGATATCATAAAATTTGGCCAGCAAAAATTGGATTGTTTTTCTCAAAACAAATATGAAATTGAAGATCTTGATAACTAATGAATAAGAAAGCAAAAAACAAATATGATGGATATAGTAAGTGTATAAAGAGATCTTCTAAAAAAAATAATATTACATTTGAGTTTCTATTTTTTTCTAAATTGCAACAACCATATATATTTTGATAAAAAACTTTGTCATATATAAATAATTTGAACTAGTCCTGCGATTTCAGTTTTTTTAAACCGAATCAAACCAAACCGTCAGTTTTCAGTTAACCGAAATTTTGAAACCAAATCCAAAATTAACTGAATTAAATTTTGGTTTGGTTCTCAGTTATTTTCGGTTTTCACATTTATTTCCGAAAATAATCTACTTTTTTAGTTTTCAATATATTTTTCTTAAAAAATTAAGATACTTTCGGTCAAACTCGGTTATTTCGATTAAATTCAGATATTTTCTGTTTTTGGTTAATTTCAGTTTGGTTTTCAGTTATTTTTTGTTTTGTAATATTTTTTTTTTTTTTGAAAATTGAAACCGAACAGAACCGAAAACCAAATTATTTTTCAAAATCTTACCGAATTTAACCGAACTCAAAACTGTAACCGAACCAAAAACCTGAAAATTTTGGTTCGGTTCGGTTCGGTTCAGCTGGTTCGGTTCCGACTGAAAACGGAACCAGCAGATCATGGTTAATCTGAACTTTCTTTTGGCCAAAAATAAATGTTCGGTCGGCATACTAGTTAACTGCTAATTAATTATTATTCGATCTTATTATTCTTGTTGACAAATACAAACGAATATAAGCTAACATATTCCCAGGTAGTAAAGTTGAGTACATAAAACCGGAGATGTGGTGGAAACGTGGACCAATTCTAAATTAATTTATTTTTACTTAGTTGATTAGGCTCCACACGTTTTAGGTTAATTCTCCCCTTAAATTTTCAGTGGAAACTAATTATCTATTGAATATAAAATTCCTTCTGAATATGAACTGGTAGAAATTAGATTATAAAATTGATTACAATTAAAACTGCCATTCATTCAGGTCACAGTAACGAATTCTCTTTCATCATTTAAAAAAAAAATTCAAAATAATAGTTCCGTTGTTATAAAACTTAAAATTTAAAAGTCATTAAATGAGGAAAATACCATCATTAAACTTTGTGATCAAAACATAATTTGAAAAACTTGAAAACATAATTTGAAAAAACAAAAGCATGAG
The DNA here is from genome assembly GCF_020379485.1 of Brassica napus. Lineage (NCBI taxonomy): Eukaryota > Viridiplantae > Streptophyta > Magnoliopsida > Brassicales > Brassicaceae > Brassica > Brassica napus. The sequence continues at coordinate 27,718,711 of NC_063448.1, read as the reverse complement.
TAAAATATCAAGGGGGGGGTGTAAAATCGTAGTTGGGCCGAATGGTGTGCCTGAAAAAATTGAGTGGTGGTGGTCCCCATAAAAGACATTGAAAATGGTCGGATGAACTAGTTAAAAAATAAAGTTCAAAGAAAACAGTTTTACTCTGCACAGAAAAAGTTGCCATCTTTCGTCTTCATCCTGTTCTTCTTCCTTTTTCTCGATCATCTCTCCAATCCTCTGATTTATATCTCTCTCCAATTTTCTCAGTAACCATTGTTACTGCCAAAACCCATACATAACCCCCAAGTGTTGTTATAATCTATCCAAAGTTGACTTTTAGTTTCCTCTCCTTCTTGTTTTATTCATCGTTTACTGAGTCTACCACGGAGATATTTGCGTGTGTATATTCTCATTGGAGAAACCAAAATTCTTGTGAATAATCAAGTCTCTCTCTCTCTCTCACCATTAAAGTGTTAGCTGGGTACAATCTTTGAAAAAGGTATTTCTATGAGCTAGATCCAAATCGATGGTGTATAGAAGCCGTCTTCTGCCGTAGAAACGTCTTTACTTTTTTTTTTTTTTTTTTTTTTTTTTTTAACCATATAGAAATTGTTGGATAATTCCAATTATTCTGTCTAAATTTTGGTTTGTGTTAGATCATCTGATCAAAAAGTCAAATTGTCTCAAGCCAAGTAAGCTGTGTCAGGAATATGCCTTAGATCTTTGGTGAATCCATTGGATCTTGCATTGCTTTTGCTTCATAGAGTCTGAACATTTCAAAGCTATGGTCCCCCTAATTTCGTAGATTGCCTAATCTTACAATCTATATAATAGAGTCTGAACATTTTGAAGGAGCACTGTCAGTCTATGTTCTAAACTATGGTCCCCCTCTATTCTTCTGTTATATAAAATTTGGTCTGTGTCTTCTTCGCTAAGGAAATAACCACACGTACTTTATCTTTTGAACTGAACTGCTCTCTCCCTTACAGGAAAATGTCTGAGAAGGCTAAGCCATTTGTTCAGTCACTTAAATCGATGCCGGCCGACTATAGATTTCTTGGTTCATCACCCCTTGAAGACTCCTCCTCCTCTGGCTCAAGTGTTCCTGTGACTATCCCACGAAATGGTCACTTAAAGAATGGAGCTGTTGGGGGAGTGGATAGTGCTAATGATGATTCACCCTATGGCCTGCAAAGCATTTCAAATGGAGACGAATCTTCACTTGTTGATGAAGATCCTATTGTTCCCTTGCCTGAGAGTAATGATCGCAGGTGGAGTGACACTAGCGTATATGCTCGGAAAAAGGTGTGCTTAAAGTTTTTGTCTCTTTTTTGCATGATTTTTTATTTTTTTTGGAACTAACATTCCTTTTCTTAGGCACTTCAATTTTGGGTCCAACTTCCAAACGGTAACTGGGAGCTGGGGAAGGTGTTGTCAACTTCAGGTTCAGGAGAAGAGTCTGTTATTAAACTGCCTGAGGGCAATGTAAGTTACATTTTTTTTCCAATTCCTCAAGTAAATTTTGATTATTACTTTTAAGTACTTGATCGGAATCTGTTACTGCAACTTGGTTTAACAGGTTTTAAAGGTCATATCAGAGACTCTAGTACCTGCAAATCCTGACATTCTTGATGGAGTGGACGACCTCATGCAACTAAGTTACTTAAATGAGCCATCAGTGTTGTACAACCTTGAGTATAGGTACAACCAAGACATGATATATGTAAGCCTTTTGTGCTTCTTTTTGTGTCATGTTGACAGTATATAGTAGCCTTTATCATTGTTTTTCTGAGTTTTTCTTTGATGTGCTAGACAAAAGCGGGGCCTGTTTTAGTAGCTGTGAATCCCTTCAAGGAGGTTCCTTTATATGGAGATAGCAACATTGAAGCATACAGGAAAAGATCAAATCAGAGCCCTCATGTCTATGCTATTGCAGATACAGCAATCCGTGAAATGATACGAGGTGGGATCATGTTTCTACATTTCTTAATAGTTTAACGTATTGCAGTCTGTTTTCATTCTTATGTTCTTTTTTTTTCGGTTTCCTTTCCAGATGAAGTTAACCAATCTATCATTATCAGGTAATCTCCTCCTTTAAAGTTACCTTTTACAAATTAAGTAAATATAAGCGCACTTATGGAGCTTACAAGTTGCTATATTCACTCGTTGAGCATTCTTCCCGCCAATATTTCTGCCTCTATAGAATTCATCTAGTTCTTTAAATCTTTGTGCATTTTGAAATGTATTCTTAACACATGATATCTTTTTATATAGTGGAGAGAGTGGAGCAGGGAAAACTGAGACAGCGAAAATAGCAATGCAATACTTGGCTTCTCTTGGAGGTGGAAGTGGGATCGAGAATGAGATACTAAAGACCAATCCCATCTTGGAAGCATTTGGAAATGCAAAAACATTGAGAAACGATAACTCTAGTCGTTTTGTAAGCCCCCAGTCCCCATTAGGCCTTATGCATGATCTTATTTTTACAGTGTGAAAGTTTTGTTTGTTTCATAATATTTCTTTGGTGTTAAAATTGACAGGGGAAACTGATAGAGATTCATTTTAGTGAAACAAGGAAGATTTCCGGTGCTAAAATTCAAACATGTAAGCATAAGTCTTTGTAGTTGCTGCTGCTCCACAATGCTTTGTTATTATTTCCTTTACAACACCTGACTTGGCCTTTTGCTGTTTCTTCAAATTTTGCAGTTTTACTAGAAAAGGTAAGTTCCTCTATATGATTTTTGACGCTTACACGGTTTGATAACCTTTGTATGATTTCTTTAATTTTTCTGACACATTTTAATAGTCTAGAGTGGTTCAATGTGCGGAAGGAGAGAGGTCATATCACATATTTTATCAGCTTTGTGCTGGAGCTTCACCTGCGCTTAGAGGTATGATTTTAAAATCTGAATCCCATAAAGAGCTTATAACAGTTCTCTTTAGAAAATATTTTGTGCCTTTTAATGTAAATTATTTGTTACCTGTTAATATGTTCATCATGTATTAATAGAGATGTAGTTGCTGACTAACTGGTGTAACAATATTTTATATCTGACCTTTTTATTCCACTCATTGTAAAATCAGAGAAGCTAAATTTGACAAGCGCAAAAGAGTATAATTATTTGAGACAGAGCAATTGCTATTCAATTAAAGGAGTTGATGACGCTGAACGTTTTCAAGCTGTTCAAGTAAATCTCTTCTTCTTTTTTTCCCTCCGCATATTTCAATCATTTATTTGTCCTTTTGATTGAAAAACTCTTTGCTGTTGCAGGAAGCTTTAGATATTGTGCACGTTAGTAAAGACGACCAAGAAAGTGTATTTGCAATGCTTGCAGCAGTGTTATGGCTGGGGAATGTCTCATTCTCCATTATTGACAATGAGAACCACGCTGAACCTGAATCAGATGAAAGTAATGGTCTATAGCTCTTGTTTCATTCGGTTGGATAAGGGTTTTGGCTATTTCAAATTTTGCTGCTTAATATTTGTGGATGCACAAGCAAGGCTAACTTAAGTGCTGTTTCTTTTTTGTTTTCAGGTTTATCAACTGTTGCTAGATTGATTGGGTGCAACATCAATGACCTTAAGCTAGCTCTATCAAAGCGTAATATAAAAGTTAGAAATGAAACTTTTGTACAGAAGCTAACACTTTCGCAGGTAGGCATTTAACTTTTTGTGCGTAACTGTATTCTGAGTAGGGTTGGTTTTTTGTTTATTTCTTTCTTGTTTTATCTTATCAGGCCATTGATGCAAGAGATGCTTTAGCAAAGTCAATCTATGCCTGCCTATTCGACTGGCTGGTTGAACAGATAAACAAATCTCTTGCCGTGGGAAAGAGGAGAACTGGCAGATCCATCAGCATTCTTGATATCTATGGCTTTGAATCATTCAATGTATGCTTCTTTTTAGTCTATCTTTGCTTTTTTTTCCTGCATGGACTTAGAGAAGCTATCTGTATATTAGATGTTTGGATCAAAGCTATCTGTACATTAGATATTTGGGTTGCTGAATAACATCTTCACATGTTGCAGAAGAATAGTTTTGAGCAGTTCTGCATAAATTATGCGAATGAGAGATTGCAGCAACACTTTAATCGTCATCTATTCAAGCTTGAGCAGGAGGTAAAAGTTACCCATTTCTGCTATGGGTTTGTTGTAGTATATCTAAGCTGAGCATTCACGTGACAGACAATCTATTGAGTTCGAAGGGCTTAATATGTCTTTCTGCTCTTCCAGGAATATATCAAAGATGGGATTGACTGGACAAGGGTTGATTTTGAGGACAACCAAACCTGTCTCAGGCTCTTTGAAAAGGTAATATGATAACTAATCTACTCTACAGTCAGTTACCATCATTTGCTACATATCGGTATATCTGCTACTCAGCTGTGAGTTCCGATCATCAAGCTGCATAGCAGTCGTTGAGATATATTGTGTTGGAACATGTTTATTGTTTTATTCCAAAGCATGTCTTCTAAGTTTCTATGACACATAAGTATCACATGTGTGCAGAAACCATTAGGTCTGCTCTCGCTTCTGGATGAGGAATCCACATTTCCGAATGGCACAGATTTGACACTTGCCAACAAGCTTAAGGAACACCTAAGTGATAATTCCTGTTTTAGAGGAGATCGAGGGAAGACCTTCACCGTTGCTCATTATGCTGGAGAGGTAATAGCTTTAGAAAACTCTGTGGCACCATTTTACAAGACACGCCACAACATAATTGGGTTGACAATGATTCCTTCACAAGACCAACCTTTGCTTGTTTTTTTTTTCCAACTCAGGTTACATATGAGACAACTGGATTTCTAGAGAAGAACCGGGACTTGCTGCATTCGGATTCTATTAAGCTTTTGTCGTCTTGCTCTCGCCACCTTCCCCAAGCGTTTGCTTCTAGTATGCTCGTCCATTCTGAAAAACCTGTTGTTGGACCTTTACACAAAGCAGGTGGACCTGATTCCCAGCGACTGAGTGTAGCAACTAAATTTAAGGTAGAGCATTTTTTCCTTAAACACAGCTTGCTTCTATTTCTGCTCTTGCATGTTCTAAGCTTGTTGAGGTTTTTTCTTATCCAAAGTTCTTACTTTAAAAGGAAACATCTCATCATCCTATAATATTTGATATTGCTGACCATGCTTGCATACTTTTTTCAGGGTCAACTTTTCGAATTGATGCAGCGTTTAGGGAAGACTACCCCACATTTCATTCGCTGCATAAAGCCAAACAGTGTTCAGTCTCCGGGGTTGTATGAGCAAGAGCTTGTCTTACAGCAGCTACGATGCTGTGGGGTCCTAGAGGTAGTTAGAATTTCTCGGTCTGGGTTTCCTACGAGAATGTCTCACCAAAAGTTTGCCCTAAGGTAACAACTCCATCAGTATTCAGTTAAGGGACTTTCATTAGTTTTGCAAATAATCATTCATGTTGTTTTTCTTGTCATACTTTAGGTATGGTTTCCTTCTACTGGAGAGCATTGCAGCAAAAGATCCACTTAGTGTTTCGGTTGCCATTCTTCATCAGTTCAACATCTTGCCAGAGATGTATCAAGTCGGCTACACAAAACTGTTTTTCAGAACTGGCCAGGTACTATAGCTAGTCGCTTGATATCTTGCCGTAAGACTCTTGCTTCAATGTCTTGGCTTTCACCATTGGCAGATTGGGGTTCTTGAAGATACAAGGAACCGCACTCTTCATGGGATTTTACGTCTCCAAAGCTGTTTTAGAGGGCACCAAGCACGAAGTCGTCTAAGAGAGTTTAAAAGAGGAATTACTGCTCTTCAATCTTGTATTGCCCCTTCTCCCATTTCTATAAAAGTAGAGACAGTTTCAGCTTAACTTGAGCTAAGGCCTCTTCATACATCCTTTTGTTTCAGTTATTCGTGGAGAAAAGATAAGAAAGGACTACACAGAGTTACTACGGAGGCATAGGGCTTGTTCTGCTATACAAAGCTATGTTAAGAGTAGGATTGCTAAGAGACAGTATAAAGCCAAGGTTGATGCATCTCTTGTAATACAGTCAGGTAAATAGGGTTTGGTTAATTAAAGCAAATCTTGAAATGCCATGAACTACCAGTGGTCATTAGCTCAACTGGAAATGACCTTTGACCATGGTGTTAGAGTCTCCGGTTCGTGTGACGAGACTAATATTTTATGTTGGGTGTGGGGATTACGGGCTTCGGCCCAAACCTCCTAATATTTCAGAAAAAGAAATGCTTGAATGGCGGGTTTAAATTATAAAGTTTTAAGAATTCATTTTCTTGCAGCAATTCGTGGCGAGCTGGTTAGAAGATGCGGTGGGGATATTAAATATGGAGGCACCAAGGTTCTAATAGAGTTATCATTATTTGCTTGCATCTGACTAAAAGGTTATCAATGAACATTGCCTTGACTCTTGAACCGGTTTCTTATTACGCAGAGAAATGAGTCAGGGGAGGTGCTAGTGCAGGCATCAGTACTTTCCGAACTTCAGCGCAGGGTTCTGAGAACCGAAGCTGCTCTTCGTGAGAAAGAAGAAGAGAACGATATTCTCAGACAAAGACTCCAGCAGTACGACAACAGGTGGTCTGAATACGAAACAAAGATGAAATCCATGGAAGAAATTTGGCAAAAGCAGATAAGATCTTTGCAATCCAGTCTTTCCATTGCAAAGAGAAGCCTAAATGTGGAGGGTTCACCCAGATACTCGGATGCATCTGTGAACGCTAGCGATGCAAGTGATTTCTCTGTGAGTGGTGATTTCAGGACCCCCGGGAGAAGTGGAAGTGTTGGTTTAAGCGTGATAAGCCGGTTAGCAGAAGAATTCGGACAAAGAGCTCAGGTGTTTGGAGATGACACAAAGTTCTTGATGGAAGTGAAATCTGGTAAGGTGGAAGCAAACTTGAGTCCGGAAAGGGAGCTGAGGAGGCTGAAGCAGATGTTTGAGACTTGGAAGAAGGATTATGGACGGAGACTAAGGGAAACGAAAACGATACTTAGCAGACTTGGGAATGAAGAAACTGGTGGTTCACCGTTAGTGGAAAGGGTGAAGACGAAGTGGTGGGGGAGGTTAAGGAGTACCAGGTTTTAATGGTATGTTCCTTTTCTTGAGACGCACGTCTCTTTCTTTTTTTCTTATTTGATTTTATTTGAGGTTTTGGTTTTGTTGCTGAGAGAGGTGAGAAGGCTCATGGGACTAAAATGAGTCCAAATCTACTGGCAAATTCAGTAAATATTTTTTATACATTAAACTTGTATTGATAATATCCATTTGTCCCAAGACTATGTGGACTGACCAGTGTTGTGGAAACATATAAAGCATCAATAAAATATGTTTGCGAGAAGCATCAAATACATTGAGAGAATAATATATCACTGATTTGCGCAACAGTTTAAAAACCTGGTAGAGTTGATATTGAGAAATCTAAAGTTGGATATTTCCAGCAACTTTGTGACATAAACGAATATTTCCATGAACTCTTTACATAAAATGTTAGAATTGTTAGAATAGAACGCTACTAGTACTTCACAATGAACCAGGTTACTGTACTGGGATTATTGTATTGTATTAGATTATTATTCTACATCTGGTCAAATTAGTTAATAGTGAGTTTAGTTCTTCGCCTGGTCTCGTTTGCTTATATGAAGATTGTCGTGATCTGTTCAGGACGGCGTTTTTCATAATCCAGTGCATGGTCAGACCAGTGGGGGACGAACTTAACTCAGCTTTTCACTGTTGGGGCTCTGGTTTATCTTTCACTGGATCAAATGCTCAAATGCCTCCCAAAATATTAGAAAAATAGGATAAGACATGCGCCTTGCGTATGTTAAATTTATATGAAAATTATTTAAAAAATATTGTATGAAAAAATAATTGTATATTTTTAATCGAATTAATATTTTGGCCATTAAACAATTTTTTAACTTTTTGTTAATTACATAATTTTGTTTACTGATGAGGTGATCTCATTTTTAAAAAATATTTTAGGTCAAAAAATCACTTATCGCATAAGAACCTAACGTTTAGGCCGAAGAATCTCATGTCTACTATTTGGTTACAATGAAACTATGCCAGCTCGGTTTTATATCATGATTTAACAATTTAAAATTTAATTATGGATATGAGAAGTTTACATTCACGTGCCAATCCTATCTATCATCAATATTTTTCTATTTTTTGTGTCTCTTTTTCATTTTGGTTATTGCTCAATATAAATATTGATTTTAGAGTTTATTCTTATTTCGTTCGTTTGTTTTGGCCCGAGATTTAGAAAATGTTTAAGATTTAAAATTATTAAAGAGCTACATTATCCGCGCCTTGTGCAAAATAAATATTTTATATTTATTACTCATTTTATGTTTTTATGCATATTATGAAACAATAAAATAATAATTATATATATTGAATAACTAAGAAATCAGTTACTATTATGTAAAAAATTGGTGTGAATATATAAATCAAACGACCACTCTTGTTTATTCGCAATCATTTTAGGGTAAATAAATCAAAACAATTAATCTTATCTATCGTATATGATATATAATTAAATTTAAATGATATTAACATAGATATATAGTATACTTTTAATATGTATATTTATTAAATGAGGTTTATACTCATATAGTTTTATGATTATTTGCATATTTGTGTAATAAAATTTTATACCAAAATTTTTTTTTTAATGTGGGATGTTTAGTAAATTCAATAATTTATAATCATTTAAAAAAAAACGATGAAGATTTGAAAATTAAAATATTAACTTTTCAATATATGATTATTTAAAGACATTATTAAAATTTATATCATAACACATGCTTGTATAGTTTTGTGAATATGCATATAGTTGTGTAATAGGGGATGTTTTGACATAATAACAAACTAGACCCTGACCCGCGCGCCAACGCGAATATGAATTTTCAGTTTTTAATTATTTATTTTATTAAATGATGTATTTGTAATATTTGTTCATATTATATTCATTAAGTAATTTTGTTTTTGCATCTTAAACTATCTATTTTTTTTACGAATGTGTGATATCATATAAAAAATATTAAAAATGAGTATATAGAGTTAATTAGATAATTGAAAAAACAGAAATTTTTCTTTCGTGTGCGATATCATATAAATAATGATCCTCCCAGTTAACGAAAATCATAATTTTTTTTACGTGTAATTTTTTTTTATTTTGACCATTTCCTTAAAACTATTTTAAATTTTACATATTTTAATTAGAATATTTTTAATATCTTTACCTTTTTATTTGAAATGCAACTCAATATTTTTAAGAAAATTATAACAAAATATTTAAAAAATATTTTGAGAATTTGTTTGAAAAATATGAAAATTACATTTTAAATTAAAATTATCCTAAAATATGATAAATTTTGATGTAAACGAAAACTCAAATTATGTCAAAAATAATTATATTCAATGATAATAACAATTTAAATTAATTATTTTTAAAAAAATACATTTACAAAAATATTGTTTGAAAGAAAATTCATTTATCTTTCAAATATAAAATGAAAATATTATAATTAAATAATAAAAAAATATATATAAAAACCATAAATTTAGCAAAGGACAACTGAGTTATATTATGCTAAAATTTTCTTTCTAACAATTTAGTAAATGACAAATGAGTTATGAGCAAATAATACCATATAATTTTTAAAAGCATAGTCATTCTTAAATATTTTTTGAATAAATCATTATTTTTAAATTTAATCAACTGAAAATAATATCCGTACAATTGTGTGAGTCAAATTCTAGTTTTATTGATGCATGTTATATATTAGTGCTGCATGTTTTAGGTAACATTTTAATGATGCACGTTTTTTAAAACCTCCATTATTAAAATTATGCACGTAAGGATAACTCATGAGTTTTTTTGGTTGATTAAATGACATTATGTCCAAATTTATTTAAAGATATTTCATTAAGGTAACTGAAAAAGACAAACAATCAAATAGGAAGTTTAAATTCATTTAAGAATATTTCATTAATGTAACTGAAAAGATAACTAATAAATTATGCAGATTTATTCGTTTTAGGATATTTCATAGAAACAACCGAAAAAGAAAAACAAAAAAATAGGGAGTTTAATTAATGAAATAAGAACATTTTCAAATGGATACTTCTCTTTTAATAATATATAAGTATACATATGCATAAGTTATTTGAATGTATGTATACGAACGTAAATTTAAATATTCACTAATATACAAATAAATAGTATACAGTTATGTGCGTAAATACGTTATGTATGTAGTCGTAGCTACGGATATAATGATATATATTCTTCAATATACAGTTTTATCAATATGGCACATATTAAATATATTTTTAAACATATATGGTAACCGGCAATATATATTAGACGAACTATTACAAAATTGGCGTACAACATTACATAAGAATATATGCTAATAAGTGCTAGCATTCCAGTTAACTGTCAATTCCATTAAATGCTTAATTATCTCACGCTATGTATCAAATCGTAAGCTTAGCGTCATGTGCATCGAATTTTTAAGGGATCCTAGCAAAATCATTAGAGAGCTATTGGACCAACTATTTTTCGATTGAATACGAAGCTGACACGTCATCAAAATTGCTATGCTAATTAACTGACATGTAAGATAGACACTTTTTTAATTTTTACAAACTAAAAGTTACATTTTTTTCAAATGTTTTTCTATTAATATATAAAGATTCTCAGTTACAATTTTCACTTTATTTCCACTCTTTTTTATAAAAAAGGTGATCTATTACATTCTTATCTTTAATGAAATTTGAATATTACATTATCCAACTATGTTCAAATCAGATCTCTCCCTTCGAAACCAACTTCATCATTTTCTATTCAAAGTTAAACTAAAACTAGATTTTTTATCCACGTGACTGCACATATATTTTTCATTTTTATATGAGCCAAAATTTTCTTTATAATATAAATTATAAAATATGTCGACTAATGTTTGATGGTTTATATTGTGTTTGTGTTGTTCAAACCAGTTAGAAATAAAAGTCTTTTGTATGATTCATGAATTTTAACTCATCCAAAAAACGTATTCCCTCTGATCCATCTGTTCCTGAAAGTAAGATTTTCTAAAGTATTCACGTTTATTAAGAATTCAATAAATGTTTATAATTTAATTTTTCTTTTGCTTTATTATATACTTTCCAATAAATTTTCACCAATGAAATTTAATCAATTCAAATATTTTCATTTAATGTTTCTTAAAAGTATAAAAAAGTACCTTAATCATATAGAAAATCTATCTTTGTGTAACAAGTAAAAAATCTAAAACAACTTACTTTCAAAAACGGAAGGAGTATTAGTTTAGTGTTATGTATTAATCGTTGGGTTTACAAAACATAACAATAACACAAAATAGTAAGAGAAACATTAGTGTTTGTGCCCGACACGGCCCAAAAATATTCTGGGCCTAGAATTCAAAACCCGGCTCGGTCCTTAAAGGGTTATAGGGTTTTTCGGGCTTTTCAAAAAATAATTTGTCTAATACATTGCCACATGTGAATTTTCATTTTAAAAACAATTTCATTTTTTTGTTTTAAAATATAAAATGAGTTAAAAAATTTCTTCTCTATCAAAAAAGTTTTACTTTTCGTATGCTTTAAATATAAACAAACCAAACTTAATAAGATTTAAATAATTAAATATAAATTAAAACTAAACATATAAGAGAACAAAATTTATGATAAACGTGGTCGGACGTTTTATATTTTGTATTTTGAAATTAAAATAAAACATGTTGTACATGAAAAAAAAATTATATTTGCAAAATTTAAAATGTGACACTTGTAATGATAAAAAATAAAGTGAATTAACAACTTTTATATTTGCTTTTTAGAGTTTGGATAAAAATATTAAAATAATATGTCAATACTAATAATGGTTTTGATTGCAAGAACGATAATATTTAAGGTAAAGTATAAAATTTCGGGTTTTCGGACCAACCCTAGCCCAAACAAGCTTAGGCCCAAAATAGCCGAAGCCCAAATGGGCTTAGCCCGAAAACCCAAAAAAAATTGGGCTTATAAAACTAAGCCCAAATCCGATAATTTTTAGGGCTGGGCAGGCTCGGACTGCGGACTTGAGTCCTAATTGACATGTCTAATGTTTGTTACCTCAATAAGAGCACCTAGCAAAAGAAATATTAAAGTTTCGAATGTTTTAATCCGTTTCGCACTGCACCGCTGTTAATAGTAACAAAAATCTTTGCATATACCATATATCTATACGTTTTTAAAATTGTTAGAACCGTACCGCAGTTGTACCGCTCGTCCCGCACCGCTCAATCCGTTGTTACTATTCGGAGCCTAATAGTTGGAATATAGTTCAATTAAACATTAAATTTTAAATAAGAAAAGTAAATTTTACCAGTAACAAGAAACATATGGAAGAGTCTCGTCTTTAACAAAGAAGAATCAAACCCTGGCAGGCTCTCCCACGACAAAAAAATTCTCATATGCTTTCCTTTTTTTTTATTTAATTTTTATTATTTAATTACTAGAAAAGAGTAAAACACCATGATACCAGGATACAATTCAAAAAATTACAATCTACCCATGCGGACTATCCAACCTGGTATCACCCACCCGTTAAACCCGAAATTATTCCTCATTAAATCGACTACGTACATTCAAAGATTCGGACACATTCATTAAAATAGTTTTTCAAATCCACATTCAGATCATTTCGTCCAACCGTTGTCAACGGAGAAAACAAGAGCGAAGCAATCAATTTCAAAGATGGCTCCACCGAACAAAACTCAGGGTCGGAGAACCCGTTCAAAGAAGGCATCCGTCTGTCCGAGGGTTGCAGAGGATCCAGACTTTGGATCCAACTCGAATCTAATAGAAGTAAACCCTAACCCAGATGGCCAGACGTCGTAACATCCATGGAGATTGCTGAAACCGATGCGAACCCAGCAATTGAAGAAAGACAGGTGGAAGAACAAGAGGATGAACAAAAAGAAGAAGAACATACATTGCAAGAAGAAGAACAAAAGTATGAACAAGAGGAAGAAGAAGAAGAACAAGAAGAAGAGGAAGATGAAGAAGAAGAAGACGAGCAGTCTAAGTATTCAGAAGAAACGGAGGCTACTCCTGAACATGTAAGGATAAAGTGAACTGGTAAAAGTGTGTGGAACTCAGTAATAGTTATAGTGTTTCTGTTTGTATAGCTTGGTAAAACACAGTGAAACGGGAAACGCTGAAATGTATAACTTGGTAAAAGTGAGTAAAACTTAAACTGTTTGATTGTATAACTTTGAACAACTTAGTAGTAAAAAAGAATTTGTTTTAAATTTTATTTAGTTGATCCGCTTTTGGTATTGATAGCAGTATTTGGAGGACATAACTGAAGCCCTGCAACCAGTGAATATGTACTTTCCTCCAACTAAGTATGGGAAAGTAATACAGACTTCATCAAAGTGTTATATCGCGGAGACGATAGACTTTCTAACCTTGAAGCTGACCGAGACATAGATGGACTAGTTCTACAACCACCCACAGTTCAGACATATATTTCATTTGAAAATCCCAAAACACAAGTGGATGGGAATCTGGATGCTCGTTCTTCGTACAACTAAAACAAAGAATGATAAGGAGTTATGGTTCATTGTCAATGGCGTTCCTATCCGATACTCCCTCAGAGAAATGACACTCATCTCGGGACTACACTGTCATGCTTATCCCAACAACTATGATAGGATGGGTGGTTCAGGCTTCATTGAGAAGCATTTTGAATCAGGGAAGAAGATTAAATACGAGACTGTGGAGAAGAAGCTGAAGGCAATGAAAGGGCCTTGCTCTGGGGAGCGTCTGAAGATGGCCGTCTTGTACTTCTTATACAGTGTCATCCTAGGACCCAAAAAGACTGGATAAGATGCACCATCTGTTGACCGTTTCTACGAGTTGTCAATAATCTTGATTTGTGCATAACTTTCCTATAAGGACGTTTTGCATTTGATAAGAACTTGGATGATGTGTCTTGGTTATTGTGGAAGGCCGAACGGGTTGGGGAAACGCAATAGATAGTTTCTAGTTTATGTATTTCTTTGGAGATAAACCCTGAATATTTACTCATAGTTTCAAATTTGAAAATTATATAACTTGGCCCAACCTAGGCAAACTGTGTAAATTATCTTCTTCTTCTTCTATTTGTAGGTTTTGGCGTTTGAGACAATACCAGTTTTGAGGAACTATTATATCAAGAAGGTGGATGATGCAAACCCTGATTGCCCGCGAATGTGCAAGATGCAGTACAAAAACGTTGGTGGAACCAAGGCTTGCACTATTAAAGAAATTAATGCGAGATTTGGCAGACTAAGGATATTGAGAGTATCTTGGAATCAACGCCCACTGAAAGGAAATTTTTGCGAAGAATCATGGGGAAGGAGAGCGATTGGAATGTGAACTACGATGATGATGCAGTTGTTGATCGTTGAACCAGGAATATATTTAATTAAAGGGAAGAAAAAATCTTCTTTGAAGAAATGTAAAAGAACGACTACGCTGCCAGTATAACTCAGGTTGAAGCTCTCCCTGCTCCTGCTCATAAGAAGAAAAAGAAGACTCCAGTTGAGACTCCCTCGGTTGAGACTCTGGGAGTATCTGATTTAAATGGGATTGAATCTCGCTTGAGGAAAGAGACTCAAGAGGGTTTTAATGAACATAAAAGTTTAGTCTTAACTGGAATGTATGTTATGAACCAAAAGGTTGATTCTCTACGTGACTGGCTATCACATGTCGAAGCCGAAGTAAAATCTTTAAGAGAGACTGTTGAAGAGGTTGTTGGATAGCCTTTTGGTGAGCAGCCTGATGGAGAGACTGATGGACAGCCTGACGCAGAGGCTGTTGGACAGCCTTATGGATAGACAGGTGGTAAGACTGATGCTCTCTGTTTTGGAAATTTCTCATGCCGCGGTGAAGCAAGGTGGTAATGACCAAGTGAGAAAGAAATGGAGGGTGGTGAAACTTTGTCGGCCTTTTTTAAGAGGGTATGTGTATCTGACGGACAAGAGGAAGGAGAAGAAGACCAAGAAAGATAAGCAGGGGGAATCACAAGTAGGGCTAAACTCTTTTCCTAAACTTTGAATGAAAAATTAGCTTTTGTAAAATTTGATGTTTGGATGAGAAAACTTTATCATTTATCGCAATGTTAGACTAAGTTCCAATTTTACATTTTCGTTTGAAAAAGATGGGAAAAGGTTTCTAAATTTTACGTTTTCATTTGGAAAAGATGGGAAAAATTTCCCAAGTTTTACGTTTTCGTTTGCAAAAGATGGGAAAAGTTTCCCAAGTTTACCATTTTTGTTTCCAAAAGATGGGAAAAGTTTCCCAAATTTACATTTTCCTTTGCAAAAGTTAACCAACTTTACTTTATATTTTGGAAAACTTGGGAGGAGTTTTCCAACTTTTACATTTTCGTATGATTGTAGCAGATAGTTCTGATATGAAAGCAAACAGAAAAACAAAGACTTGTTCAGATAAGTTTTGAGTTGGCCGACTTTCCAGTTTCGAGTTAGATACAACTTAGGATAAGAGTTTCACAAACTTAAATTTAACAAATAATTTAACCATTGACTAATTTCTTGATCTCTGCAAGTTCTAAGATAATTTGCGCAATCTTAGATTCCAACTTTGCGCGGTTGATCACCTTGTCACGAGGGTCGTTCTTCAACATAGTCAACTCGTGTTTGATAGCTTAAAGACAACAAATGCGAAAGTGCAACCCATCATCCTGTACGGTCAACATAACTTGCAAATTGAAGACAACCAATTCTAGATCTTGAAGAAAACATTTTCATTTTGTGCAATCGATTCTAACGTCATACTGTTTGCATACATAGTAATGCCTTCCCTGCTCACCAGTCTCCACTCCAATAGGTTGGCCACAAGCACACTTCGTTAGAATGCCATAGTTTGCGTCCGCTACAGCATAGAGCCGGTCACACTCCCTTTTCTCTGCCTTCATCAGGCTGTAGTAAGGATCTGACATCTTTGATTCGGATTTGAGAGAGAGCAAAATAAAAGGAAAAAAGATGGATCTGTGAGAGAGAGAACTTGAGGTGTGAATTGGGGACAAAATGAACTGGTGAGAGAGAGTCGAATCGTAAATTGTATTTTTCGGCGGGAAATTTTTTATTCCCCCCCCCCCCCCAAAACAATTGGGACAAAAGTTTTCGTGCTAGAGGTTATAACAAGTTTGCAGTTTTGAAAATATCTTCAAAGTTTCACTTTGATTTTTTTTACACTTTTCTTAGTTTTACTGGACTCATGGGAGTTATATCATGTAGGTTTACCACTTACATTCAGTTTTCTATGATAATTTCTCATCTAACATGTAAAAATATAATAGTTTCATGAAATATATAAAATTGATCATTTCATAAAGGCAATACAACGAAAGAAGCCACCAAAGTATACATACCGTAATGAAAACCTAGCTATTTGATGAATATTGAGAAATGGTAAATGGTAAACAAAATTTTTTTGTTCTAATTTAATTTCGTTCAATGCCATAACTAAATTAGACAAATTAGACAAGTTCTAATTTGATTTCGTTCAATGCAATGAAATTTGCAACAACTTATAAAGTTTCACTAGCTTTTACTTTCTTTGTTTTACAAACTACAAAACTAATTTTACCAAGTCTTACAAGTATTATTCAAAGTTTGGCTAACATAAAACAACATAACTAGTTTCACCCTTGTGTTCCTTGTGATCCTTGTCGGGTTCCTACTGAGCCTTGTGTTCCCTCCGAAGCATATAAATACGATTCCAGTGTTCCCCTATTCCGCACTATCTTGTTCTTCTTCCGACGTTTTCCAACTGAAGGATACCGTTTTTCTTTAACTCTTCCCTGTCGTTTCGTGTATTGCAGAAGCAAGGCATACAACTTTTTAGTTTCTTCTGGAACAATCTATTTTGACATATGCAGAACTGAATATATAGTCGTCCTATAAGCCATTCCCCATACGTTCCTCAAGTAATAAGGCGAGCAGAAAGTAAACAAATCATGCATGTCATATGGACAACCATCCTGCTTGAAACACTTATTCGATACGGCTACTGCATGTACACATGAGTATTTATCAATAGCAAAGTATTTGCAGCTGAAAGTTTCACATCTCAAGTCCACCAAATAATTCTTTCTGTCATCTCCAGTGACACCATATACAAGATCAAAAGAGTTCAGCTCATTCACCTCAAGGGCTTGTTGAACCACTCAGCTATTTTCTGAAGAATTGCATCAAGCATAGGCAGTAAATCATACCCACGTGCCTTATTAAAAACCTTATCCTGAGACTACACAATGTTAGAGGTGTATATGTTGTACCTTTATGTCGGGAATTTACATTTCGCCCATTTGAAAATTTGACACGATTTATCAAGATACCTACTACATGTTGGATACCTCTCCCTGAAATCTGCATATCTTCTTTCAAACTCAGCCTCAGAATAAATCGTTACAATCTGTCAAAATTGTGATGCAACCTCATCCCTATGATGTTTACACTTAGTTTCACATTGTGTGACAGATGAAAGACACAATACCCATGTTGAGAATCGAGAACAATTCAGCTATTGCCTTGATGAGACTTGCATTTCTGTCTGTAAAAACATCAATTCACTACTATCCGATATAACGGTTTCAACATTGCGAAAAATCAATTCCAACTTTCCTTTTTCTTGCCATCAGCGACATTAATATCTAAAGGATAGTGGTGATGGTTAGGATCCTGTGCAGTGGCAATGGTTAGTATACCGCCTTTCACAACCTTCAAAAAAGTTTCATCCAAAATTATGACTTTCCTCATGTACTCAAACCCTTCCATGCAAGCTCCGAAAGCATCAAATAGATATTTAAACCTTTTTTCTCCATCCAATAACATACTCGTTTTTGAACAGGGGTTCATCTTCTCCAACATATACAAATATGAAAACACATTCTTGTAACCTTCCTTTGGAGTACCACACAGATCATGAACTGTTCTATGCTTTCCTCTCAAAGCTGTAGAGTAAGGCACTTCCACACCCGGTTTTATTTTAACCAGTCATGCGAGTTCTAGGATCTGGGGTCTCCATGTGTCTAGGAAAATTATTCTTAATAATAGCTGCAACCATTTGTGGGTTGCCTTTCCTTTTCTTTGCTGGAGCTGAATTTTCCCTTGAGCATGCATGCATTTTTGTGTATCTTCTAATCGAAAAAATTTCAGAGTTCCTAACGTTCGTAGCCCTAACATACCATTCACAACTGTCTTCTGCTCCTCGAAATCTAACCCCATACCAAGACGTATCAGACTTCAAGACAAAAATCCCAAAGCAGTTCTTTTTTGATGCTCTATCAATTAAATCTTTCACAGCTTCTTTACTTGGAAATTCTAAACCCATCTCAATACCCATCCCATCTTCCCATTCCTACATTGGTCGAACTTCTTCAACAAAATACTTGAAGATCAACATATCTAGCACGACTATACACAGGGGTACCCACTTTCTCCACATTCTCCACCTTCTCCACGCTCTCCACCTTCTCTGCTTTCACCATGTTCTCCGCGTTCTCCACCTTCTCTACGTTCTCCAAACGCTGCACGTTTTCCCCACCAAAACCCACATCTTCTTCATTTCGAGTTACAACAGTTTCCATTCCCTCTTGCACCTCCACATGTTGTTCTTCACCAGAATTGCATTCAACTTCGGGTACTCCACTTGAAAGCTCACTAAAATTCCTGCCAAATGAACTTGCTTTCTCAGTTCTAGAAAGTTGCTCAGTTATGGGAACTTTTTTCCCTTCCATGATACCCTCTACATGCAGAATACTTCTTCTTTGGTCTTTATCCATTGATGTTAGATAAACAAACACATCTTCATCATCCAAGATATATGATTGTCTCTTAGGTTTCACTACCACATGAATGTAACTCAAATTCAGCCTCTTCATGGATCTATGGCCATATTCCAGCATAACCTATCCACTAAAGCCGAGTAAGTGATCTCCTCCTACGAAGATGTCCTAAAGGATAAGCTTACAATTGACCGTCACTTGGAGTCATAATCATCTTCTGTCTTTGTATAGTATCCTTCATAATCAAAGTGTATGTTCTTTGAATAAGAATCATCGTCTCCTGTACAAATTAAAATGATAAACTTAAGATATACCAAGTTGTCCATTTTCAACTCTTAGGTTATACCAAGTTTTACATTTTCACCAATAAAGTTTTGCCAATTTATACCATATTTTATATTTTTACAAAAAAAAATTATTCTAAATAATGCAGTTTTACCAATCAGATTAAACAAGGTTATACAGTTTGACGGTTACAATTTTAGTTATTTTAGTTACGATTATAGTTGTACAAATTTACACTAAGTTTCACTAGTTCAACCCACACCAAAACATCTTCTATTCACCCAGTTTTTGATGGATCCACTAGAATTTGTTCCCAAATTCTCAATTATAAAATAATATGAAATAGAAAGAAGAAATAGAAACTGATTTCAACTCCAATTAACAAACCCAATGTCCGTCATCGATTACAACTGAGATTCATATGGATTTCGGCAACTAAACAATCACACAAGGAATACCTAAATTTGAAGGTTAGACTTCTGATTCCTCGCCCGTGGCTTCAATGTGATTCTCGTTTTAATCCGATTTCAAACAGTCGGTATTTCCTGAATTTGAATTCCGCATCCGTCCCTCGTGTCCCCTTTTCTATTCGATTTGAATCCCCGGAGAGAGAGTCTAATTAGAAAGCGAACCCACATGTGACGAATTAGAATGATTGGTTGAATCAATTAAGTGGGAGTATTTTTTACTTTCACCATTCCCCTTGAGAGTATCACAATGAATGAAGAGTACGCTAGACTCATTAAGAGTATTGCATATCAGTTTTTTTTAGGAGCCTGCCAGACTTTTAGAAGAATCGTTTTTCCTTCCTCCTCTCACTTTTCCAATTATTCATATATATTTTTTATTCTGTAGAAACCATGCAAGGTACTTGCGATGTGTGTGCTCTAATATTAAAAAAAAAACAGTTTAACCAACTCTAGAAATCCTTCCCATTGCTCAGTATTGATTCCAAGAGTAGATGATTTTGAATTGAATGATAGT
This sequence comes from Brassica napus, assembly GCF_020379485.1. Classification (NCBI taxonomy): domain Eukaryota; kingdom Viridiplantae; phylum Streptophyta; class Magnoliopsida; order Brassicales; family Brassicaceae; genus Brassica; species Brassica napus. The sequence continues at coordinate 27,698,609 of NC_063448.1, read as the reverse complement.
CTCTGACGACACCACTCTCGAATCCCAATGACTGGGTATTCAGTATTAACTCCGACCTCTTCTTGTTCTTCCGAGCAATAGTTTTAAGATCTACGTTGAAGCTTTTCTTATACGCGTCTTTTCTCTCACTTACTACATCTATCTTTTGTGATGCTTTAGTTATCTCTATTTATCATTTTACCGTTGAGTGCATCTCCGGTTGTAACCGTCAAAGCTCATTGAACCTTTAATTTTAATATAAACATTTGCTGTTCAATAAAAACTTGAATGCCCATCCAGTTTTGAATGGGGTCGCATCTTTAAGTAAGTTGATGTCTTTAGGAGGAGCCATACAAATTATGGAATTGATAAACTAGTATTTGTTCTATGAGTTATGTTATATAGCATACAAGACTATTTATAGTGTTTAGTTAATGGTCTAATTATTTTATTTCTTTAATAATATTGTATATATTTAGAAAGTAGATCTCCAGGAATATACTGTAAATTTAATTTTATATGAGAAATCTATAATATTTTAGTGGTTACCAATTTTTTTTTCTCAAAATTGAGTATATATTAAGATTCAATTACATAAATTGCTTTAGTTACACCTGTTTTTGATCCGCTACTTTTATTTTTAAACCGATTGTTTCAAATCTACTTGATAAATATTTCAAAATATAGATACATATATATATATATATATATATATTCCTATATATTAGAAATATATTTAGGTCTAAGTTCCACAAATATTATTCCCAAAAAAGCTAGATTATTTAGTCATATTGACTCGAAACTTTCTCTCACTCCACTGGTCTGATCTACGGTATTGGCTCTAACCAATTGTTTCAAATCTACTTGATAAATATTTTCAAAATATATATACATATATATTCCTATATATTAGAAATATATTTAGGTCTAAGTTTCACAAATATTATTCCCAGAAAAGCTAGATTATTTAGTCATATTCACCATGCTGGTCTATTCTACGGTTGTATTCTGAAACTTGAGCTCCATTTGTCTACAGCTTCGAGAGACATGAGTAAAACCAGACCTAGGCATTTTGGGTATCGTGTAGTTTAGATAGGGGTTCAATTAGTATTTTAGATAATTTCGTTTCAGTTTGGTTTAAGTTTAGTCTAAATATGATTTTAATATCCAGAAAACACCCAAAAATAGTCAGATACCTTATTGTTGAGATATACTATTTTGGTTCGGGTAATAATTATCCAAAATATCCAAAACATAAATAACCAAAAATTTTGGATTATTTTGGATATGTTTGATAAAAATATCTTTGGATAGTTTTGGATAATTCAGAAACTAATAAAAAGTCAAAGTCAAACTTTCTCTCATCCCGCTGGTCTTGTATTTCCTTTCTTCTTCCTTTGCTTTATGGAAATTCCACTTTTCAAGTCAAGACTTGCTTTCAAAGCTACAATGTCTTTTTTGGTCTCATTTCATTTTGGGAATAACAGAAAACTTACTAGAGATGAACAATTCTCTATTTCTCAAACGAACTATTTCCAATTTCGTTGGAGAGTTCTTCTTTTCTTATATTTTCTCTATTTTTCTCAAGTTAACCTTTATATATACATATTTCTGCGCCTACAAACAAAGAGACGTATACAAATATATTTTCTTCTACATTCATAAGCTATCTTCAGTTCTTTTTGTAAGGATTCAAGAATATGAACAAGATGATTCTCGAAGATCCACCAAACCCTGCTAAGATCATATCAAAACAATTAACAAAGACTGATCTTGTACGCAATGTGAAGCTACCGAAAAAACAAACTGAATCCGTCCTCACTATGATGACTGGTGGGACAACTGAGAATTTGCAAAACGGTAAGGAAGTGAAAGTTCTCGACTATATTGAAGGCAATGAATACACAGTTGTCCTGAGATGTACTGAAAATGGTAAATACCATTTTGGAGATGGTTGGAGTACCATGAAGCATTCATTAAAACTTCAAGAAGGCGAAATTCTGAGTCTCTACTGGGATTACAAAAACCAGCAATTCATTATTATTTAGACTAACAATGATTCATATTTTCTATTTTAAGTTGTTTCAATTATGTTTTGGATTTCATATTATCTAGTTAAGTGTTACTTTTCCTTGAGTTTTGAAATTCTAATTAGAATATATTGGCCTCACAATAAAATTTATTGGATTTCATTTATATTTTTTTGTCGTCTCATTATTCCAAATAATCAAAACAAATACTCCGGTGAAAAAATAACAGAAAAGCTATAAAAAATTAAAAGCCTTCGACCTGACAAGTTTTACTTTGAACGTTTATACTTTTTTACCTTATTACCTGTTGAGAAGAGTTGAGTATAAGAAGAGAAGATGAGGAATGATGAAGGCATTTGGTATGAAGTGTGTTTGGAAGAGTTTGGAATGTACAGGCCGTACTGGCCGTACAGGTCTGGGTCGACCAAACCTCAACCAAACTCAACCAAAGATTACTCGGGTGAAAATGTAACTTTGAAGGAGTTACATCCGGTTCTTACCTTGGAGCTCATGACCGTTGAAGGGATAAAGAGCGCATGGACAGGCTGGATCAGGCTGTAAAGTAGGAGCATCTTTGGTTCAAGATGCCTTGATCCCAAAGATTCATTGACCCCAAAGCGTGTGAGCCTCCTCATTGGTTCAGTTCAAATGGGCGCTCCACCACCTTTTGACTACACATGCTTATGTTTTCAAAACCCTTGTATCTCTCTTGCTATATATTGTAACTCCTGCTCATTAATAAAGTGATACACGAGTTTGTCTTTCTCTCTTGTTCATCATGATTCTCTCATACATTTCTACATAAATCTCTTAATCTCTATTCTAATCTTGTTTAGTACAAAATCTCTTAAAGATTTTATTACCGTAGACAGCGATTGAATTGTGCTTAATCAAGTATTATTGTTGTTAGCTTAGATTCCGTTACAATCAAATTATGACATGATACACCTCATCAATGCAATGGTTTTAGGTTTTTACGAAGTTCGGTAATTCACTCTTCCTGGCTTTTTTCATTTTGTCAATTTCATATATTATCGGTAACAGGTTTGGTTTCATGAGGTGCCGACATGGTGCAGTGATGTATGCCACGAGAAGGATGATATGTATCATCACGCCTCTGAGAGCCATAAATATATTGCACCCGAAAGAAAAACTACAAGATTTGTCTTCTCGCTTGATGTCTCCAAACCTCAAGAAGGACTCAGGATGCTGACACCTCGTGTGCATGGCATTGATACATCTGTCAGTCATCAACGGAGCCAATTTTTCATCCAGAGTTGGAGCACTGGATTTTACGGTTTTCTTAGAATCTGTTTGCCAATGTCAGTGTTCTTATCCAACTAAGTCTCATTTATGTTCTTTGTCTTAGACCGCATGCATGGCTGGTTTCTTTTCTTAATGCCAATTTAGTTTTATGAAGCAATTATTTGCTCAAATTTGAGTCATGGCATCATAACACTATGTTAAGACATGGTCGTCATCACTTGGTCTTCATGATAACCTGTTGTATCTCAAAATTCATGCAATGGGCACTGCATCTAACGGAAATCAAATTCAAATGTCCATTGTTTATAACAAAAATCTTGGCGCTGGCCATTTCTCCAAATCTGGGAGGTACGAATTTTTCTCAACATTTGCAAAAACGCAGATCCTTTTCTTTGTTTCAGGATTCGATTTCTTCTCAAACTAAGGAATGTTTTTTTTTCTCTATTTGATTGATTCATGTTTGATGCTGTTGAATCTGACGTGCAGATTCAAGAAGCAATAGGAGGATACCTTTGGATTGATGATGCGAGTTTTGGACTTGATTCCTGCTAATGTGTGCGTGCTCTCTCACAAGAAAGCCTCAAATAGTTTAGGTTTTAATTATATTTTTGTTTTCTTTTATATGATCTTTCTTTAAGCTCAGATTTATTGTAGACACAATGATAACGAGTTTGGCTCGTTATGACTCGTGACTCACTTGACTCGCTCACTCAACTCGTTAACTCGATTCGCCGTTCCTGAAAACACCAAATAGAAGTTCACTTATAAAAGATCCGGATGATAGAACGATCTTTCCCAGAGATGAACAAAGGATGAATATAGAATTGTATCAAGGTTTTTAAGAAGATTACAATCTCAATTTTTGAATGAATGAAAACGAAAGAGACGACTACTATGTTTAATAACGCGTAACAGAACAAATGAACTCGCCCAATAGAATTAAAACACATGTCGATTTTCTATTGGCTCGTACTTTCTGTTAGCGCGTCCAACGACTTCCTTCTATCCTCCACTCGTTTATTGCCACCTGTCCTTCTCTCTCCTCTATTTCTTTTCCTGTAACAAACCTTCCCTCCTCCGACAACCTTGGCCACAAGGTTAAAACTCAAATGATGGAAACTTCTTTTTCATATCAAACAGGTACTCCCATGATGCTTCTTCTGCTGTTTGATTCTTCCATTGTACCAACACATGGTTGCGGCTTGACCTTGTCTTTGTACCATCTTTCGAGTCAAGCAAAACTCAGGTTCCTTGATTGATACGGCATATATCACCGAAGGTAGCTGGTTAGCCGTAGTAGCTGTTCCTACCAAACGATTCAACTGTGAAACATGGAACACCGGATGAACCTGAGAAGTTGACGGTAGCTGAAGACGATAAGCCACTTCCCCAATCTTATCAACAATCTTGTAAGGCCCGTAGTATTTTGGAGAAATCTTGTGAGAAGATCGGTGAGCTACCGATTGCTGTCTATAAGGTTGTAGCTTGCAGACACCCAATCCCCCAACTCAAACGACCTCTCACTGCGACGTCTGTCAGCAACTTGCTTCATACGATGTTGTGCGCGAAGTAAATGAAACTTCAAAATGAGTAACATATCTTCCCTCTCTTATAAACTCTTCGCCACAACTTCGAATTTCGCTTCTCCATGTAAGTACGAAAGATGAATAGGTGGAGGCTGACCAAAGACAATCTCATAAGGCGTAGTATGAGTCGCTGAATGATAGCTAGTATTGTACCAATACTCAGCTAAAGGCAACCAACGACTCCATAACTGCGGTTTGTCACTCGTCATACATTGGAGATACGTTTCCAAACAACGGTTAACAACTTCTGTTTGTCCATCAATTTGTGGATGGTAAGCTGTTGAAAGAACCCTGCAGCTTGAACAACTCTTGCCAGAACGTACTACCGAAGACTGCATCTCGATCGCTGACTATTGACCGAGGCATTCCATGTAACTTGAATACATTATCAAGGAAAGCCTGAGCCACTGAAGCCGCTGTATAGGGGTGTTTCAACGCAATGAAATGAGCGGCCTTGCTCAAACGATCTACCACCACTAATATCACCGATTTGCCATAAGAAAGTGGCAATCCATCTATAAAATCCATTGAAAGATCCATCCATACTCTTTCTAGAATCGGTAAGGGCTGTAATAATCCCGGAGAAGCGGCTGTGTCATACTTGCATTGCTGACAAGTAGTACAAGCTCTAATGAAAGATTGTATATCCTTAGCCATTCCTTTCCAGAAAAAGAGACTCTTAACTCTCTGTACCGTGAAGTCTCTACCCGAATGACCTGCGTGGCTCGAACCGTGTAGCCATTGCAAGATTGACTCACGCAATGCTGTTTGTGCTGGTACCACAATCTTATTGTTTCTCCTCAAAATATTCTGAGACCACGAGTAATGCTTCTTACTACTTGGATTCTTCTTCAATTCATCAATGATACCCTTCACCCCCAAATCCTTCTCATACTCTTCATGTATCTTCTTCAACAAATCACACTCCAAAACCGTCATAGCCATATGTAATATATCAGCTCCATCCACTCGTGATAAAGCATCAGCCACCGCGTTATCCTTCCCTTGCTTATACTGTATCTCGTAATCAAATTCTAACAGTTTTGGTAACCACTGCTGTTGAATTGGACTGTTCAACCTTTGCTCCAGTAAGTACTTCAAACTCCTCTGATCCGTTTGATTACAAAGTGGTTTGTCAATAAGTAATGCCTCCACTTCTTAACCGCAAACACTACAGCCAACAACTCCTTCTCATATATATACAAGCTCAATTTCTTCCCTTTCAAGTGTCGACTGATGAAAGCTAACGTATGTCCTTCCTGCATCAATACTGCCCCAATTCCTTGACTGCAAGCGTCTGACTCAACCACAAAAGGTTTATCAAACTGTGGAAGGGCTAAGACTGGAGCAGAACACAATGCTTTCTTCAGTTTGTCCAATGCCATTTGACCTTCATATGTCCATTGAAACACATCTTTCTTTGTTAACGCTGTTAAGGGTTTAGCAATGATACCAAAATCCTTCACAAAGCGACGGTAATAGCCTGCCAATCCCAAGAACCCTCTCAATTTCTTCAAGTTACTCGGGGACTGCCATTATGCCACTGCTTTGATTTTGTTTGGATCAGTAGAAACTCCTGAAGCTTGAATGAAATGTCCTAAGTATTCCACTCGGGATGTGGCAAAGGCACATTTGCTTCGTTTAGCAAACATTTGATTGGCTCGCATCAGTTGAAAGACTGCCCTGAGGTGCTTCAGATGATCACTGATACAAGAGCTGTAGATCAGTATGTCATCGAAAAATGAGTAGAAACTTCCTCAGACAATATTTGAACACATCATTCATCCAGCCTTGAAATGTTGCATGAGCATTTGTCAAACCAAAAGGCATGACTAGGTATTCATAATGACCACTATGTGTCTTGAAAGCTGTTTTATGAACATCACTCTCCTCCATTCTCAGTTGATGATACCCAGCTCTAAAGTCAATCTTTGAATACACTGATGATCCACCAAGCTCATCCATCAAATCATCTATGAGCGGAATTGGAAACATGTCCTTCACAGTCATATTATTCAACCACCTGTAGTCCACACAGAGTCGCCAAGTGTTATCCTTCTTCTTCACTAACACTACAGGAGAGGCGTATGGACTGGAACTTGGTTAACCTGTCCCTGCTTGTAAAAAATCCTTGACCATCTTATCAACTTCATTCTTCTGGTAAACCGCGTATCTATAAGGACGTTGGTTCACCGGTTATGCGCCTTCTTTCAAGACAATTTTATGGTTATGGTTTGTCCTGAAAGGAGGTAATCCTTTTGGTTCTGTAAAGATGTCAGCAAACTCCTTTGTAAGCTCCTCAATTCTTTCATCAACCCTCTCTTATTCTGTGTTATCTCCTAACACATTCAAACTCAGCGGTTCCACTTCGGTATCTTCATATGCATAGATCATATGCAGTTGCATGTCTGAATCCCGAATCTGATGCTTCTTTTTGAACTTCAATTCTCTGACAGATCCAGGTTGAATTCCAGTCAACAACACTTTCTGATTTCCCCATTTAAGCCTCATCTCCAACTTCTCAAAGTCCCAAGTGATAGGACCAAGCTTCGCCAACCATTGCACTCCAAGAACCATATCATGCCCACCCAATGGAATGACCATGAAGGCAGAGAGAAACTGTTGTCCTTGAAACTCCCACCGAAAGTTTTCTATCTTCCCTGTAACCGCAATGCGATTGCCATCAGCTACTGCCACTTTCATTCTCCCAGCCTCCTTAACTTTACATCCCAACATCTCCGCAATCTTTGTGTCCATAAAATTGTGAGTTGATCCTGAATCTATCAAGACATATATTGTTTTCTTCTGATGATAGCCCCGAACTTTCATTGTAGTGTAATCAGTAATGCCTGAGATTGCATTGATTGAAATTCTAGCTTATTCATCCAACTGAAACTTTTCCTCATCACTCTCATAACCCAACGCCTCATGAAAGATCTCTTCCTCCTCACAATCCATTGCATATAACTGTGTCTTTTTATGCTTCATATAGTGATCTGGAGTAAATTTCTCATCACAATAGTAGCACAATCCTTTAGCCCTTCTTTCACTCATCTCCGCCTGAGATAAGAATGGTCTCATCTTCCCATTCACTTCCTTTTGCTTAGGAAGTTCTTCTTTACTCTTACTCCTTCTTCTCTTCTTACTGCAATCACTCCTTTTTGTTAATTATATTGCGGCTTCGCTTGATTCCAAATGTTCCTCACTTCTTTTTTAGGATGAGCTTTCTCATAAAGCCTTCCAAGAACCAAGCACTCACGAGTTGAAGTTGGATGAAACATTCTCACATGCATCTGTGTATCCAATCTCAAACCAACCAAATATGCACTTAACAGATACTCTTCTGACATCTTCAATCTAGCTCGAATCAATTCGAACTTCGCATGGTATTCCGCAATCCCCTCAGTTTCCTTCAACTCCTTGAGCTCCGTAATAGGATCATCAAGCACGTCCTCAAATATTTCTTTGAGTCTATTTCTATAACCCCTCCAATTTCATAAGATCAACGCTTGTTCATCCTCATGTACCAACGCCTGATGCCACGCTGATGCTTCTCCATCAAAATGCATTGATACGAAGCTAACCTTCGTCTCCTCTGGTGTTTCATCAATCAAAAAGAACTGTTCCACTTTCAGAAACCATTCCTTGATCTTTCTTCCATCAAATCTAGGAAAATATATTCTTCCCATTCTTGTCACACCTTTGTTATTACGGCGATAACCGTGTTGGTATGTACGGTTAAGCTCGTCCTCCGCCGCGCCATGATTATCATCTCGATCAAGAGTTGTGCCGCTTGTAGAAACGTTGATCGGATTCCTGCTCGTCAACATCCGGATCGCTTCTGACATTTGTCGAACACTTTCTCCGACCAGTGATATTTTCTCATTCTGAAACTCCCAACGCTCTCTCGATCGCATCAAATCGCAACTCCGTCCCGTCACCATCACGCGCCATTGCGTTCTTCGCCAAAGTTTTAGATCTCGTCTCCATCATAGTTCCGCTCGCACACGCAGGAAATCTGAGGATGGATTAGCTCTGATATCACTGATAACGAGTTTGACTCGTTATGACTCGTGACTTGCTCGACTCGCTCGACTCGTTCACTCGATTTGTTGTTCGTGAAAACACCAAATCGAAGTTCACTTACAAAAGATCCGGATGATAGAACGATCTTTCCCAGAGATGAACTAAGGATGAATATAGAATTGTATCAAGGTTTTTAAGAAGATTACAATCTCAATTTCTGAATGATTGAAAACGAAAGAGACGACTACTCTGTTTAATAACGCATAACAGAACAAACGAACTCGACCAATAGAATTAAAACACGTGTCGATCTTCTATTGGCTCATACTTTCTGTTAGCGCGTCCAACGACTTCCTTCTATCCTCCACTCGTTTATTGCCATATGTCCTTCTCTCTCCTCTATTTCTTTTCCTGTAACACACAATTTATGCTTTTCAATTTAGAACAAATGAAACTTTACTATATCCGTAAAAATATATTCTACTATGAACTGAGAATTCGGTACAAAATTTTATGACCAAAGAAACTTTTTTGATTGATGTATTTGCCGTGGTAGTTAACTGTTTGTCAACAAGAAGCTAGAACATTGACCAACTTTAAATCTACATCTGTCTCTAAATATTACTCTCTAAACTTTTTCCACAAAATCAGATCTCCGCGGTAACCGGCGACCTCTCTCATTATCGGTCGCCACCCCCTCTTTTCTCCCTCTTTCTTGCTCCAGTTCTTCCTCCCGTCCTCCATTTCACTCTCTAAAGGCTCTGAGATGCTCTCTGCTCTGTATCTCCTCCAATGAGTCTCTCTCATGTTCAAAAATTGTCTCACAGGCATTCGTGTCCCGTTTGGAGCAGCAGTAAGGATTCGTCTTTCCTTTTTAGCCAAAGGGTCCTATTCGTGAAGTTTCCTAGGGTGGATATTGACAGATCTATGTCAGATCCGGCTCTCTGACTCGACGGCGGCAGCCCAGAACGTCTCTGCCTCTTGCTGCTTTGTCTCACCTTGGTTCATCTCCTCCTTAGCTTGCACCTCTTCCAGGAAGTCAAAGCTTCTCCTCTCCTCGCGAGAAAGGCGGTACTGGAGGGCCCCACCGAGGACCTCTTTTCTAAGATCTGGAAATTAGCTTAGCTTGGCGTTTCTTTCTGACGTCTTGTCACCTTTGCTGCCTATCTGAGTTTGTTGAGCTTTGAGGACTAGCCTTGTTCTGGACTCCTCTTGTGTGGTGAAGTTTCAGTAGTTAATGGTTGCAGTTTCGTTTGCACCAGGCTCTTGTTCTTCAAACACTACAAGAAAACAGCGGTATTCTGACGGACATTCCGACGGAAAATGAAATCCTCGGAATATCCCGAGGAATTTCCGAGGATATTCTGAGGAAACACAAAATTTGGTTTCCTCGGAATTTCCTCGGAATATACCGACGGAATTCCGAGGAAATATTAATCCGTCGGAATATTCTTATGGAATACCGAGGAAAAACGTATTCCTCGGAAAAAACCGATGAATTCCGAGGATATATTATAGCCGTTAGAGAGCCATTGGGGGATTTTAAAAATTCTGAAGAAATTCCGATGAACTAGCTGTTTCCGTCGGAATTTCCTCGGTCTGTCGGCAGGATTTCAACTATAAATACAAGCACCCCTCTTCCTCTTCATTCACTCCATATCTTCATCCTCCCTCTTACTCTATTTACACACGAATTTGATTCATAAAAAACATGTCTTCTTCAAATTATTTTCGTTCTTGGATCGATCGACCTCATTTGGATCCGAACACGAGATTGCTTACGGAAGAATACCAACGAGGTATAACCGAATTCATGGGGTTAGTTCACCGACAACCGGAAGCAAAAACATGTATGTTAAGATGTCCTTGCTCTAATTGTAAAAATAGAAAGGTTATTAAAGAGTGGTATGTTTGGACTCATCTATATTTGAGTGGGTTTACACGAAGTTACAAAATTTGGTATCATCATGGGGAAACTAATTATGAACATGGTAGTACTAGCGAACCTCAGCCAGCGGTTAGATTAGAAGAACCAATTAGAACGGATGTAGATTATGGTGTAGGTACTGAGGAGATGGTAAATGATCATTTTAGAGGGGAAGATTTACCCAATGCACAAGCTAGGAGATTTTATGATATGTTGGGTGCTGGAAAGCAACCATTGTACGAAGGTTGCAGAGATGGTCATTCAGCTTTATCATCTGCTACAAGATTGATGGGCATTAAAATAGATTATAATTTGGCTGAAGACTGTGTGGATGCGATTGCTGATTTTGTAAAAGGTATTCTACCCGAGGATAATGTAGCTCCTGGTTCATACTACGAGGTTCAGAAACTCGTAGCTGGTCTTGGTTTATCGTATCAGGTAATAGATGTATGCAGCGACAACTGCATGACGTATTGGAGGGCGGATGAACAGCAGGTAACATGCAAATTTTGTGGAAAGCATCGTTATAAAGATACGAGTGGAAGAGTTCCAGTGCCATATAAAAGGATGTGGTATTTGCGTTTGACGGAAAGGTTGCAGAGGTTGTATCTGTCTGAACGCACAGCGCAACCAATGAGATGGCATGCGGAGCACTCAACAGATGGTGAGATCAGACATCCTTCAGTGCAAAAGCGTAGAAGCATTTCCAATCAAAGTATCCCGAGTTTGCGTATGAGAGAAGAAATGTCTACCTTGGATTATGTACTGATGGTTTCAGCCCGTTTGGCAAGAGTGGAAGACAGTATTCTCTATGGCCAGTCATTCTTACACCATACAACCTACCCCCAAACTTGTGCTTGCGACGAGAGTTTTTGTTTCTCTCGATTCTCGTTCCCGGACCAGAGCATCCTAAGAGATCACTTGATGTGTTTCTTCAGCCATTAATATATGAGTTGCAACAACTATGGGCTCAAGGTGCTGAAACATACGATGTTTCGTGTAAAGAAAACTTTCAAATGCGGGCAGTACTAATGTGGACAATAAGTGATTTTCCAGCATATGGTATGTTATCTGGATGGACAACGCATGGAAGGCTATCATGTCCATATTGTCAAGATAACACTGATGCTTTCCAACTAAAACACGGAAGGAAAACGTGTTGGTTTGACTGTCACAGGAGATTCCTACCACCTGATCATCCATATCGTAGGAGTAGGAATTTGTTTACGAAGAACAAGAGGGTGTTTGACAGTCCACCTCCGGAAATTTGTGGGAAAGATTTGAAGACACAACTAAGAGATTTTGGTGCAGAAAGGACGCCAGACGTCGGTGGACATGAGCGTTTGTAGATGCTGTTGGAGACCTACATAACTGGCACAAAAAAAGTATTTTCTGGGATCCGCCATACTGGGAGGATGATCTGCTAAGGCATAATTTAGATGTCATGCATATTGAGAAGAACTTTTTTGACAATCTCATGAACACAATCCTTAATGTTCAAGGTAAAAACAAAGGATAATTTGAAGTCAAGACTGGATTTAGTCGATATATGTGCTCGTTCAGAACTTCATGTTGATGAGAATGGTAGGGCTCATTTTCCCATATACCGACTTGATGCAGAGGGAAAAGATGCGTTCTTTGATTGGATTTCAAACGATGTGGAATTTCCAGACGGTTACGCATCTAATTTGCGTAACTGTATCGACAGAAAGGAAGGAAAGTTTACTGGCTTGAAAAGCCACGATTGCCATGTAATGATGCAGCGCCTCCTTCCGTTTGCCTTCAAGGAACTATTACCACGAAATGTTCATGAAGCAATTGCAGGGATAAGTGGTTTCTTCCGCGATTTATGCACGAGATCAGTGACTCTTGTTTCGTCGGTATGTCGTCGGAATAAAGTTATTCCGACGACATACCGACGATTTTTTCCCTCAGTATGTCGCTGTTTTCTTGTAGTGAAACCCTCATAGGAAGATTGGAGAAAGGTTATCCTTTTGGCATTGGTAAAAGCAATATCAAATTAGAGGATGTGGCCGGTGTCAAGAGTTGAAACACAGCATGATTCCTCACTAGCCTTATTCTGCATTGTTTTGCCTTTGCTATAGTCTGATGGGATCAACAGTTTCCTCTTCGCATCACTTCTGGTCTGGTTGGTTACGGTTGCTTGATGGAGTGATGGCCGGGGGCTGGGTGCCGCAGTGTACAAAGGTGTGAACAGTCGATCTAAGAACTTGGCGAGTTAGATAGACCTGCTCTTGGATTGATCAAAGAGTTTGCTATGGTAGCTTCTCTGAAACCAACTTCTAGTTAGATGAACTGAATTAGATCTCACAAAGAAATAAGAGAAGTCTCTTGTATTAATTATCAACTAGATCTCGACCCGCGCAACCGCGCGGGTTTTTGTTTTTATTTATTTTATATAAATATTTTGTTTTCAATTCTAAATTGGTATATATTATAATATATGTGTCTATCAATTTTTAAAACATAATAAGTTTACGCTATATTTTTTTCATTGAATAGATTGTTTTAAACTTTCATATGTATTTGTATCTTCTTCTATATATATATTTTCGGATTATTATTTCATTATTAAAATCGTAACTATATATATAAAGATTAGTAAAATATTGTTTATTGTCATATTCAAAGATATTGTAACATTTCACAAATTTAGAAATTTTTTTAAAAATTAAACTTTTCGCTTCATAGATTTATATTTTCGAGTAAATAATTAAACATTTAGTTTTTGTTTAATTTTTAAAATAAACTATATAGTTTAAAATTTGTTTTCATTGGTTTAAGGTAGTAAAGATTAATCATTGAATAGATTGTTTTAATATATAAGAAGTGTACCAAACATTGGAACCTCAGCTCTGTTTAAATAGCTCTTTCCTTTAGACAAATCCTAATAGGAAAAGGACATCATAAACTAATCTAGGAGAGGAAATAACAATAGAAAACCAAAACCAAATCCCATAAGCTAAAAGATTAATTTGAAACATTATGTTGGCGCCAAAACAGAGGATGCTGCTGCATCAGATCTCCCTGGGTGAGAAGGAATCGACTTAGAATCCGAACCATTGGCGTCAAAGACATAACAAAAAATGTAACTGACACTAAACACATCGTAAGTATTGATATATGTTCGAAGGCGAAGACGATAGTTTTGTCATTGATACATTCCACATATTCAATATGGCCAATTTTCTTAGACTTCAGTTTGTTGTAAGTATGTGCAGGTAGTCTATCCCGAGTGAGATAAACCTAGACCAGATCACCAACATTAAAAACCAAGAGCCTACTTTTATCAGCCAAGATCACAATGAACCTTGTTCGATCAGGAAATGTAGAAAGTGTGATGAGTTTGCATGGGATAGTTCGATAAATGACTTGAACTGGACAAAACACTGAACTCCTGTTGTGGCATGATTATCTCCGAACACTGCTTGAGGCAATTATGCGTCCCAAGTCTTGATTTTTCCGCCCACAAGATATCGCAATAGGTTCCCCAAAAATGATTGGTTACTTACGTGTGACCACCGGTTGGAAGATGATTCACCGAGCTCATATCGAGAGTGGTGCACACAAGCTTCCCTAATGATCACCAAAAATTTCTAAGAAAACGCGAGTCTTGATCGGAGACGATGAACAATGGAAGAACATGCATTCGATATATCTCATGAAAGAACAATATTGCCACTTGAACCATATCTGTTGTCTTTTTACATGGAATGAAGTGGATAATTTTAGAAAAACGGTACAAAACGACGAATATAGAATCAAAACCTTTTGCGTACGAGCAAGACCAACCACAAAATCAATGCTGATATCGGTCCATGGTTGCGCTGAGAATGGAAAAGGCATATAAAGCCCTATGTTGGAAGAGTGACCTTTTGATTGACAACACACGAAAAAAGTTCCACAAATTGTTCTACATTATGATGGAGAGATGGCCAAAAGTAAGAAGATGAGACGAGCTGAAGAATACGATCCCATCCTACATGTCCCTCTTGGTGTAACTCCTGAAGGATCTGTAACCGTTAGATTCAATAGGGAACGCAATAGCGATTTCGGTGAAAGAGGAAACCATAATGTATTGTATATTCTGATGGGGCTGTACCGGATAGTGTAGCATGGTAGATGCTGCTAAAACGACTGGATCAGTGAGATAGATATCCACAAAAAAATATGAATTCCAGAACCGAAGTGTGTAAAAAGACAGTGTCTGCGACTTAAAGCATCAGCCATCTTATTGGATACATCAGAGGTATGTTTGATGATACATGTGAATTGTTGACAATAAACAATCCACAAAGCATGACGAGAAGAAATTTCCCTTGGCTACTTAAATGTTTTAGAGCATCATGATCCGTGTAAAGAACAAACTCTTTATGAAAAAATAGTGTTTTCTATTCTTAATGACTTGAACGATGGCATAAAATTCCACATCATAAATATTATAACGAGAATGTGCCCCGGCCAACTTTTCACTATAGAGAGCTATTGGCCATCCCTTTTGACTGAAAACCGTGCGCACTTTTGTTTCGATGCATCACAATGCAATTCAACACAAGAGTTTAAAATCAGGAAGGGTGAGAACTGGAACTAGCAGAGTTTTCTTTCTAACTGCAAATTCACTTCCTGCTTCTAGTGTTCAACAAAAGTGTTGTCCCGAATGCAATTAGTAATAGGTGCCATGAGACTGCTGAATTTGGCTTCGAAGCGTTTATAAAAGGAAGCCAGACCATAGAAACTACGAACCTCGGCGATTGTAGAAGGTGTCGGTCACGTTTGAATAGCTGAAATCTTGTTGGAGTCTACTGCAAGTCCTTGAGCCGATACTATGTAACAAGGAATTGAACCTTAGGTGATCCAAATTCACACTTCTTCAATGTGGCAAAGAACTTATCACAACATAAAACTGTTAAAACTTCGGAGAGATGATGAATATGGTTGGCTAGTGAGGAGCTGAATATAAAAATGTCGTCGAAGTAAACTACGGCGAATTTTCTGATAAAAAGGTGTAATTCTTGGTATGTACATTGCTCTGATACCAACCTGGCGGTGCAGCGTGCGAAGGTGTGAATGGTCGATCTAAGAACTTGGAGAGTTCAAGAGACCTGTTTTTCGATCAAATATTTTTTTTAAGTTACTTTCTGAAGACCAACTTCTTGTTAGATGAATTGAATGAAATCTTACAAGAAAATAAAAGAAAGCTTTTGTATTAATTATCAAAGTGTGTCAAAGCTCTTTTATATAGCTCTTTCCTTTAGACAAATCCTAATAGGAAAAGGACATCATAAACTAATCTAGAAAAGCAAATAACAATCGAAAACCAAAACAAAATCCCATAAGCTAAAAGATTAATTTGAAACATTATTTCGGTGCCAAAGCAGAATATGCTGGTACATCATCAGGACGCCTAAACCGTCTTTGGGGATTTTTAGATAGAAATTTGTTTCCATAAGCAGCTTTAGTTCAAATTGATTGTATGCCTTTGCTATTTCGATGAATTAATTCACATTTTGACAAAAGATCAAACATTGACCAACTTCAATATAGTTGATCCCTTATGTATTAATAGAGGATCATTGGGATTAGACTAACCTTTTGATTGTAAGTTATTTACACAAAAACCAGCTAATGTGGCAGTCTCTAAGGCTTTCTCAGCCTCCTTTAATATTAATCCTTCTAACACTAGAGAAATTACAATTCTCTGCCACTGAGTAATATTCGACCCATATAATTATATTATATATATGTTTTGTAAACTATATAAAAGTAATAGACACGTTGGTGTGATCGTTATACAGATAACTTAAACAGACTATATAAAAGTATATGACACGTTGGTGTGATCGTTATACAGATAATTTAAACAGATTTGATACTATTCAACGTCAAATAAATATAATATTCAAATTTCGTTATTCTTTTTTTTTTTTTTAATCACAGATTAAGAATCATTTTGTCGTATAAAGAATCTTTCTCGAATATGCAATCTCATGTGTACTCAAACAAGTTCATCCACGAACTTTGTTTTCGTACACAGACACTAACCTTCTGATAGTTCCTCTAAGGTTTTTGATCATTGTAACTGACTTTCTACAGATTACATACCATCATTTCTTACGTAAATTAAAATCAAACTAACAGTATTATTATATGTGTCAAGTTTGTAAAATGTTAAGTTGGAATGCCGTTTTATAAAATCTGCCGTTTTTATAATACTTTTGATTGAATGTGTGCTGTTTTTGAAACTATACAGGTAAACATCCAATAATGATGAAACTTAATCGAGTATGGTTATGTTACAATAATTTGTCACTTCAATGCAGATTTGAATTTAAACGATAACTACCTATGGTGAACTCCGAATTTGCGTTGATTGATTTTTTTGATAGGCGAAATTGACAGAAAAGGAAAGCATTAATATCCATTAACGTTATATTAAAATGTTTGGTTTGATAGACAAGTAAATTTATTGCGTATATTATAACCATAAATTTATTAATCATGAAAGATTTGGTGCCAAATTCTAAGTTTCCTTAACGTGGGGGTGTAATTTAATAGATATTTCTTATACTTGAAACTAAATCCCGCTAATTTGATACGTGCGCGTTGGGGTAACTCTAGAGATGCTAGACTATATAAAGACCCATCTTCACTCTAAACTCCATCACGCATAAACTTGAATCTATAAGCTTTATTACTTACAATCAATGGCAGGTTTTGACGAAGTTTCCCAATTGAAGCCGTACAAGTCAATGTGGAGAATCAAGGTGAAGATAATTCGCATGTGGAAGCAGTATACTGCTCAAGGTGGAGAAACAATCGAAATGGTGTTGGTTGATTCCAAAGTGAGTTCATTGAATTGAATCTTTATTAATTCTGTTAGAATCGTGTGGTCTTTATGTAGATAGTAACTTATATGATCTTCCATTTTTGTACAGGGTGATAAAATTCATGCCAGTGTTAAGAAAGACTTGGTGGAGCAATTTGACCCAGTTCTCATGGAAGGCTTCACGAAGATTCTGATTAATTTTGCGGTCACTCATGCATGTGGATCTTATAGGACAACCAAACATGCCTACAAGATCGCTTTTGTAAGCACTACAAAAGTGCGACCCTGTGAGGAACTGCCAATGAATTTGACTGGTTTTACACCTGCAAAGTTTCTCGATGTCTTGGATGGTAGTCTAAATACTGACTATCTGGTTGGTGAGTATCCCTGAATTATGCACATCAAAGTTGTTTAAAATTATATAATAATTTGGTTCACTACTCACTATTCTATTTTTATTTTTCGCCTTTTTTTAGATGTTATCGGTCAGATTGTCGAGTTTAGTCATGTGGAAATCGTGTCTGTTAATGGAAAAGACACTGAAAAGATAACGGTTGAGCTGCGTAATGAAAAGTAAGTTGTACTCTTTCATGATGTCAACCATGTTTACATTATGGATACAAATGTATATATTTAGCAAAGTCTGATTCATGTTTCTGGTTACATTTCAGTGATGTTAGGCTTACAATTGTTTTGTGGGGAAAGTTTGCAATGAATGTAAGCGATGCTATTCAACTTCGTGCTGACCATGCTGTCGTTTGTGTTCTGAGGTTTGGCAAGATCAAAGTTTGGAAAGGTAGTTATAAAGTTTGATTTTTATGTTGCATATATACTGAACCAATTTCCAAATTATGTATCATCTTACATATTTTTTTGTTTGTATTTTTTGTAGAGGATCGAAGTGTATCAAATGCATACAATGTGTCTGACATTGCGATTAATCCCTCTATGAATGAGGTCCAAGCATTTCTTGCATTGTAAGTAATATATTGTTTAATATGATAAACTTTCGATACTAAATATTTTTTCTACTTAGAATTAGCCATCTGTTCCTTTATTTGCATATATATTATTTATTCCAATAACCAAAAATTGCTTGGTATTAAATAGGTTACCAAAAGATGGTTTGCCTTTGGCAATCGTGGAGGCCAAGGCTCTTCCAATGGTTTCTATGATTTCAGAGAAGGAAGACTTTTTCATTCATACACCAAGGAAGACAATATCTGAGGTGTTGGAGAGCAGACAGGTTTGAATGATATTTCCATTGTTTTTACATAGTAATTTTCGTAATTACAGGCATCTGACACATAATTAGCACATTTGCAGACTGAGAGATGTATTGTTATGTGTACTATAGCAGCCATTGAATCAGATATGGGTTGGTTCTATTTGAGTTGAAAAGTATGCTCTAAGAAAGTTCAAACCGTGCCTAATGACAATGATGATGGTGGGTTCAAGTACTTTTGTACCAAGTGTAAGGTTTACACTCCTAAGATGTTGCCAAGGTAAAAGAATTATGTGTCATTATATATTTTTTACAAAGTTACACTGTCAGATCTACGCTTAGATTTGTATTTAATTATTAAATTGATATTATCTAGGTACAAGTTGCATTTGGTAGTGCTTGATAATACAAGCAACACCAAATTTCTCCTATTTGATAATCTTGGGCTCCAGTTACTCAATCAACCTTGCATTGAATTAACTGGAAAGGTTACCGATGAGGTTTGTTACTTCACTATTGTTTAAGTCTTGATAAATTTTTGATATCTGGCCTCCTATTTTAAACTCATGTTTTTTTTTATATTTTGAACTGTTCTAGGTCCAGAATCCTGATGCTTTGCCAATCGCCCTGACTAACTTGGTTGGTAAGACCTATCTATTCAAGATAGTAATCGAGAAGGAGAACTATCTTTACAAGCACGACACCTACAAGGTTCTCAAGATTATCACCAATGCTGATATGATAAATGAGTTTGATGTGAACCATTATCCTTCGGTATGATAATATATTCATATAAGTTAGTGCGTACTTTTAAAGTCATAGTATTCTCTAACTAAATTTTTATGTCCAGGGGAGTGAGAGCACTGTATGCCCACAATTTTCAAATGTTTCTGAAGCACCAGAGGTTAATTTTAATTCGTTCTCTTTTATATTATGAAGATATGTAGAAGACTAATATATATATATACATGTTTTCAGGGCTCTATGATGATACTTGGTAGTTCCTCTCAAGTGTCGGAATCAAACAGTCTGACTCCTGCGAAACGTAGTGGAACCCCAATCATGAATTTGGAGGAAAGCTTTGATCAGAATAGTGTCACAAAGACAAACACTGCAGTTAGGATCAAGAAGGAGAAGATAGAAAAAAGTGGCTGAAGAGGTTTTTAAGAAGATGTTGCAGTGGAAGAGGCTTCTTTTATTTTGATTATTGAGGAATGTTTTCGTTTTGAATTTTTTTATGCTTTTTTATGTTTTCGTGTTTTTCGTTTCCTACATTTTCTATTGTTTCTGGTTTTTTATATTAATATGAAGCCTTTTTATTAATTTTACAACCTACTCTTCATTATTTATACTAATAGCCTACTTTGTGCAATCGTATATAAGTTTACATACCTCAATAAGGCGTGTACTCCAACTAATATAATAGTTCAGATTGTTAGTTTATTAGTAGGATGATATTTGAAGCCTATATATATGTGACAAATATGTACCTTCAAAGAAGTATTTTTCCAACGGTATAGTATCCATTGTTTCCCATTTTCTTGGCTCCATAAACTGCAAACAATCGACATCAAATAACGTTAACTAACTATATACGTAATCTTATGACGGTGAAATAATCACATATACTGCAGAAACGTAATTCAATTTGCGATCCTGTGATTCTACCATGGTTATAAATACCATATATTGGATTGATTAAACATTGCTATATAATTGATCAACTTTCTAAAATTAAACCTGCATATTGCAAGGCAATTATTGAGGTCTGACTATTGTAAACAAAATTCTAGGATAATTATTTTCTATTAGTTTTTCCTTTGATCTATAACCAAAATAATCTACAATCCACAGGCCCAGAAGCTTGAAGGAAGATGAACAACGGCAAACGTTCTCTTCAATCAGAAAATCCTGATGTCAATCGAAATACGAAGAAAAGAAGAAAAAGTAAGCGATAAAAACTTATCATATATTTATGCTTTCAAAATTTTAGATACAGCGATTATACTAAAAAAATTCACTTTGTAGATGTGACAACCCTTGAAGATGTGAGACACGGATTCATGTCTCTGAATCCTAACTCAACTCCTCTAGGAGAGATAACTAATTCAACTTATTCACAAAGTAAAGATGCAAGAACACATAGACTGGAAATAAGGCGGATGAAAAAATCTTGTGGAAAAGTTGTTAAGAGACCCGACGTCACAGCTCCTTCTACGCTGAATCCCATATCTACTAGAATTGACTCACAATCCAGTATTATTCTTAACCCTCAAAGCCAAGCAGAAGGTAATTCATTGTCATTATCTGATGAAGTTCAATAACAGAGATGTCTACAAACTAAAAATAATTAGTTTAGTTTCTGACGTGTTATAACACAAAATTATAATAGGGAGTTCATTGGGGAATAATGACGCCACTCCTCAGACAACTACATTGGGGTCTACTGGATTTCAGTCTCAGACCAGTCAAAATCATGACCCTCACAGCCATGTTAAAGGTAATTCATTGTCAAGATCGGTATTCATTGTCATTATGTTAACGACAAAAAGACGTCGAACTAATATGAAAGTGTGTCAAACCAAACATTCTGCTCAATTCAACAGATAAGACTATGTATCCTCCAAAGAAAATAGCTAAAAGGGATTTTCCAAAAAGTCATTTTCCAGGGAGTTCAGTTGGTAAGAAAGGTGACGTCCCAAGTCAATCTTATGCAAATCCTATATCTACGGCATTGCATTCTCAAACCAGTCAAATTCTTAACCCTCACAGTCAAGTAAAAGGTAATATAATCCATTGTTACTATGGTATTGTATGCATATTATGAGAATACATGAACTAATTACTATCACTTTGTTTAGAAGCAAACATTCAGGTGAATTCAACTCCACAAACATCGATTCCTCCAAAGAAAAGAGCGGATGGTGAAACCCGAAATTGTAAAATAGGTGGTTCATTTGTTAAGAGTAGTGACGTACGAAGTAATTCTATTGCAAATTCCATATCTACTGGAAAACAATGCCAAACAAAAAAACTTCTTCACCGTCGCAGTCAAGTTAAAGGTAAGCCTTAAGATTGAGCTGTAAAGAATTTTGAGATCAACGTATTTACCTAAAACCTAGCTAATATCAAATATTTTTTCAGCAAACATTCTGGTTAATTCAACAGAGCATATTTCATACCCTCCAAAGAAAATGGCTAAATCAACAGATACTGCTCAAGTTGATTCAGATGAGTCAGGTATAAACCTTAAAAATGTATCTATATAGAAATATTGGCCATACTCTTAGAACTCTGATACGGACACTTTCTTATGATGAAAAACTAATTATAAAGTAATATTCATGGCTATTCAATTGTCAGATTCTGGTTCTGAATTATGGGATTGCACTAGCAGCGATGACGATGACAACCAATCTGACTCAGATACATTTGAGGATGATCATGCTAAAAGGATTGAAAGGCAAGCACGAATCAATATGGTTGCAAATCGTTTTGCACAGGTGTTTGGTTGTTTGACAAACAAAGATTCACCTGTAGTTGACGTACCCGTGGTATCTAGAGCAAAAGAAGAAGGTAATTCACATGATAGCATATAAGTTTTTCAAACATATACTATTTAAGTTTTGGTATGAATAGAAATATTAATAAATGCATCTGTGATAATTGGCCACAGAGGACTATAAAGATGATGGTGATCTAACAAGACAATGTCTGAAATGTGGAGCTCTCTTTTGGTACAATGAAAGGGTGAGTAAGAGTAGAAATGCAAGAACTCCTGTGTTCACCATGTGTTGCATGAGAGGAAAAGTCCAACTTCCCCAACTAAAAGAACCACCTGAATTACTTCGTCGGCTGCTTACAAATGATGATTCGATGAGTAAGCACTTTCGTGATAATATCAGACCCATAAACATGATGTTTTCCTTTACATCTCTTGGTGGAAAGATTGATAACTCAATTAACAAGGGTCAAGGTCCTAAAGTGTTCAAACTACATGGTGAGAATTATCATTTGATAGGGAGTTTGAAACCTCCGCCTGACCACCCTGCAAAGTTCTCTCAGTTATATATTCATGACACGGAAAATGAAGTTCAAAACAGAATAGCTGCACTGAGGTAAATTTTGCAGCGTGTCTATAAGATTGTATTTACAGAAACTAAATATATATTTTAAGGATTTTGGAGTTTTAATATTAATATTTGTACGGCTATATTTTATGCAGTGGGAATTCTGAAAAAAAGCAAAATAAGAGAAGACTTGGTCGAGGCTATCATGAATATGTTAAGAATCTCTAATGTTCATGTCAAGACCTTTCGTAATGCAATGGACAGGTTTAATGCTGAAGATGAATGTCAAGAGCTCAGTTTGGTCTTAATTCACAATCGTCTAAAAGATGGACGTGTTTACAATCTCCCGACTTCTTCAGAAGTAGCGGCTTTGGTGGTTGGTGATTTTCAGTTAGACATGGATAAATGTGATATTATTCTGGAAAAATATTCGGGAAAACTGAAAAGAATCAACGAGCTGCATCCTTGCTATCTGCCTCTTCAGTATCCATTGATATTCCCATATGGAGAAGATGGATTTCGATTAGGGATTCAAAATGGTTTCACCGGTAACGGCAAAAGGAAAAAGCATAATATCAGTATGAGGGAATTTTTCGCATACAGGATTCAAATCCGGAATTCTGGTTCGCAAGTCCTTCTTCTATCCAGACATTTGTTGCAGCAGTTTTTGGTAGATGCTTATACAATGATCGAGACACACCGTCTACGGTACATTAGGAAAAATCAGGCTAATCTACGGACACTGAAGTTCAGTAAGTTTGTTGCTGCTGCGAACGACGGTAATACAACTTTGCCTATTGAGGGTAACCGAATTATCATTCCCTCATCCTTCACAGGCGGTCCAAGATATATGCATCAGATGTATTTGGATGCTCTGACTATCTGCAAATACTTTGGGTTTCCAGATCTCTTCATAACTTTCACATGTAATCCTAAATGGCCTGAGCTGTCTAGGTATTTTCGGAAATACAATCTCAGGTCCGAGGACAGACCTGAACTGTGTTGTAGATTGTTCAAAGTAAAGCTGGATTGCTTGATGGAGGATCTAACCAAAAAACATTTGCTTGGCAAGACAGTGTCAGGTATGTTAATAAGTTTGATTATTTCATATGAGATGTAATTTTAACTTTTGCTATTGGATTTCTAATTTTTCTCTTTCTTGCAGCACTTTATACTATCGAGTTCCAGAAGCGTGGGCTCCCACATGCTCATATTCTTTTGTTCATGGATTCAAAAGACAAATTTCCTAATGCCGAGGATATCGACCGCATTATTTCAGCCGAAATTCCTGAAAAAACCCAAGAACCCAAACTGTATGAGGTTGTAAAGGACATGATGATTCATGGACCATGTGGTGTTGTCAACAAAAAATCTCCGTGCATGCAAGATGGGAAGTGTAGCAAATTTTTCCCCAGAAAACATGTTGAGAAAACTACTGTGGATGGTCAAGGTTACCCTGTTTACAGGAGAAGAGAAGATGGGGCTTTTGTTGAGAAGAAAGGAATTCAGTTAGACAATCGGTTTGTTGTGCCTTACAACAAGAGTTTACTACTTCGGTATAATGCTCATATTAATGTGGAATGGTGCAATCAGACCCGGTCAATTAAGTACTTATTTAAGTATATCAACAAAGGTAATGACCGTATTACAGCAACAGTTACTCAAAAGTCGAGCACGACCGAGGCTACTGGAGCTGAGACACGTGAAATAAATAACCCAAGAGGAGAAGGTGAAACTACTATGGATGAAGGTGCTGAAGCCGTAGTTGATGAAATAAAAAATTATTTTGAAGCGAGGTTAGCAAAACTATTATGTATTATTACTTTTTGTTTGTTTTTCCTCATATATGAATGTGGCATCGATTCAACTATGAATTATAAATATTTTAGGTACATCTCTGCTTGTGAGTCGTCTTGGAGGATCCTTGCCTTTCCCACCCATTACCGATCTACACCTGTAGAAAATCTTACATTCCATCTAGAAGGAGAGCAACCTGTTATTTACAAGGAAGGAGATTCTGTGGAAAGTGTTTTGGCTCGTGTGCAGAATTCAAAGACAATGTTTTTAGCTTGGTTTTATTGTTGTGAGCGATACCCTGAAGCAAGAGATTTGACCTATGCAGAACTTCCGACAAGATTCGTATATGATGGAAAACAAAAAGAATGGAATCCAAGGAAGAAAGGTTTTGCAATTGGGAGATTAGCTCCAGTTTCCCCAAGTTCTGGTCAGAAATATTTTCTGAGGGTTTTGTTGAACAAGGTTAGAGGTCCACGGTGTTATGATGATATAAAAACAGTAGAAGGGATAGTTCACCCAAGCTACGAGGATGCATGTTACAAGCTGGGTTTGTTGGACGATGATAAAGAATATATTGAAGGACTGAAAGAATGTTCTTTTTGGGCGTCCAGTGATTATGTCCGCAAACTGTTTGGGAACATGTTGTTATCCGGTTGTTTATCTACGCCTAAGTTGGTCTGGGAAGCAACCACTGACATCCTATCTGAAGATATTCTCTACATTGAGCGTAAGAAGCGTCATAACCCAGGTAAGAAATTGCATTTAATCGAACTTATATTTAATTTTATGGATTACTTGAAATCCTAATAAAAAGGAATTTTTTTTTAGGTCTCATAATGACCGAAGAAGAAATTTTGAATTGTACTTTGGTCATGATTGAAAATATCTTGCAAAGTAAGAATAGTTCTTTGGCTAACTGGGAGTCAATGCCAAAACCCATTCATACTTCTCAGGTTTATGACGACAATCAGTTATTACATCAGGAACTTAATTACGACAGAGACGAACTGCAGATTAAGCACGATGAATGGCTTCGTATGCTGACAGATGAGCAAAAGTCAGTGTATGATGAGATTATAGGAGCTGTCTTGGGGAAGAAAGGTGGTGTCTTTTTCCTGTATGGTTTTGGAGGTACAGGGAAAACATTTTTGTGGAATATTCTTTCAGCTGCCATTCGATCTAGAGGTGATGTTGTCCTTAATGTTGCATCTAGCGGTATCGCCTCCTTATTGTTACCAGGAGGGAGAACAGCTCATTCACGGTTTGGAATTCCTCTAAATCCTGATGAGTTTTCTACATGCAATATAGAGCCTGGAAGCCATCGGTCTGAATTAATATCTAGAGCTTCTCTTATTATTTGGGACGAAGCACCAATGATGAGTAAGCATTGCTTTGAGGCTCTTGATCGAACTATGTGTGATATTATGAACACCACAGATGACAAACCATTTGGAGGTAAAACCGTTGTTTTCGGTGGTGATTTCAGGCAGATACTACCAGTCATTCCTAGGGGAAATCGAGCTGATATTGTAATGGCTGCTCTGAATTCTTCATATTTGTGGAAGTATTGCAAAGTTTTGCAGCTGACAAAAAATATGAGACTGTTTTCAGAGACAGATGTTCATGAAGCCGAGGAGATTAAGGCTTTTTCAAAATGGATTTTGGACTTGGGAGATGGAAAGATCAATGAGCCAAACAATGGGGAAACTTTGATAGATATTCCGAAAGATCTTTTGATTACTCAGTGCAGTGAACCAATTGAGTCAATAGTTTCGGAAGTTTATGGGGACACATTCAAGGACTCTAATGATCCAATATTTTTTCAAGAAAGAGCCATATTATGTCCCACCAACCAAGATGTTGATGTTATAAACAACTACATGCTTGATCATCTAACAGGTATCTATTGTTTGTGTTACCCAATATTAATTTTGCATCTAATTACTCCCTTTCATTTTTTCTATGTTCATATTATATGTATTTGTATTTTCAGGTGACGAAAGGATTTATTTAAGCTCAGACAGCGTTGATCCATCTGATTTGAACTCCAAAGATGACTCTGTTTTCTCTCCCGAATTTTTGAATAGTATTAAGACGTCCGGGTTGCCTAATCATTCTCTAAGGTTGAGAATTGGTACACCGGTGATGTTATTGAGGAATATTGATCCTGATGTTGGGTTATGCAACGGGACGCGGTTGCAGATAACTCAATTGGCTAATCATATTATTGGAGCAAGAGTCATTACAGGGAAACGTGTTGGGGAGAAAGTCTTTTTACACCGTATTCTAATAACACCTACAGATACGAAGCTGCCATTCAAAATGAGGCGGAGGCAATTTCCCTTGAAAGTTGCATTTGCGATGACAATAAACAAGAGCCAGGGTCAAACACTTGCAAATGTTGGTTTGTATCTACCTAGACCAGTGTTTTCACATGGACAATTGTATGTTGCTGTTTCTAGGGTCAAGTCTAGGAAAGGGTTGAAGATTCTTATAACCGACACCGATGCCAAGCCACAAGATTCAACCATGAATGTTGTATTCAAAGAAGTTTTCCAGAATCTTTTTGACTATCACGATGATGTGTAGTTTCGGCCGTAGTCAAACAATTCAGCATTGTGTTGTTGAGGTATGTATAACTTAGTTGCTTGCATGGATGTATATTCAGTTTTTCATTGCCGTAAAATAAATGTTTATCTTCGTGACATGGGTTGCAGATAAAAGAAGCGGAAGCAAGGGCTACATAACCTTATCAGCTAAGAAGGGTATAACCTTCATAAGTTTGTGTTTTTATAGACCCAAGGTTTCAGATATATTTTTAGTTTAAGAGCAACGTTTATAAGATTACTATGAAATATAACACTATATAACATTGCAAGAAATGAAGTTCTAATGCTATCCGATGACCTAACGATCGGAGAACCAAATAACGAATTCCGTACTCTGTATCTATCGAATTTTCTAATCAGTCTTTATCTTTTCAAGCAAACATATTCAGTTATGAAAAATAAGTCTATATTTCATGCATTTTGAACATTCCATATTATCTAGAGGTTAACATTAAACAAGAGCCGATGAAGGTACTAACCTTTTTGTTTTAGCTTTGGAATTCGAAGTTCGTTATCTTCTAGCTGATTGTTTGGTGATTCAAATTCTTGTAGTTTTCTCCAACCTGATATATAATATAAAACACACATTGCTTTAATTAATTTTCTCCAGCTAAATATCAAACAGATGGTTAATTTTCCAAATTCAAAAAGCATAATTTCAAAAGTATTCTGACCATCTTAGTCAATTTACGTATAGCAAACCTATTCAGTTATGAACAATACGACTCTACTTGCCTCATTTTATTACATTTGTAAGCATGAAGAGGCTTATAGTCATCGACTGTACCGCGAGTTATTATTTACGTACACTGGGCTATGTAATTTGATAATCATGAGTCCAACTATAGCAAATTTTGAAGTACATAGACGAAAGTTTAGAAACTTATCTTATTAACCGTGACATAGCTTCGTTTCCTTTTATGTAAAGGTTTTCCAACTATCTTTTAAATTTATTCCCTGTAAAAAAAAATATTATCAATTATACAAAAAATGAACTGTAAATGCAATAAAATGTCTATAAAGTAAGTAAAATATATATTTATATAAATCGAATGTTGCATTACTAAGTTCAAATCTTATCTTACTGCGCTCTTCTCCAAGGGCGATCCCTTTTTGGAAGCTGATATTTTCGCGTACACCTTTTGGCAACATATTTTTAAATCTTTCTTTATTTCTTCCTCTATATTTTCTGAAATGTTAGAAGTTAATGTCTTAGTAGTGTCGTATATTAAAGGTTCCTAATAACATTACGATTGATTTAAACAATTGTCTTTACAAATCTTATAGTAGGTTGTCTCACACTTTATAAAATATTTGCTTCCCTCTTTTGTATTTTCTAAATTAAACTATCGATTATCAATGCACAGTTATTGAAAGCCAATTTAACACCTTGCAATCTACTGCTCGAATAAAAGTTCATAATAACATTACATATAAGTATATTTCCTTTCCAAATCTTATAATAGTTTGCGTCACACTCCGTAAATTAGTTATTTATTTTCCTTCATTAAGCCAACATTAAACACAATATCTTCTTTTTTTCCACACTAAAGGAAAGCCAATTTAACACACTGCGTATATATATACAATGTAATCATAACTAAACCTTACAGTAAAAAAACGTATTATACTTTCTTCTTCAATTGCAATGTCGCAATTCACTCTTTTGGCCAACTTGGATCTATCGATCAAGAACCCTACAGTCCGTGTTAAGGTGATCAGTAAGTGGAGGGTGAATTCACCATCAAGAATTCACAAAAATACAATTCTTTTCTGTGATGAGAAAGTAAGTTGTTACACTAAACATATTATAGTATTGTTATCTCTAGACTATTCGTGTACTAATACATATTCTTTTTTTCAGGGAGTAACAATCCAGGGTACCATTCGTGATGCTTTCCCTAAGTCATTTGAAACCATTATGAATGAAGGGGAATGGTTTGGGATTACTAATTTCAAATTAGAACACAGTTTCGGCAGAGTAAGAATGACCAAGAACCGATACAATGTTATTCTCTCTGAAAAATCGATCATTTTTAAGAGTGAGCCAACTACGTACTGCAACTACTATGCGTTCAAACCATTTGGTTCAATTATCCGTGGTCTTGCTCATCCAATGTACTGTATTGGTATGTCTTATTAAGTTTTCTCATTCTCTTTTATATTGTCTTAGTTGAAATTAATTTGGTGTTTTTCATGTTGGCATAAATGTTTTAGACTTATACGGAGCACTGGTTGGTGTTGGGTCGCTTGAAACATATGTATTACAAGGCGATGGAGTTGGGGATAATTCTCTGGATAACAAATTGGTCTTCTCCCTGATAAACCCAGAGTATGTACTCCAAATTACTTTGCAACTTTTGTAGTCTGATTTGAAGTTTTATACATTTCATAATGGTTAATTCTGTTTTCTACAACTAATGACAGATTCATTCAAATAAAATGTATTGCTTATGGAAGTACTGCTAGAGAACTACATGCTTATTGGTCATCTATAAGGGCTAATGTCATTTTGTGTGTTTTAACATTCTGGCAAATTCAGTGGGGTGAAGGTATTATAACTATATACCATCAAATTGTCATTACGATTATATATATATATATATATATATATATATATATATAAATATGATTTAATGTAACAAAATTCTTAAATATTGTTTTCGTAGGTGGCTTTAGGTTCATGACAAACCTGGAAGGATGTTCAAAGATTATGTTTAACCCAAGCATTCCGGAAATTGAAGCTTTCAAGAAGAAGTAAGCAAACGATATAGCCTAACTATTAGTAATCTTTACCAACTTAACTTATTCACCTTTATACACTGACACAATATTTTTGGTGATTTCCAGGATTCCAGCAATAGCATTTTGATGACATATATCAAAATATGAAGTTCAGTAATGTTTGGGTTTTTACTATAATATGCAGTGTTTCCTTCTATTTATTATAATTGGCTTTTAATAATTATATGCAACTTTTCCTTTCTATTTCTTATGTTTGGCTTTTATAATAATAATAATATGCAGATTTTCTTTCTTCTTTTCGCCTCACAACGTCTATTACCATTGAATCGTATCTTTATTATTAATTTTTGTTAAAAACAAAATCGTTAACCTAATTATGAAAGTCTACAATCACAGAAGTGTACAATCTATTTATTGGTTTAGATTATATGGGATTTAATAAAAAAATGAAAACGTTTTGCAAATACCTGGAAGGTAAATTCTGATTTTGACCGCGAACCCAGAACAAGCTTCACTCCGCTTCGAAGCATTATTAGATGTTATAGTACAAGAGTGGCATCATTTTTGCCTTATCCACGTCTATTGCTCACTCCCTCTTCAATTTAGAAGAAATCCAAATACTGAGAAGGAGTTATTAGATGTTAGAATCAACATAAATATCGTTTGACCACGAATCTCATAAACAAAACATATAAAACGACCATAAAATTACCTGAATAATCTTCCACTGAATGAAATTGGTGAATTGCGAAACCCTATTCCCCTTTTGATTAAATTTGCCTGCGTTTTTTTTTTCAGTGATGTGAAGCTCGAAATAACCCAATTTTTTCGGCTAACTCATGAGACCATGTCTTATCTAATTGGTTAGCGTAATTTTTTTAAAGCCCATTTTCTAAAACGTTTACAGGTTTCACAAATTTATAAAAAAGTCCATGTGGTCCATTATAAACCTGAACATTTTAATTTTACGAAGCACATGATGAATCAGGTTTGTTAAAAACCTTGTGTTCATTACGGAAGCTGACTATATTAATTTCACATGCGCTATATGGTTTGGTAAATTTATACTATAGTTTAAATATTTTTCTGTATATATTATAAGTTTCTATATGTTTATTAAGCAAAAAAAATCTATAAAAACTAACCTCATATTTCCTTAAAATTACGTATTTTTCAGAATTAAAACAAATTACTGTATCAACAAAAATAGCCATTACAATAGACTTTTTTTTTTAAAAAAAGTACAATAGACTTTCCAACGGCTATATAATGATATAGTTCCAACACTTTTTTCTATTTTCGTACATAACTACATGGTAGGGAATAAATTATTTTTAAACAAGGCAATTTTACACTATTCAAAATTCAAATTTATTTCAAAAAAATATTTAACCCCGCGCAAGGCGCGGATCTCATCCTAGTTGCTTATTAAAAGGTAATTCAAGTGCGATATTACTTATCAAAAATACTAATGCTTATTTTTACCTACGGTACACATACCAAATGTGATATTTTCATCATTTTTCTTTTTCTTTCCTTTTACCACATTTTTGTACCTGGCAATTTATTTTTAAATTTTGAAAGATATATTAGTTTCATCGTCAACTTGAATCTATATATATACACCTATCTTATCTTATTATATAAAGAAGTGTTTCCTCTCTCGTGGTGATGTCACATCATTAAGTAGAGAGAGAAAATGCTGACACGTGTCCTTAAGTGTTTATTCCTTTCGTTTGTTTTGTTTTGTTAATGGGTTTCAACGATTATTTTAAGATTTAAAGCCTCTTAACCGGCTTGCTTTGCTTTGAACAAAAAAGAAATAGACAGCAACTGTCCTTCTTTTCAAGGAAAGATGTAGCAAAAATCAGTATGATATAACCTCGATTACTCTTTTTGTTTAATTTGTTTAAATTATATAT
Source organism: Brassica napus (assembly GCF_020379485.1). Taxonomy (NCBI): domain Eukaryota; kingdom Viridiplantae; phylum Streptophyta; class Magnoliopsida; order Brassicales; family Brassicaceae; genus Brassica; species Brassica napus. The sequence continues at coordinate 27,666,580 of NC_063448.1, read as the reverse complement.
TTTGTTGTTATATATCTTACTATATAAAAGACATATTTACTCAATTCTCATACTGACATAATAGTAAAAGGAAAAACTGTCACATATCATATTCTGGTAGAACTTTAATTTCTTTCGTTTGGTTTAACGGGCTCTCACAAATGAATAAAGTGTGAATTCTCTTGATATCATGATTTATGTTGAAAACCAACAAAAGTTTGGCCCACATAATCGCTTTCACCTTCGTTACGAGAAGCTGCAATACATTCTACGGTTTATCCTCTCCTGCAAATTCTGATTATGTCTTCCTTCAATGAAGGCTCGGAGAGGGCGTAGAGATGTCTTCGTGAGTAATCTATACGTCACATTCATATTATGTCGTTGCGTTAGATATTCTTCACACTGGAGCCATTACAAGTAGCATTGATTCACCATATGTTGTGAGCAAACACGAATCAACTCGAAGAAAGCAAAAGAGAGCAAAAACAAATTAAGAAAAATATCCGTTTAGGGTTTCGTATTATTATGTGAATGAATAACTTTACAATCCTTAGACCCGTATCTATAGCAACCTCAAAACCTGATTTCCTTATCCCTTTAGAAATACATAATTATCTAAAGAAAAGTAAAATTTTCTAATCCTATAAGATATACCGTACCTCAAAACCCAACCCAAAGAATGCATAGCTTTTACTAGAGCACAGAGATTTAAGACACATCCAGATGCAACACCGTCATTCATTCCATGTCCCCATTCCTTTCACGTTTTCAAATTCATTGCATCCTCCTTTCTTCGAGACAGTGAATCTGCAATTATAAATGGCTTAGATTGCATCCATGAATTCACAATGTCATTGCTTACAATCATAATAGCACAAAAATCTTTTTCACACGATTGAATCCGATGTTGAAAGAGTTGAACTGAGATCAACTGAGGAAACACTGTCGTCTCTGCAAGTCATGCTATGGAAGATATCATCTAACTAAAAGGTAATTACATTATCTGATATATTGTTACGTTGAGTATGCACATCAATTATACTATGCTAATTGCCAAGTACAATTTATTTATAAAATTGTAATCATGAGTTACTTCGATTACATGATTTTTTTTTATTTTCAAACACAATAGTAATGTATTTAAGACTAAAATTGTATAATTTCAAATAGTAATGATCACTGTCAAATTTTTATGTAGTCTATCTAACTTAAATATAGATGCAGTTAGAATGGATCAAACTTCGCACTACTTATTACTTATAACTTTGGTAAACTCATCGAGTAATTTTTAAAAACTAATTTTAACTATTACTACAGATAAACTAAAACAAACATTAAAATCAAGCAAATAATAATATTTTATAAAGCTTTTTATAATTACTAAGTTTACAATTTTAAAATAAATTGTCAAATAAATCGATAAATCATTTTAAAAATACATGAATATTAATTTTAATTTTAGTTAAGAATAAGTTAAACATTTGAAGTAATTTATTGAGAAAATGACAAAAATAGCACTAAATCAAGTTTTTGTTTCCAAACTAGCACTCAAGGTCAAAAGTCACAAAAATAGCACTTAATGTTTTATCAAAAGTCACAAACTTAGGGTTTAGAGTTAAAGGGTGGGGTTTAGGATTTAGGGTTTAGGGTTTACGGTTTAGAGTTTAGGGTTTAGGGTTTAGAGTTTAGGGTTTAGGGTTTAGGGTTTAGGGTTTAGATTGCATCCATGAATTCACAATTTCATTGCTTACAATCATAATAGCACAAAAATCTTTTTCACACGATTGAATCCGATGTTGAAAGAGTTGAACTGAGATCAACTGAGGAAACACTGTCGTCTCTGCAAGTCATGCTATGGAAGATATCATCTAACTAAAAGGTAATTACATTATCTGATATATTGTTACGTTGAGTATGCACATCAATTATACTATGCTAATTGCCAAGTACAATTTATTTGTAAAATTGTAATCATGAGTTACTTCGATTACATGATTTTTTTTTATTTTCAAACACAATAGTAATGTATTTAAGACTAAAATTGTATAATTTCAAATAGTAATGATCACTGTCAAATTTTTATGTAGTCTATCTAACTTAAATATAGATGCAGTTAGAATGGATCAAACCTCGCACTACTTATTACTTATAACTTTGGTAAACTCATCGAGTAATTTTAAAAAACTAATTTTAATTATTACTACAGATAAACTAAAACAAACATTAAAATCAAGCAAATAATAATATTTTATAAAGCTTTTTATAATTACTAAGTTTACAATTTTAAAATAAATTGTCAAATAAATCGATAAATCATTTTAAAAATACATGAAAATTAATTCTAATTTTAGTTAAGAATAAGTTAAACATTTGAAGTAATTTATTGAGAAAAGGACAAAAATAGCACTAAATCAAGTTTTTGTTCCCAAACTAGCACTCAAGGTCAAAAGTCACAAAAATAGCACTTAATGTTTTATCAAAAGTCACAAACTTAGGGTTTAGAGTTAAATGGTGGGGTTTAGGATTTAGGGTTTAGGGTTTAGAGTTTAGAGTTTAGGGTTTAGGGTTTAGAGTTTAGGGTTTAGGGTTTAGGGTTTAGGGTTTAGAGTTTAGGGTTTAGAGTTTAGGGTTTAGAGTTTAGGGTTTAGAGTTGAGAAATGAGGTTTTGGGGACAAGATTTCAAATTTTGAAAAATAAAAAAAATTAAAATTTTCCAAAGATAAAATGCTATTTTGGTCATTTTAGTTTTTGAGTGCTATTTTTGTGATATAAACTTAGAAATGTGCTATTTTGGAGATTTGCTCTAATTTATATTATTTGTTCATTTATTTATCCGCCCGCATGACGGACCTACCCTACTATTTATATAATTAATTGTCCTGACAAAAGCAGTGACTCTACATGTTTGATAATCCTGAAATAAAAACAGTGTAGTTTTATAACTAATGCATGAGATGATAACTTAAAATATTTATTTATAAATGAAATAAAAAATTTGGTCCATAAAAATGCTTAATTATCCTTTTTATTATTTTATTACACCCCGACTCTTTCTTTTTATCGGTCCACAGTCTTTGTTTATTAGTTCTTCTCCGTTGTCTGTAGAATTATTTAAAAGGTTAGTTGTCTTACCTTGAAAAACAAAAGACCAATAGTAGGATGAATCAACCAATCATATGATTCACATGTGATATTGTTTGTCTCTGGTCTCATCTCTAGCAGAAACAAAAATCCCTGAAATGTTATAAAAGAGTCCACATATCTCCACCAATGTGTACGCATCTAACATCTCTTCTTCTAATTTAGACATGGGTATGCTTTGAAAACTGCCTGCTCTTTTCGTTTTATAAAGAGTATTATTAAATACTCTCAGAGGAAAAATCCAATCATTTGGTTTCAGGAATCACTAAGACGTGGAGAGTGGATGCAGCATCGAGCTACTCGTTGAAGCTAGTGGATCTTTCAGAGATAAAGCCGTTGAGTACAACTAAACCCTACGAATCAGCTGTATTTACTGCTTCAGGGGTAATCAGTGGCAAGTCTAAACCAATTATGTGCTTCAGATACTAGCTAGCTTTTCCAGAAAAGATTAGACCTCTAAAGTTATAAGCTTTTAAAAACGATAAGCTGGAGGTTGATTGTGTACCATCTTGGCAACGAAAATAAATGTGGAAAGATCACGTCTCAACAGTGCTCTGTGCAAGGACTTTTGGGGGCTCAAGGTGACTCAACAGTCTAGTACATACATTTGCAACCATTTTTAATTAGTAACTTAAAACTAAAGGTTACAATCATAGAAAACTGGTACCTTTAGAGAAAGCTAGGCTTATTGAATAAGGGGTTTGAGAAGGTTTTTAAGATTTGGTGGAATTAGAGTGTTTTTTTTTTAATTCAAGGATTTTGATGGGGATTTGAAAAAGGAATTTGGTAGGATTTGGTAAGATCTTTTTAAAATATATATTCTAATAATAATATTACCATTAAACTACAAAAACGTAATATATCTATTAGGTTTATATTAATAGGATTCAAACCTGCATTCCCAGCTAGCGTGTAAGGAAATAAGTAAATAACCAGAGAGCTTCAGCGAAAAACTTCACACAAAAACCTTCCATTCCATGGAGAATCTTAGCCCAAGCACCTAGCTGCCTTGAGAGCTCAATATCTGGTGCACCACCTCCTGAAGTCAAAAACCTCTTGCTCACCATACACGTGACAACACATAAATCATCGTGTAGACTCCTCTCGGCTTCATAAAGAACAAGCTGATTGGAACCACGGACAAAAACAGAAGTTGTTGTCCCCATATCTTTGATTCCAATGATCTTCAAAATCTTTACATCTCCAAGTGAGGCTTCTTCAACAAGATCAGCATTGCCAAGGTTCTACATTAGAGAATGGCAAACAGTTCAATATCTTGGTGACAAAGTCATCTCATCCCTCTCAACAGCCTTAATCACCATAATCTTAGCTTTAGCCAAATAGTGAAGAGAAAGATCAGTCACAGCATCTCTCAAAAACTCTTATGGATCAGCAAAACATTAAAACCAGTTGCTTTTATCTTCTTAATCATCCATAAGTATAAACTAATATGTTGGTGAGTATAAGATCATATAGAAATATACAGAGTTGCTCAAGTAACTTACTAGAAAAGCAAAACAGGTTTTATCCACTTATTAACCACAAAAGTTTGAAACAACCTTTCTCTACTGTAACTGAGCTGCTAATACTACCTCTTTTATATACTTGATGAGATATATAAACGTAATTAAGAATGTTTAAGTCACTTGTGTGGATACTAGTAGATTAAGATGTATATATGTACTTATGTTTTGTTCTGTTCAGTTGTATGGAATAAACTTGTAACTTTAATACATATATGTCTCAAAGCTTTGTCTAAAAATACAACTACTTCAGAGACCAGTGGTTCGCCAACTATAGCCATTCATCAACCATTCCAGAATTCGTGTATAACAAATGGTCACAACTCAACCGAGACGAAGAAACATACAACAACACTTGAAACTGAAATTAGATATAAATCTGTGCATTTTCTCTGAATGACAAAAACATTAGAACACGTCAGGATGGAACTATTGTTCTGTTGTGCTTGTTTTAGAAGAAGCGGAAGAGCATAATTATTCACCTTAAGAGTTCTAAGCTGTTCCTGGTACTGAGTAACAATATTCTGCTTCAGATGCTGCAACTCCTGGCGTTGATCTTCACTTTCTCTATGCGGCTTCCGTTACGTCACCACAGCTCGTTTGAGTAAATTGCTTTGCTTCAATTAGATTTCTGCAAGGAGGGTCGAGAAGCATACATTTGCTTTGCTGCAGATTGGATTTCTGCCAGAAGGGTCGAGAAGGTTACACGTTGCATATCATCTTCTTCTTGTTGAAATCTCCGTTGTTAGCTCATCAAAGGAACCATCTATCAGATGATGAGTTGATGACGGTGACAAAAGTTTTTTTCTCCCAATCTCAGCGACGCTCGTCTTCTTCATATCATCTTCTTCTCGTTAATTGATTTTCTCCCAATCTCAGCTACATTCTCTTTTTAAATAATTGTGTTTTTTTAATAAATTCCCAGAAAACGCAATTTCTACAAGAAGAGGTATGGGTTTCAATTCCCGGAGAAGGCGAATTATGCAGAAAAATTAGAGAAAATGCTTACAAGAGATCTTCAGCATGGTGCAAAGAATACCATCAGGAATGGATCTCATAGGGCTACTCAGGGTGATGTAGTCAGGCGTGAATCCTCATAAGGCAGGTAGAATTGTCGACTGTAATATCGTCTATGTAATGTTTTTCATAATTTTTAATAGCATAATTAACCAGACAAAAAAAACATATTATTTTTTCTCTAGGAACTCTTTCATCAAACTGTCGTAATGTACAAACAAAAATACAAACAACTAACTTATGGTAAGGAAAAAAATGGATTACACTAAGTAACAAAAGCAAAACGAAAATCAAAATTGTAAGTTAGGCTATGACAGTTATTAAAAAAATTCTTAGCATTTTAGTTAACTCATATTGAAATTGATTAGAATAAAAGCATTCGTCGAAAACAAAAGTCAAATTCGAATCAGGTAAAAATCTACATAAACTATACTGTTAGTTCTATATAATAATTTTATGAAATTGGGGTCCTAAAAATTGCATATTTCTTGGGGGCCTAAAGGAGAAACCCTTTTAAATCCACGGTAAGCACGGCTCTGCGTCTCAATCTATGTAAGACTAGAAACTTCGGTTTCAGATCTTCCCGATAATTAGGAGATTCAAATGCAAGAGGCAACACTCTAGTTTATAAGATGAAACACAAAACTGAAACATAAAGAAACAAAGGCCAACGCCTAGAAAAGACATCACAGACAATAGAAGACAACATTAACTCACCCTAAGGGAAGGGTTTAAGAGTTAACGAACGTAACCTCCGTCTGAATGAGATCATGTAACCATGACGGGCCACCCAATGCAAGATAAGACTGTAACCGCCCGTCCCTCAGAACACTCTTTGCTATCTCTATTGCCACCTTATTGGAGCCTCTTGATTCTACTTCAAAAGCTATGACTTCAAATTCCGAGCATAATGTAGCAATTTACCGAAGTAAGCATCGATATCTTGCCCATCGTATAGGGTTCTGAATTGCCTCCACTAGCCTTTGGGAATCAATACCAACACTGACCTCTTCTAACCTCAAGTCTCGCAAGCTCCTAAGAACCCAAAGAAAGCAGTTCATCTCCGCTGATAACCGATCAGGTGATGGGAGCAGAGCATCCCTTGTGTGCATTCCAACCTCACCTCTATGATCTCTTGTGATCCATGCTCCTCCTGTAAGATATCTATCGTTTCTCCAGTTCGCATGCATATTACATTTCACTAACCCCGGAGCTGGTGGTGCCCACTACTCCGGTGCTCCAAGATCGCGCAAGTATTGGTTGCCTCCTTGCTCCACTTTATTCAATTAATTCCATAAGGTGGATTCTCCAGAGCTATGTGAGCTAACAACAGTGTGGACTCTTGTACTTCTGCATACAACAAACTGTTCCTGTTCTTCCAGATGGTCCAAAGCATCCATGGAATCGGTCTTCTTCGAACAAGTTCCATATTCGAATCTTCCATGATGTGAAGACACCCATTCAGCAGCTCAACTAGGTCAGCATTATGAACGTTTTGACTTGGAATCATATCGAATTCTCTCCACAGCTCTTGTGCCTTCGTACACTGAAAAAAAACATGTTTGATTGTCTCTGATCCTTGGTTACACAGTTTACACGTCAGGTCTACTGGCATTCCGTGAGCTGTAAGGCATTCCGCTACTGCAAGTGCTCCAGACGCCGCACGCCATAAGAACGTGCGTATTTTGGGAAGCGTGGGAACTTTCCATATTTGTTTTTTTAAGTCAAGCACTGCCTGCTCTTGAACTACTTCCTGTCCTCTCAGCTCCTCATTTATCTTTGCTAAGAGCCAACAACCACTCTTGACCGTGTAGCTCCATGTCTTGTTGAAAGCCCAAACCTCTCTGTCTTCAACGTCTCCAATAATGACCTTCTTAATCCTCTCCACCTCGTTAGGTGGAAATAGGTTATGTAGTCTCTCTAACCCCCATTTCCCATCCTCTCCTATCAAGTCCCAGACTCGTAGAGCCACATCAAAGGCTATTTGTTTACTCACTGGCCGACGAGGTGCATCATCAATTATCCATTAGTCAGACAAACAAATGTGCCTTTCCCATTTCCAATGGATTTTATAAGCCCTTTCCTCAAGAGTTCTCGGCCAACTAAAATACTTCGCCACGCATAAGATGGTCTGTATCCCTTTCCACATTCTAGAAACGTTGATGAAGCAAAATATCGTCCTTTGTACACCTTCGCAAGCAAGCTATCAGGCTCATTATACAGTTTCCATGCTTGTTTGGCTAATAAGGACTGATTGAAATCCCCAATGTCTCTGAACCCCAACCCTCCTTTGTCCTTCGGTACACATATTTTCTTCCACGCAACCCAATGTATCTTCTTCTTCTCTCCATCTTCATCCCACCAAAAACTAGCCATTGCACTCATTATCTTTTGACAATGATGCTTAGTCAATCGAAAGCATGACATCCCATAAACTGGAAGAGCCATAGCAATAGACTTGAGTAGTACCTCCTTTCCGCCATGGGAAAGCTTTTTGGCAAACCAACCTCGTAGCCTCTTGTTAAGTTTCTCACCAATGAATGCAAGTAGCTTCTGTTTGGAGCCGCTAAAACACTCCGGTAATCCCAGATGTTTTCCATTTGTGCCTTCATTATCAATGTGTAGAATCTCAGCCAACAGTGTTTTCATCACCGGATCAATATCAGCTCCAAAGGTAACCGCTGACTTCTGAAAGTTTATAACTTGTCCAGACGCATCTGCATACAGCTTCAGACATTTCAGGAACTCCGTGCACTCACTCAAGCTGGCTTTGCACAGGAATAGGCTGTCATCTGCAAATAATAATTGTTGGACCGAAGGGCAGTTCCTCGTAAGCCTCATGCCAGTAAGAAGACCGTTCTGCTCGGCTTTATTCATCACGTGCACCAGGGCCTCAGCACATAGGATAAACAAGAACGGTGAGAGCGGATCTCCTTGCCTAATTCCTCTCTCCGGTTTTATATGACCAAAAGATTCACCGTTCATCAAGACCGTATACGAGACTGATCTGATACAACTCATCACCCAATCAATCCAACGTCTGTCAAACCCCATTTTAAGAAATAAAATCTCCAAGAAATCCCACTCCACTCTGTTGTAAGCTTTAGACATGTCTGTCTTTATGGCAATGAAGTCTCCTCGACAGTTTGGATTTGTTTTGAGACCATGGATCATCTCATGAGCTATGAGGAGATTATCCGATATCAGACGCCCCGCTACAAAAGCACCTTGTGTCTGCGACACAATCCTTGGCAGGATCGTTTTCAGTCTGTTACTCAGCACCTTGGATATTATCTTGTATATCACCGAGCAAAGACTGATCGGTCTGAGGTCCTTCATTTGATTTGCGTTAGGTATCTTAGGCAACAAGCAGAGTTGTGTGTGGTTCCAGTCTGTAGGAATAACCCCAGAAACAAAGAATTCCTTCACCTCCTTCGTTACCTGTTCCCCCGTGACAGACCAATATTTCTGAAAGAAATGGCCGGTCATTCCATCAATGCCAGGTGCAGTGTGACTTTTGATAGCTTTCACTGCACGTTTAATCTCTGCGTCTGTCACCGGCTTCGTTAGACTAACATTCATTCTGTCAGAGACTCTCACTTGCATTCCCTCCAGCAATGCTTCAGCATTTTGCGAGCCTCCAGAGTGGAAGAGATCTTGGAAATACTGAACCGCTATCTCTGCCTTCCGCTCTTCATCATGATGTTCAATTCTCGAGTTGTCAATGAGTGATTGAATCCTGTTTTTCATTCTTCTCGTCTCCACCCATCCATGAAACACAGTTGTGTTCTTATCACCTACTTGCAGCCATGAGTTTTTGCACTTCTGCTTCCAAAAGGCTTCTTCTTCCTTGTATATTTTCTCCAGCTCCATACGTGTGGCCGCTAAAAGTTGCAAGTCTGGGTATTGTTTCGGACTCTCTGCCTCTAGAGTCTGCCTCAACTTCTTAATTTGCTCATTGGAGTTCACATTCACAGACTTCTTCCACTTCGAGAGTTCTTTCCGACACGTTTGAATTCTTTATGTCACAGTACCACCATTTCCACCAGTATACAGGTTCCAGCCCTTACGTACCACTTGCATTACTTCCGGCTTAGTGCACCATCTCTTGTCAAAAGTGAATCTACCTTTTCGCCTTGTTTGTGCTGGTACCAAGCTTGCCAGAACCGGCCTATGATCTGATCCTGTCCTTTCCAAGTACTTAATATGTGCTCCTGGAAATAGCCTGAACAACTCGGCATTACCGAACGCCCTGTCCAAACGACATTGCACCCATACCTTCTCCTTAACTCCATTAGTAAAAATCTCTCTAACTCCAGCCCATTAGAATGGATCTCCTAAGCTTGGCGGTTCTTTGAGTCTGCAAT